>NC_072441.2:129775227-130078257 GCF_028878055.3 Symphalangus syndactylus | reverse complement strand
ATGGAATGTAACCCCTTCATGTTACCAGTGAAGAAGCTGAGACCCAGTAGAAATAAGTCACTTACAGGAAGCCACACAGTAAATAAGTGGTAGACATGGGCCCAAGTAGCAGTGCAGTGCAAAGGAAGAATCACAGGCCCTGAAATCAGAGCTACTTAGGTTCAAATCCTGCCTCTGCCATAACATACTCTGTGGCCTAGGAAGAAAGCTAACTAATTTCTCTGAACTTTGGTTTTGCCACCTGTAAAATGGGTATAATAACAGCTATCTTTTAGGATTAATGATGAAGATTAAAATGAGATGATGCATCAGATGCCTTGCACTGCATGCATCTCATGTTTGGTGTTCACAAGCTTTGCCTTCATCTGCACTCCACAACCTCTAAACTCCACAGCCCATGATTATTGGGCCCAAGAATCCATGAAAAGACTGCTTTTCTGCCTCCAACAATGCAGACACAGTTGCAGAGCTGAGAAGGGAAAGGATAGGAAGAGATAGCAACGCTCTTAAAGTCTAGACTGACTTATCCTTTAAATTCTGAAGAGTTCCCAGTCCAATCCTCTAGCAAAAAGTCAATCTGCAAACATCACCAGTTAGTGTGGTGCCCTAGTGTACTAGCACATAGCCCACGCTCAGTACTCGTTCAGGCTCACATCCCTCATTTTCATGTGTCTGGATTCTGGTCATTCTTCAAGGCCCAACCTAAACATCATGTCCTCTGAAAGTTCATGACTAGATCTCCTGTTAGAACTGATCTCCCAGGTAAGACCCTAACTGCTTTAACATAACTTACAAGGCTATCTACCTCTCAGCCTTGCATTCTGACCCTAGATTAGACAATTTGCAGGTCTCTGGGCACAGATGATTCTTGCCTCAAGGCCTTCGCACATGCTGTTCCCTTTATCTGCAATACTCTTCTTGTAAAGCCCCCTCTATCTAATTCCTACCCAGCCTTTATGTCTCCGCCTAGATGTTAATTTAGACATACATTTTTCCTGCAGAACTGGGACTAGGATGAGGCAAGCAAGGCACCTGGAGCACAGAATTTAGAGAGGTCCTGAGTCTCATGTGCCAACCCTGCACTTGTGTGACTTGGAGAGAGAGAGCCTCCTTAAATTTTGAGTCCTAGGTGCCTCCTTTGCCTCTCCCTGGTCCTCTGGATGTCTCCTTGAATACTCTGCTATTTTAGAGTCCCTGCTCTGTGCCATCCCCTGGTCATATTCTTTACTTAAGAGGACGGTGATTGCCTGAGTGTTTATCTGTCCTCTCTCTGAACTGTTAAGTTCCAGAGCCAGAATACTTCTGCCTTGCTCCCCATTTCATTCTCAGAGCCTGGCAGAGGGCAGACATTGAATCAGCACTTGCTGGATGTGCATAAAAGTTTGATATCCCTCCTCCTGTGCTCTCAAATCCCACTGAAGGACCCAGTGTCCTAGCACCTATCAATCTCTCCCTTCTGCTCCACAAAACTGCCCTCATCTGGCTGGACTGCACCCCCAGGGGCCGGCCTTCACTTTGCATGCTCAGAACTCAGCCCGGGACGTGGCAGAGAGTGGGTGCTCATGTGCATTTGCTGGGAAGGGTTAGCACTAGAGGAATGCTGTAATGATGGGCAATGCACACTGCTCGGATTAAACCCAGTGTGGACAACTCCAGCAACATCCTCATCTTCCTCTTCACCTCCAGGCTCTCCCTGCCCAGCTCCTCTTTAGCCAAATGGGTCTGTCAGAAACATCTAACTATCTCTAGTTCCATGTCCTGAGCCAAATACCCTTTCCCAGCCCCCCACTGGCCTGCTCTGGTAGGAAAAGAGGTGGTTATTGTACATACCTGGCTCCCTACTTCTCCCACCTCCCTGCTCTACATATATACCAATTCTACTGCGATACACTGAGACCACCTCTCCCTCGTCTTTGGTTCCCCAGGACCCAGCCAGGGAGGTGCCCAGTTCTGGAGTGGAGACTGGGGGGAACAGCACACCCTGCCTGCCAAAAGGCAGATCCTGAGCCATGGTCGGCCAAGGTTTAGGGTCCAATTTCCTGGATGCCTTTCAGTGTCTGATAGGAGATGCCAGAGAAGAGAAAGACCAGGAGGCCAGGTGATTTATGAGGGAAGTCTCGGTTTGACAAAGCTTTAGCCCCAGTGATTAAGGCAGGCGAAAGCAGAGTGCATAGCCTCTTCCTGAGGGGTGTTGGGGTTTCTCTGGGCATCTGGATCTGTATCCCTGTGGATAGCACTGAGCTCTTGGCTGACTCCAGCTACTCCTCAGCGCCACATCCTGGAGCAGAACAAGGACCCTGGTGGCTTAGGAAGTGGTAGGAAGTGGGGAGAGGAGCTACGAGTCAGCGATAGCAAATCAGGCCTGCTCTGCCTGCCCTGCTCCCCGCTACTGCCCTGCAGAGGCTTCAAAGGACAGCAGGAGCCTCAGAACTGGCTGTGTGACAGGAGACACACACATATCTTGGCTTGTAGTTGGCAACAAACAGGTGGAGACTAATTTTGCCTTCATCCCCTGGTCTCCTCTCCAAGGATCCCTCATCCCGAGAAAGAACATCTCAAGCCTGTGAGTCACACAAGCCCTCTCTCCCTCCCAGTGGCCTTCATCGCCAGGGCCCTCTGTGGTTAGAACATGCTCATGTCCCTCCCTTTACAGACAGGCAGACTGAGGCCCAGAAAGGAAAAGGGACTGACCCAGGGTCTCCTCAACAGCTTATGAGCAGAGCTGGGACCCGACCCCACAGCTGTTGATTCTCCCCTGGTGCTCCCAAAGACCACCCCTTCCTGATGGGAGCAATGTAAAGACCGTGGCCACCTTCAATCTGTGACACTGATGTTCCAGAATGTGGACATCAGCTTACTTTATATATTCTGTGTCATTCACCAGAATATGGGCTGTGTGAGGGCTGAGACCTTTTCTGTACGATCTACTGCTCTATCCCCAACACCTAAAACAGTTCCTGGCACATAGAAGAGATCAGAACAAATGGGTGAAGAAATAAATGAATGAGCTAATGAATGAATGATTATGTGTAGAACAAGCCACTTGTCCTGTACAGGTTTTAGGACGCCTTCTTTTTTTTAAAAAGGGAGTTGATTATTCTTGCTTCGGCTTTGGAGTCCTAGATTGTTCTAGAGCAGGAAGAAGTTTAGAGAGCCTCTAATGCATCCCCATGAAGGTATAGCCAGATCTTTCTCTTTTCCCCACCAGCAGCCACACCCCACCCTGTTTTCTCCATCTGGACAGGTGTGCTGAGAAGACCTTTGGCAGGGGGTCTATGTCCCCACTCCTCAGATCTTGGTGGGTTCTGCAACTACTTTGACTAAGACATCAGGCAGAAGTGATGCTGTGCCTGTTTTCTGGCCCAGGACTCAGTAACACTGGCCTTTCCCACTTCCTGTCTCCTGGCATACATGCATGGGTTCCTGAGGTGCCACGTGAGAAGTCCAACTATGCTTCTGGAGACACCACGTGGGGAGGGCAAGTATCGCAGCTGCCATCTCCCAGCCACACCTGCCTTCTAGAGGGAAGCTTCTAGAACTCATCACTCCAGGCCAGCTGCCTGCCTAACACCTGAGTAAACTCTCAGGATGCTACATACAGCAGAATGGCCCAGCTGCTCCCTGTCCAAGTCCTGATCCCATGGATCAGGAGCACAATAAAAGTACTGTGAAGTCACTAAGTCTAGGGTGGTTTGTCACATGGCAATAGATAACCCCAACATCCAAGCAGTGACAAGTGCTGTGAGAGAAATAAAGCAGAGGAAAGGGACAAAGGGTAACAGGGCTGTACCTCTCTGAGAATGTCTCTCTGAGAATATGATATTTGATTACAGGACTTAAACGGAGGGTGTTGGGCCTGAATCATTCACTGAGATGAAGTCTTGGGGAGGAGGAGTTTGAGAGGTGCAGGAAGAGTACCTAAAATCAAGAGTTCTTTTATGAACATGTTAAATTTAAGGTGCCTGGTGCACATCCAAGAAGAGTTGCAGAGTGAACACTTGGAGACTAGTCTAGAGCTTTGGGGTAGAAACTCCTCCAATTTTAAGACCTCTACATGCATCCATGATGTAAACAACGGCATCAGTGGAGTGCCAACATGGATTCAAGGCCATGGAGCTGGGTGGGATTCCCTGGAGTATAGCTACAGAAGGTGCACCAAGGAGAGGACCAAATGGCTGACCAATGGATTGAACAAAAGTGGTGGCAAAGCAGAAGTAAGGATGAAACAGTGATAAGGATTGGATTGAGAAGACAATGGAAGGCAGTGAGGACAAACAGTCAGTGGAGGAGCTGAGTTATCATGGGAAACTGAGAAAAAAGGCATGAGCTAAGGAGGGATGTGGAGTCAAGGGAGTTGTTTCTAGATGGGAGATCCTATAGCATGTGTGTCTCCTGAGTGATCAGGAGAGAGTGAGAAATTGATGCAGGGAAGAGAAGGGATAAGCACAGGAGCAAAAATTCATGCAATAGGAGAAGGAACTCGTGATTAAGGAAGCAAGTGAACAAGCGGGTGTAATTTTATCCACAAGAACAGCCATAACATGGCAGAGCCTTGGGTTCTCAAAGAGGAGAGGCCACAGGTGACAGTCCCAGCCCCACTATTTAATGGCTGGTTGACTCTGCACAAGTCACTGCTTCCTCATCTGAACATGGGGATTAATGATCCCTATCTCACAGGGCTGTCAGGAGGATCATACATACTGACAGTTGTCAAGTGACTAGTTCAAAGAACGGGTGGCTCTTGCAGCAGTTGATACTGGGGTTCTCAGTCCCAGAACGTGGGCTTGGGTCATGTGATCTGCTTTGTCATGCAGCAAACCTCTGAGTCTGAGCTTTGTGGTTCAGCACCAGCACAGGGCAAAGGACATGAGTGGCAATGAGCAGACCAGGAATTGAACTCAGTCTCCCATCTCCTTGGCATTCAGAGCCCTCCTTGAGCCTCCATCTCCTGTCATTCTCTCTCTCTTTTTTTTGAGACGGAGTCTCGCTCTGTAGCCCTGGCTGGTGTGCAGTGGCACAATCTTGGCTCACTGCAAGCTCCGCCTCCTGGGTTCACGCCATTCTCCTGCCTCAGCCTCCCGAGTAGCTGGGACTACAGGCACCCGCCACCACACCAGGCTAATCTTTTTTTTTCTTTGTATTTTTTTAGAGACGGGGTTTCACTGTATTAGCCAGGATGATCTCGATCTCCTGACCTTGTGATCCACCTGCCTTGGCCTCCCAAAGTGCTGGGATTACAGGCGTGAGCCACCACACCCAGCCTCTCCTGTCATTCTTTACCTTGCACTTTGTGCTTTGGTGGCAATGAGTTTCTGATAGTCTCACATGTGAGACTATGAAACAACCACACTGCTGTTACTCAGCTTTATATCTTTGGGAATGCTCTCCTCTCTGCCGTGCTACCTAAAATGTCATTCTCCACTTTGATGTATATAAATAGCAGCTGACACATTCCCCTCCAGAGAACCTTCTCTGACTTCCTCTAGTCCTATGTAGGTGCCCTTCCACTGGGGCTAGCCTCTTGCACACACTGCTCTGTTGGTACACTGTGTGCCCCTGGAGAGACAGAACAGAGCTCCAATCATCTTTGCAACTACAGGGCTTGACACAGTGAGTATCTGCTGAACCAAACTTTTCCCAGATAGCAGATGAATCAGAGGGATAGACAGCACTGTCCACAGAACTTTATGCAACAACAGAAATGTTCTGTGTCTGTGCTTTCCAATACAGTGATCACTCAACACAAGTTTAATTTAGTTTAGGTTTAAATAGTCACAGATGGCTAAGGGTTGTTATATTGGACAGCACAAGTTGGAGGGCAGAAAGAAGGGGTTGGGCAAAGCTGACGTTATTAAACACTTAGTATGTGCTAGGGTTTTGACACTCTTTAATATGTTAATCTTTAAAATAATTCTGTGAGATGGCAAGAAAAACTATTTTCCTGTTTTAGACAAGAAAGTTGAACCTCAGAGAGAGGCAGTGACTTGCTGTGAGCCCTTCAGCTTGGAGACTGCACAGCAGGTCCCTGATTCCCCAGTCTCTGGTTCATCCCACCACACTAAGCTGACCTCACACCTATGCAAGGCCTGGCCCTGGAGGTGCTTTGTGAAGGAATCCTCCCCATTCCCACGCCCCTTCCCACAGTCCCTGCAGGCACACAGGTCAGGCACACAGGTCAGGCCCACAGCCCTGTCCTAGCTGGCAAGGCGCATTCTTCTGGCAGTGCTGCTGCATCACTCACAGACGTCTGGGGGCAGAGGCTGAGTGTGGTGAGGCAGGAGGCCTTGGCTGCCAGCGGGAGGGGCAGGCGGGGCCCAGAGCCTGCTAGCATTCTGCTCCTTGGATCTCCCCTCGCGTGAGCAGCTTTGGGGAGTTCTCTTGGTGCTGTTGTAATTTATTGTTTCTGCTCTAATGATTGCTCCATGTCTGATTATAAATGCCTTCTGGCTGGGGGCCCAGACTCAGAAAATTCCCATGATCTGCTTCCAAAGCTGATGGAGCCACAAATGGGACTCATGTCTCTGTTTCATCATTGGCCACATTTACAAGGGAGGAGGATCCAAGGCCAGACACAGGGCTCAGAGTGGGGATGTAACAGGAGGCATCTGGTGACCTGGAATTCCCATCAGAGCCCCAACAGGGCATCTCCTGAGTCCTGGAGAACCTTCAAGGTGGTACTCAAAAGAGCCTGCTCCCTTCCTCTCAAAATGCAAGGCAGAGTCCAAGTTGGAAGCAGCGGGTGATACAGTCACAGTGAAAGGGGCCTCCAAAAAACATTGTCCAACCCTGCTAATGCCCTCTCTTTATCCACCTGGAAAATTCCTACTCATGCCTCAGGAGGCAGCTTTAGAGTCCTGCAAGAAGACTGCTCTGACACCCACAGCCTCCCACCCGCAGGTACACAAGTAGTCTCTGCTCCCTGTAAATCTCTTCTAGCATGGCACACCATAATCATAATTACACCTACTATTTATTGAGGGTTTCCTCTTTGCCAGGCACCATTTACCTTATCTATTTTTCAACTCATCCCTGGGAGAAAGGCACTACCCTTATCCACATTTGACAGACTAGGGAACAAAAGCTCAGAGAGGTTAAGGGAGTTGCTTAAGATCAAACAACTGCCAAATAATGGAGCTGGACTTAAATTCAGAAGATTCCAACTCAAAATTTAGGCCTTACACCACGTGTGTTCACACCCATCATCACTGTATTGCAACAGGCTGTTTTGTCTCTTGCTTCATTAAAATAGGGCTTCTGGGGATACATCTGACCTCAATAACACGGGTGCTCAGGAAATGACCACCGAGCAAACTTCACATGAAGAAAGTCCTACTGCACTAAGTAGGTAATAAAATTAGGGCAGTCACTTATTACTGCCCTACTGCAGGATATTTAAGAGGACTCAAAAAAGCAGTGGGCAAAGGCTTGAATGAGCAAGTAAGATACGACTGCAAGAAAAAAATGCTATATCTCAACTGGGACTGAAAGTCCTGAATTTTCTAGGCTAGTCCTACTTTTAAATACCATATCTCATCAGTTCCTTACGTTACCAGAATGCCCTAGAAACCCCAATATTTAGATATCTAAACTGTATCTCTTATATGATATTTCATGCCCAGAAGAGGCATCCCAAAGATCCCACTATGTCTTGTAATTTAGGATGCAGGAAATAAAGCCACAGAAAAAAAGAGCATCAACTTTAGAGGAAGGCAGACCCATGCTCAAATTCCAATTTTGCTGCTCATTAGCTGTGCAATCTTGGACAAACTCTTTCCCTTCTCTGAGACTCAAATGTAAAAATAGAGCTAAGAGCTGCTGCCTTGCAGGGCTGTTAAGAGTAGTAAACAGAAGAACATATGGGAAAGTACCCAGAATGGCACCTGGCACACAGGAGGGACTCAGGAACTATGAGGTCTCTCCTCTCTCTCAGATGAGGTCAGGCAAGAAAGCCATTCTTAGCAACAGACTCAGCTGAATGCAAAGGGTGTGATGTGCTGGTGGACCAATGATCAAAGAGAAGAGATTGCTTACTTGGGGCTGAGGTCATGAATTGACTTCTTCCTCATTTATAGACTCACAATGAGTGTGGATGAAATAACAGGTCACCCTAGGAGCAGCCCTACATTAGCACTGATGGAAAGAGATGGGTAAAATCTTGCCCCACTCCCAACTAGGAGCTCACAGTGTGCTGGAGCAGAAAAACAACAGGAAAGGTGAACAGAGGACCCAGCAGGTACGAGGGCAAAGGGCAGACAGACCATGAGGAGTTCTACCAGGCCCAAAGATGTCAAGAGAGGCTTGTGGAAGAGCTGAGTCTTAAGGAAGGGATAGAACTTCTAGGAAAGCGTATCTTCAGTTACAGAGGGGTGCCGTACAGACAAAGGAAAAGGCATAAAAAGGACAGCAAGTTTTAAAAACTAGTTTGCCATTATATTTCGGATTTTGGAGGAAGCTTAAAAAAATCGATTGCACTCTCCTTGTTGTCAAAGGTATTCTGTTTCCTCCGCTTATGAGCTGCGTGATCTTGGCCAAGTTAATCATTCAATGCTTCAGTTTTCTCATCTGTAGAATAAGTATGAAAACAGTACCTGCCACATTGGAATGTTCTATGGAATAAGTATGTGGAAACCATTTACAACACATTGATCAACAAATAAGAATCATCATCATCATCATCACCACCACCACCATCACCATCACTACCATCACCATCATGATCATCACCATCACCACCACCATAATTATCACCATCACCATCATCACCACCACCATCATGATCATCACCATCACCACCACCATCATGATCACCACCATCACCATCATCACCACTACCATCATGATCATCACCATCACCACCACCATAATTATCACCATCACCATCATCACCACCACCATCATGATCATCACCATCACCACCACCACCATCATGATCATCACCATCATCATCACCACTACCACCATGATCATCACCATAATGATTATCACCATCATGATCATCACCATCATCATCACCACCATCACCATCATTATCACCACCACCTTCATGATCATCACCGTCACCACCACCATCATGATCATCATCAACACCATCACCATCATAATCATCACAATCATCACTACTACCATCATGATCATCACCTTCATCATCACCACCAACATCACCATCATAACCATCACCTTCATGATCATCACCATCATCACCACCACCATCACGATCATCACCATCACCACCACCATCATGATCATCACCATCACCACCATCACCACTACCATCATGATCATCACCATCACCATCATCACCACTACCATCATGATCATCACCATCACCACCACCACCATCATGATCATCACCATCACCACCACCACCATCATGATCATCACCATAATGATTATCACCATCATGATCATCACCATCATCATCACCACCATTATCACCACCACCTTCACCATCATCACTGTCACCATCATCACCACTACCATCATGATCATCATCATCACCACCATCACCACCATAATCATCACCATCATCACTACTACCATCATGATCATCACCATCATCATCACTACTATCATTACCATCATCACCACCACTGTCACTATCATCACCATCAACATCACTATCATTGCCATCATCACCATCATCATCATTATTACGAATGAGAAAACTGAGGCCCAGAAAATGGAAGAGGTTTGTTCAGGGTGACTTAGATAGTCAGAGGCAGGCCCCGACACTTTTACTTTTCTAATATTCACAGAATTTTTAGGAAAAAAAAAAAACAAGCTTCCTGTCACAGGTAAGAGACCCAAGATCCTTGATAAAGGAGTAGGGTTCATGGAGACGGGGCCACCCAATGTTTAGATGAAGATATTGTCTCTTAAGGCCAATCATTCTGCCTCCTGCCCTATGGATGCAAACTGTCCTTCAGCTCATACCACCTGCAGCCAAGGACAGAGGGGAACATTCCAACCCCGATACCCAAGGAGAGGAATCAAATGCTCCAGACTCAGTGACGGATTGAAGCAGGGGCAGTGCACACATCTGTCATGACTTCCTTGTTCCAAGAGGATAGGGGAAAAACTCCTAGCTCTCCACCTCAATCCCACAGTGGTCTCCAACAATATTATCATTCTCCAGTTGTACTACTCATGATATATTTTGCCAGCCGCAAATGGGGCCTAAATTACATATTGTAGCCACCAAACTTCCGGCACAGGCCCACAGAACAAGGCCTGAGGGAAATTAGATGAGGCCAAAGGGAACTCAGGCCTGGAAGAGACTAGAAAACAGAAAGGGATGTACAGTCCATTAGCAGGACCCTTCTCTCTTTTAAGTGTTATATAGGTGAGCGGGGTTCAAGGCTGCAGGCACAGAGAGGGCACAGAAGGTGAAGGAAAGGAGAGCAGAGAGGCCAAGCAAGAGTAAACTGAGGATTAAGGAGTCAAACCACCACTGGCTATTTTAGTCCCAGCTCTATCTGTCTCTAGAGTATGGCCATCTACAAACCTTTTCACCTGTCCATCTGTTTTTCTGAAAACTATGGTCCCTTCTGTCCCAAACCCTGGACTAAACATAGTGGTGGATGGGGAGGTAGGGAGCAGTGGTAGAAGGCATCTGCTCCAATCTGTCTTCTTTTTGGAAGGACTAGACACTGGGAAAATGCATCTCTCTCCTCTGCTTTGAGAATAGTGCATACTCCATGACTTTAGCTTACTAACAGCTGGAGGGATCCCAGAGGAATTCTTCTCTCTGGGATTGAGATTGGGAAATGGAGAAGAGGGATCTCCCACTTTCCTTTTACCGGAATCATGTGTCCCTGTCTAAAATGATGGTGTTGGATGGGATTCAGTTCAACTCCAGCAGGAAGCACACAACATTTGAGACCTGTGGGGTGAAGACAGTGCACACAGCCGGAGAGAAGGTCCTGGCTGAGAACCAGAGGACTCATTTCTTCTGGAGGCAGGGATTTGAGACAATTTCTTGGCAGGAGGAGGATAAGAGGTTGACTTTAATGGGTTCCGAATCTCATACACAGAAAAGTAAGAGTGTGTGAATGAGACAGACAGAGAGAGATAGAGACAGAGACAGAGAGGGACAGACAGACACAGGGTGTGAATTAGGAGGAAGAAACAGCGTAGGGAAAGATGAGTGGCATGCAGGAAAGAGCTTTCCAGGCTTAGGTGCCTGGGATAACGGTGATGAGGAAGAGAATGAGGATCACGCCTTGAATTCCTAATGCTGCCCCCCCCACCCCCAGGATTCTGTAATTATCATTAATTAATAAGTTCCACTTTCGATTAGGGTATGCAGGCAGAAGATGGGATTGAAAGCACAGGCAGAGAGTTTTGAAAGTTTTTGAGGTCAAAATCCAATAAAAGCCAACATGACAATGAAGAGAAGACATTCGATGAGCAGGCTGGTGCACACAGACAAGGATACCGGGACAGATGTTGTGATTTAAGTTAGAGAAGTTCTACATTTAAATGTTACCATTAAATGATAAGAAGATTTTAAATGATAGTAGTAGTAATACTAAGAATAAAATAAGGTAGCAGTGAAGAACGCTGATGAGAGCTTACAGTTATGTAGGATTGCCGTTTGCCAGGTGCCATGTTCTCTGTTCTGTCTGAGTTCTCTTTTAGTCCTCTCAACAGCCCTATGAGACAGGGACGCTGTAATCCCCTGGGCAGAAAAATTACAGGAGCTTGGAGAGGTGGAGTTACTTGTCCTAATTCACCCAGCTCATGAGAAGCTGGGCTGGGAGTCTAACTCTGATATTAACCACAAGACTATTTCAGTGTCACTGTTACAGACAGGAAAACTGAAGCCTCCAGAGGACAAGTGACTTACTCAAGGTCACACAAGGAGTCCTCCTTTCCAAGTTCTTCATTCAAACATAAACTCAGAGCTTCCTAGGAACCAGGCTCTGTCTAGCTCAGGCCTCTGGTAACTTCTGGACTATTCCATAGCCTCCTTACTGGCATTCCTGCCTCTGGCCTCTCCTTTCTAGTCCACCTCCCTCCCACACTGAATCCACAGTGGTCCTTCTGAGATCCAAGCAAACCCTGCAGAGCTCCCAATGCCCCAGGAAACACTCTGTCATGGAAGGCCCTGCGCAATCTGGCCCCAACCTAATTTCCCAGCCTTCCGTTCCCCACCATCCCTGATGCACCCTTTATTAAGCTTCTCCCTGGCCCTGATCACCATGCGGTTTCCCACAGGGACTCTTGCTTACACCATCTGCTCCTCTGTTTACAGTGCCCTTAGACCCCTTCTCTGTCCTATCCGTAAACTCTGACTCTTCAAGATGCAGCCTTGGTGAACCTCCCCTGGCTCCTAGGTAGAATGGATAATGCTTCCAGCACCCAGCACCCCGTAGAATTCTCGTGCGGCAGGATCACTCTCCTTGCTTCACAGGTCGCTGAGTAGTTACCTGTCTCTACCATCAGACTGTCTCAGACTGTGAGCATCTCAAAAACAAGTCACTGTGTCCGACGATGGTGATGATGGAATTTGTTGGGGTGTACTATGGACAGGGACTATTATTATCTAATACTTGAGAAAACTGAGGCACAGAGACAGAGGAATGGCCCAAATCCACGCGCTCTAGGAAGGAAAAAGCTGGAGCTGGTATAGAAGTCACATGCCTGCCTGCTGTGTCACTACTGCTTCCTGGAGAGCTCTGGATGTAGCAGATGTGACTACACGTTCCCTCCCATGAACTGAAGATCAGTGGCCGCAGGGCCAGGACCCCGCAGGCTTCCTGAGCCCCGCTGCAGTGCCCTGTCCCCATCTGCCAGGCGGGCTTGCTGGACAGGACCTTGCCATCCAGCCTCAACCTGAGTCATCTCCTAAAGTCCAATAAAACCCAGGGACAGAGGCAGGATGCAGGAATAAAAATAAGCTTCAGCCAGAAAGAAATAAAGGCAGCAGTGTGGGGGAATCTCGAGAGCATGGCAGTCCAGGAATCCAGAGGGGAAAATGCCCATAATGGCGTATTTTCCAGCAGTGAAAAACATTAAGACCCACTTTAGAAATGTAATTCTCACCACAGCTATTCCTGGACTCCAGCCCAGAAGAGCAGTAGGGCCATATGAATGACACTCTCCACCCACACTTACCCACTCCCGACTGGCTGGCTGTCTCTGTCCCAAAACATCTTGTGCTTCTTCCATGCAGCCTTCCCAGACTTACCCCTCCTCCCTTCTCTCTGTGGCCAGAGGATGCCAGAGAAGAGCAGCACCTCTGAGACTCTCACCCTGGCCACTCCTCATCCTAACCAAGGAGAGGAGAGGGGACCTATTCAAGGTCCCAAAACCTCAGTGGTGGAGCCAAGATGAACACCAAGTTCTTTAGAGTAGAAGTCCCCAAGCTTCTGCTAGCTACACTGTGTCTCATTACCCTCCCCCACCACCAGACCCCATCCTGATAAGCACACACGTGCATGTACACACACCCATGCACACACATACACATCTATGTGTACACATGAATATACACGCAAACACTTGTATGCACATACTCGCAGACATACATGTACACACATATACACATACTTGCACACACAAACACATAGATGTGTGCCCACTTACCCACACAAATGCACCTGGTTCAAGAAAAAGTGAACTACATTGAGAACTGGGAAACCTGACTTCCAATTTACCTGGACACTGCCTAGCTATGTGAACCTGGCTAAGTCATTTCACACTCTCAGTTCTCCATGTATAAAACAGGCTAGTAATCAACTTGCCTACTTCTCCAGGCTGTCTGTTACAAGGTTGAAAGGAGAGGTGTGAGAAGGTACTGATGAGCTATGCTCACTTGCCTCTGTCTCCTTGGAAGCTGATGGCTTGGCAGCTCAGAGGCCCAGACACTTGGGTTTGAGTCCGTTCTGTGCCACATACTATCTGTGTGACCCTGGGCAAGTAACTTTACCTCTCTGTGCTTCGGTTTCCTCATCTGCAAAAAAGGAATAATCATAGAACTTAGCCACCAGGTTTTAGTGTGAGGATTCAATGAATTAACACTTGTGAAGTTCTTGGAACAATGCCTGGGCTATTATAAGTGTCCAATAAATGTTAGTCAATGGAATACCACTGTCAAATTAATACTTATTAGCTTAGCTTTGCCTGGTGCAACACAGGAGTTCAGTAAATGTTTGTCTAATGAATGACTAAACACTATTGGAAGAGGAGGGTGATGCAATCAGATTTACTCACACCTGGTACTGGGAGTAAATCTGAT
The DNA here is from genome assembly GCF_028878055.3 of Symphalangus syndactylus. Taxonomy (NCBI): domain Eukaryota; kingdom Metazoa; phylum Chordata; class Mammalia; order Primates; family Hylobatidae; genus Symphalangus; species Symphalangus syndactylus. The sequence continues at coordinate 130,064,015 of NC_072441.2, read as the reverse complement.
TGCATTATGGTCTCTCTGAATTAGGTTCTGCCTTCCTCTTCCTTCTTTTGTTCTCAGACTCCCTGGTTCACCAGGGACACCAAGAGTCCCCAGTACCCCATTCAGGATGTCACGTTCTCCATCTATGGGAGAGCAAAAGCATCCTGCCCTCTTTGGAAAATACACATGGCAGTTCCTAGGCTCATCGGCCCAGAGCACTTAAGCACTTAAGAGCAGAGCAGAGCCAGAGCTGGAAGCGGTTGGGATGGGGTGAAGGGGCCGATCGGGGGAGGCAGTGGCTCCATAGATGTGGTGTTTATATATTTGCAGTGTCCTGCTCCAGCAATCAGCAAGCACTACTCCAGACCAAGTAGGGTTCAGGTGCTCTGCTGTTCCTCTGCTTGACTCAAAGGAGCTGTGGCTGCTGCTATGATGACACTCTCAGGACATCCCTCACCACCCACCTACTGCCCTCCTGATCAGAAGAAATCTCCCAGATCCCAGGCTTGGATCAAAATAATGATGACTGCCGCAACAACAATAATGTTAATGACAATAATTTTGCATATTTACCAGGTTCCAAGCAGGCATAACTTTAAACTCTTCATGCATATTAATTTATTTGATGCTTATAACAACCTAGGAGGCAGATACTATTATTACATTTATTTTACAGTTGAAGTAATGGAAGCAGAGGAGGCTAACGAACTTGCTCTACACAGGAAGACTGGTAGGGGCCCGAGCTGGGATTTGAATGAGGCCGGCAATGTGAGAGCTCATGCTTCTTACTTGCTATACCCAAGCATTTACTGATTTGTCATTTCTAAGTATTTTAGAGTTGTTACTGGATTTTTCTTTTCTTTTTTGAAAGCCTAAACCCAAAGGTACTTGACTCCAAAAGAAGAGCACAGGCTTTGAAGTCAGGGAACAGTGGGTTCAAAGTCCAATCATTCTGAGCCTCTAGAAAAGTTTCTTCCTCTCTCTGAGCCTTGGTTCCCCAATTTAAAAAAATGGGGATAACACTGGTTACTCCAGAATGGGGTTCTGAAGATTCAACGAGGACACGCACACACAATCCCCACTCAAGGACATGGCACACGACTAGTGTTATTTTATTTTTGTTTGTTTGTTTGTTTGTTTGTTTGAGACACAGTCTCACTCTGTCGCCCAGGCTGGAGTGCAGTGGCGCGATCTTGGCTCACTGCAAGCTCTGCCTCCTGGGTTCACGCCATTCTCCTGCCTCAGCCTCCCTAGTAGCTGGGACTACAGGCGCCCGCCAACACGCCCGGCTAATTTTTTTGCATTTTTAGTAGAAACGGGGTTTCACTGTGTTAGCCAGGATGGTCTTGATCTCCTGACCTTGTGATCCACCCATCTCGGCCTCCCAAAGTGCTGGGATTACAGGCGTGAGCCACCGCGCCCGGCCCTACACGACTAGTGTTTAATCCATGTTAGGGTCCTCCCACTTTTGGCACAAAATTTCACATGTGTGTGAAAGAAGTCAATGTTTCCCCACAGGTAAACTGTAAAATATAATTAATATCAAGTTATAAAGTGATTATTGACCTTCTACGTCCCATTATTACAAGTCAGTATTGTACACTTTCAGCCTTCATGGAGAAAGGAGGTTGAAAAAAGCACAAATAATCTCAAACAAAAAACAAATGCAAGTTCATTTCATTGGTTCTACACCCTAATGCAAGACCTTAGTTCCACAAAGATCACAGAAATCAGAGTCCAATTCTTCATTACAGATGGGGAAACTGAGGTCCTCAGAAGGACAGGGTCATATATTCAGCTACTGGAAGAGACACCCCCACTCACGCTAGAACTTATTCTCTTGACTCCAGCTTGGTGTGCTGGCACCACAAGAGGCATGCACATTTGCAACCTCTGTCTCAAAAAAGCAAAACAAAAAAAAAAGTAGAAAATTTCACTGTCTCTTTCTTTTCCAACTATACGTGAGATGCATCCAGAAACACACATACACACACACACACACACACACACACACACACACACACAGAACACAATGGAAAGAAACATCAGCTGCAATTTATGAGCTATGCCTTCAAACAGAATTTACTGGAACTCAACCATGAGCATTTACCACACACCTACTGCCTGCCAGGCCCCATGTTTGTTGCTTTACACATATTATGTCTTCTAATCAATGCTGACAATAGTTATCTGAGATTCAGCCAGACACTCAACTGATCATTTCTGCAACCTAATATATGCTATGCACTGTCATGAGCAATAACCAGGGCCAGGGGCCATCGACGGAGGCTTCCCAGACCTGAGGCTTGGCAAAGCCTTAAAGGAGGCAACTACCTGGGGAATAAAGGATGACGCTGCAGGACACGGGAGTGCATGAGCCCAGGAATGGAGGGGCCACAGGACATGAAATTCTCAGGGGTGTGGAGAGAGGGAGCAGGGGGAATGGCAGAAGAGTTGGATCCAGCTAGGTCCTGTGAAAAGAGAGCGACCTTGGCACTGAGCTGTGAATGGTGGGAACTCTGGATGGTGGTTCTCAAGAAATATTTGTTGAATGAATAAATAAATGTATGAATTCAGAGCCAGTGGAGAATGAAGTAAAGATCAATGGGAAAAAAGAAAGAACCATTAGGAAGTGTCTCAGGGAACAGAAGCCAAGACAGAGTCAAGGGTGCACGCAACTCACTGGGAGTAATGCTTACGAAAGGCAAAGGACAGAGGAAGCACAAGTAGACAAGGAAAAAGTTGACTGTAGTGCAGGCCAGACATGGTGAAAAGAACAGGTGGAGGAAGGAAGAAGGATCAGGTAGGAAGTGCTGCAGACTGAAGCCCCTCTACACATGTCTCAGCCTGCCCAACAAGAAGCTCCAGTGCAAAAATTGTCCATATAGGAGTTTGGGCATAAATGGTCAGGCTTGACTGTTAGCTGGAAGTCTGCCACTTCTCTGTACTCCCTGGCAGCAGACTCTTCCCGAAGGCAGATGTGAGCAGCTCATGGACATGGCTACCACAGTAGAAGATGTGATAAGTAGGCTGATTCCAGAACACCAAGGAGGAAATAGCCAGCTCTGTCCCGGGCAAACTTCCCAGGAGGGAACATCTCAGAGGAGATTTGGAGGTTGAGAAAAAACACTCATTAGATAGAAAAAAAGGGGCTAAAATTCTTGGAGTAGAAAATGAACCACCAAAGGCACTGATGCGGGGACAAGTCTGACATGTGCTGCAGGACAAGTAGTTCAGTGATTCTGGAGCTTATAAAGGGCTGGGGAAGTTGAGGGTGGGTGGGGAACAGATCTCCAAGGGCTGTGTATGCCACGGGACTGATTCAGACTTCACAGCCCAGGCAATGGGGAGCTCTGAAAGAAAGAGTTGTGTGTGCATTTCTGTTTTAGATCTCTGTAGCAGCACTTGGAGATAGGTGAAAGGGCAGGAAGGCAGGGAAACAACGTTGCCATGTTCCAGGGAGAAGATGAGCCCCCGGGTACATCTTGGATTGGACATGGATGTAGCTGTAGCTCTGAAACTAGTCTAAGGGAAAGAGGCTTCAGGAAGGATTTTACCAGGTCCAACAAACATTTGCATGCTTTCTGCCTGTGTTACAGACCTTAAAGTTTTACTAACCGGCTCTCAGAGGTTTCATGGTTTTCATTATTGAAAAATAATTTACATACAATAAATGCACCTTTTTTTGGTGTACGGTTCTGTGAGTTTTGATGAACATATACAGTCATGTAACCACCCAAATTGAGATATAAAACAGTTCCAACACTCCAAATAATTCATGTCCCTTTGTAGTAAACCCTCCCTCCTCCCTAGCCCCTGACAATCACTGGTGTTTTCTATCTCTATAGTTTTTTCTTTTCCAGCATGTTATATAAATGAATCATTTTTGAGTCTGACTTCTTTTCATTCACCCATCATGCATTTGAGATTCATCAATGTTGGGCCTGTATCAGTAGTTTTTTTCCTTTTGTTGCTGAGCAGTATTTCATTATTTGGATACACCATAGTGTGTTGTATCGTCTCCCCAGTTTAGGGATATTTGGGTTGTTTAAATTTGGGGTAGTTACAAAGAAAGCCACTATAAACATTTCTGTGTGAACAGAGGTTTTGATTTCACTTGGTTAAATACCTGCGAGTGGGATTTCTGGATGTGGTAAGTGTATGTTTAATGTTATAAAAACTGCAAAACTGATTCCCAGAGTGGTTGTACCATTTTGCATTCCCAGCCACAATGTACGAGATTTGTAATAGCTCCTTAATCTCATCAACCCTTGCTATTATCAGTTTTAACTGTAGCCACTGGAGTAAGTGTGCTGTAGTACTCCACTGTACTTTTAATTTGCATTTTTCTAATGACTAAAAATGTTAAGCATCTTTTATTATGGTACTTACTTGCCATTCATATATCTTCTTTTGAGAAGTGTTCAAATCTTTTGCTCATTTAAAAAAATGTATTTGTTTTCTTATCATTTAGTTTTGAACATTATATATTCTAAAGACAAGTTCTTTATCAGATACGTAATTTGCTTTGTCTCTGATCTTAGGAGAAAGTATTTTATTTTCACCATTGTATATGATATTGCTTGTAGGTTTTTTGTAAATGTTCTTTATCAGATAAACTAAGTTCTCTTCTAGTCCTAGTTTACTGAGAGTTTTGATCATGAGCAATACTGAATTTTGTCAAAGGCCTTTTCTGCATCTAATGAGATGATCATATGGGCTTTTCTTCTTTAGTCTACTGATTTAGGAAATTACATTGATTGATTTTTGAACATTAAACCAGCCTTGTATTCCCAGGATAATTCCTGGGTCATACTGTATTATCCTTTTTACATTTTGCTGGATTTGAATGACTAATAATTTTGTTGAGAGTTTTTGCATCAATTTAATGACACAAAGGGTTTTGGTCTATAGTTCTCTTATAATTTCTTGGTCTTGTTTTGGTATCAGGGTAGTCCTGGCCTTATAAAGTCGGGAAGTGAGTTAGGAAATGTTCCCTCCTCTACCCTCTCAAAATTTTATATTTTGTCCTTTCACTATTCTTTGTAGTCTTTTCCATCTGTGTTACTAGTTTTGCTAATTCAGTTTACTTCAGAGACTAAATTGTGCTATACACAATAGCTCAAGGTGATGAAAAAAGACGAGTAAGACTAGTTTTTTTTTTTTTTTCCATATGGAGGTAAAGAGAAATAATAATAATAGGTACCTACCCTTTATTGAGCTCCTGGTCTTTTCCATACATTTTACTCATATGAACACCAAACCTTTGTTGCAACCCTGTTATGCCAGCTTTAAGGATTTTAAGGATGAGAAAGTTTAGGCTTAGAAGAGGTAAGTAGCCTGTCTAAAGTCACATTACTTTCAAAAGCAAGAGCTGTGGTTTGAAGCCTGGTTCAAAGCTTATGTTATTCCCACCTTATTTTGTCATCTCCACTAATGCTTATGAACACCTACTAAGTGCCAGCTATTTTAAATCTTTTATTTCTTGTCACTGTTAATCACTGCAACTTTATGAGATCTGTGCTACTTTCTCCCACATTAACAGCAAGGAAATTAAGATTCAGAAAGGCCAAGGGCCTCACCCAAGGTTGGTCAATACTGTTAGACACCAAACACCCAGGAGTGATGGGGCAGGAGGTAATTAGCATAATGGCATCATTAACACATACAATATATAACTCATACAAAGCAGCTTTGCAGAGTGCCACAATTGAGGCATAAACAGAGAGGTTGAAGGCAAGGGAGGGATTAATTATGACTTGGGCACTCCTAGAAAGTGTACAGGAAAGAGGGCAAACAGCAAGACCAGAAGACATGGTTGGAGGAGTTCGGGTGTCAACCGAGTTAAAAATTTTGGTAAACAGCAAAGGATGGACACAGCCCATAGAGTGAATAAAAGCCAAAACAAGGAGGTCATGCAGTTAGATTTTCCAGTGTCATGACGCTGATTGCTAGGCAGAGCTGACATGCACTAACACAGGAATAGCTCACATCTGCAGAACACTTGCCTTCCAACACATTGTCTCCTGCAGCTCACAGGGTGATTACCCACACTTTATACATAAGGAAACCAAGGCTCAGAGGGTAAAGCCCTTGCTGGTGACTATACACAACCTATCAGAAGCCCCAGGCCTAGACCTGATTCCTAGTCCGGTACTCCTTAGACAGAAAGTCAAGCAACAGAGGAGCCCAGGTGTCATGAATCTGAATGAACCAGATAAGTACCCCAAAAGGCTCTGGGACTTTTGGTGACATGGGCTCTTAAATCTGTGGCAACAAAAATTCTGGAATTTGGGGGGCCATGGGCTTTGGAATCTTGAGGTCAAAAGATCTGAAATTCTGATGACAGAGGCTGTAAAATCTTGGGGTCAAAGACTCTGAGATAGTGCTAATAGGCTCTGGGACAGTGGGGATAGAGAGACTCGGGCATGTGGGCAAAGGTGCTGTTATCCTGAGGGCATATCCTGAGTGATGGCTTGCCAGGGACGTCCTTTAGGGGGAGCAGACAGACCAGCTAAAGGCCAATAAGCAAAATGGCTTTGCAAAAGGTAAAAGGGGTCTAGTCAAACATTAAACTTCCCAATCAGGCCGGAACTGTCACCCCAGCGAAGCTGCTGTGCTTAGAGCACCTGGTGGTAAACACGCCTATCTCAGGCTGTTAACTTTTTACCTCTTCCTGCCCCTGGAGACAGGAGACAAGCGACAGGAGTTGAGGGTCGAGTGCAGCCTTCAGATTTAAACCTCGAATGTCTAGACCTCCCTATCTCTTTCCAACCCTTGGGTTGAAAAAATCAGACCATATTTTCATTTTCAAGAGAATGAGGGAGAGGAAATGCAACTCCAAGACCTCACCCCAAATTCTTTTCTTTGCACTTGGTTTATTGAGAAGAATACAAAATTCTTACCCCTCCATAAGCTTCTAAGACCGTCCCAAGCGACAAATAAGATGAACTTTCTCTCTCCTTAATCTCAGTATTCCTCCTTCAAAATTTCAAGATGTTTCCCTTCCACTTAGTTACTTATACTCGCCACTTCTCTGCATGTGAATCATCTCTTCTCCGTGGGCCCCACCCACCTTCTCGCCAAGCCTCCTCATCATCCCTCTCTCACATTTAGTCTCCATCTTTCTGTCCCTACATTTCCAGCTCCCATGACTTTGCTAAGTTTTTAAATTAAATCCTCATGACAAATCTGTAAGACTAATACACTGACATTAACCATATTTTATAAGTAAGAAAATTGAGGTTCAAGAGGGTTATGTGACTAACATAAGGGCACATGGGTTGTAAATGTCAGAGCTGAGTTCAAACAATAACTTTAATACTATTACTAATAATAGTAAAATTGCTAATATATAGTAAGAGTAACTGCAATTAATGCTACTATGATGCATGCTGTGGGACAGACACTATTCTAAGTACTTTTAAAATATTAAAGTAATTTTTGAGGGTGATATGGCTATTATTATTCTCATTTTACAGATGAGGAAACTGAGGCCCAGAGAGCTGAGTAAATTGCCCAAGGTCTCAAAGTTCTGTTTGACTCTGAAGCCTGTGGAGCCTGGTCACTTCCCTGCCCAACTCTATTGGCCTCTCCCATCAGTCCACTCTATGATTGTATTTTCTTTTCTTTTTTCTTTTTCTTTTTTTCTTTTTTTTTTTTTTTTTTTGAGACAGGGTCTCACTCTGTCACCCAGACTGGAGTGCAGTGGTGCGATCTTGGCTCACTGCAACCTCTGCCTCCCGGGTTCAAGTGATTCTTCTCCTGCCTCAGCCATCCAGGTAGCTGGGATTACAGATGCATGCCACTATGGCTGGCTAATATTTGTATTTTTAGTAGGGACAAGGTTTCACTATGTTGGCCAGGCTGGTCTTGATCTCCTCACCTCAGATGATCCACCCGCCTCAGTCTCCCAAAGTGCTGGGATTACAGGTGTGAGCCACTGTGCCCAGCCTATGATTGTACTTTCTAGGCCACGGTTCTTCGGATCTGTGTTCCCAAGGTCCCAGAAACTTTCTAGAGAAAACAATACATTTTTCTGAGAAAAAGTCCCTGAAAATCAAGACAACATTTCAGATTTCATTCATTCATTCACTCATTCAAAAAATAAACACATTTACCAAGCTCCTAGGATGTACCAGACATGGAGCCTACATTCCAGTGGGAGAGACAAACATATAAGAAGGAGGCAAGTAAGTGCCAAGATTTCAGGAAGTGACAAATGGTGTAAAGAAAGGAGAGAGAGGCAGGCGGGGCACAGTGGCTCACGCCTGTAATCCCAGCACTTTGGGAGGCCAAGGCGGACGGATCACAAGGTCAGGAGATCGAGACCATCCTGGCTAACACGGTGAAACCCTGTCTCTACTAAAAATACAAAAAAATTAGCCGGGTGTATGGTGGGCACCTGTAGTCCCAGCTACTCAGGAGGCTGAAGCAGGAGAATGGTGTGAACCCGGGAGGCGGAGCTTGCAGTGAGCCGAGATTGCGCCACTGCACTCCAGCTTGGTCGATCGAGTGAGACTCCGTCTCAAAAGAAAAATAAAAAATAAAAAGATAAAAAGAAAGGAGAGAGAGGTAAGGCGTTCAGGAGCATGGGCAGTGGGAAATCATGCAAATCTAATGGACCCTTTATCTGTCCAGGACCAGCCACATACACACATCAGAAGAAGGGAGCTCTGTGCAGATGAGCTCAAGTATAAAGGCCCAAGACAGAAATGAGTGTGATGAGCTGAAGAAACAGCAAAGTTAGAATGAGATCAGAATGGGAAAAGCCAAGGGAGACGATGAAGCTGGAGAGGCAGACAGAGAGGAGAGAAGGAGACAGGGGCCAGGGGATGGCTCTGGATTCTATTCCACACGTGAAGAACGGCTTCAGCCAAGTCACAAGCGGAGTGAGAAGAGATGGGCTGCAGACAAGCAAATAGAGAATGCTGAGCTCACCAACGGAGGCTGCCTCGGCCACCCGCAGCCTCTGCTGATCCACTCGTCTTTGCCTCTACCAGAGTGGTGGAAAAACGTGTCCCCAAATTTTCAGCCACCAAAACCTCGCTGTGTGAACTTGGCAAGTCGCTCAGCCCCTTGATGTCTCCTTTATTTTTTATCTGCAAAAAGGCAGTGGAAACTCCACTGGCAGTCGTGAGAGGGGCACTGGTGGGAAGTGCACTGAGGCTCACCTGGGACCTGAACCCTTGGGCCTGCTTCCAGTAGGGAAGAGTTTCATTTCCGTGAGCACAATGCCTGGCACACAGTAGGCCTTCAATGCATTTTTATGAACTAAATGTCCCAAACAGAGATCTGGAGGTCACAGGGGCATGGTGGTCCCACAAGTCCTGCAGGGCATGGTAAGCCAGGCTGGACTGATGGGCTGAGACCTCAGGCGTCTATTCTCCTTTTCTCTCCAGCAGCCAAGCCAAGCGGGCAGCAGCAGGCCCACTGGACCAGAGGCAGACAGGCAGGAGGGCAGGCGGGGGCAAGTCATCGGGCACATGGAGAAAGGAGGGCATTGTCTGCTGAAACCCAACCAAGGGGCCAGGGCCACAATGCGGGGGATTCTTTTGGGAGAAACAGACATGGCTTTCTTTCCACCAACTGCTGCTTAAACAGCCCACTGGATTTGATTCTATCCCATTTCACCCCAAACAAATGATAAATAAATAAACCTTGGTGAGCTCAGAGCACTGGAGCCAGGACCCTGAGCCCAGAGCAGACTGGATGCCGTCCTCCCAGAGCCAGGGAGTTCCTTTGTCAGGTGGGCCCACCTGCGCTCCTGCTGCCAGGCGTGTGGGTGAGTTTGCAGAGGGGCAGGCTCCAGGCTAGGCTCCTGCAGCCTGAGGAAGTCCCTCCAGATGTGGGGCACAGCTGGCTGGCTGTACCATCTCATACCCAAGGTAGAGAGGGCGGGGCAGCAGAGGAGAGGAGAAGATGGGGGCCTGGCTGCAGGGAAGCAGGCTGAGCAGTCCCTAGTAGCCTGGTGTCCTCTGATCCCTCACCTTGGTCCAGAGGCTTGGTCTGCAGAGACCATCTGCACAGTCCTCTCAAACTCTCAGTGAGGTGACAGCAGTGGCCCATGCTTCTCCCCACTTTATATACTAGGCAACAAGTCCCAAAAGTGACGTGCCTTGCTCAATATCACAAAGTGAGATAATCACAGAATGCCAGAGGTTCCCTCCGGTGTCCTTTTTTTCTAGATGGTCAAACTGAGGCATAAAGCAGTCAAAGGCATTGCCTGATCCCATAGGAGCTGGGAGTTCTGACCCCTGCATCGCTCAGCACCCTCAGTGCCCTGAGGAGGGGGCAGCCACTTCTATTGCAGAAGCCTTCTTCTGACCCAAAGCTTCCTCCCTGGCACTCACTGCAGTTGGGAGAAGTAAGCTACAGCCTTACCTAAAGGAGCCAGGCATTATGCCATGTGCCACACTCCAAGGCACCTACAGTCTGAGGCCCCTTCCATGTCACGTTCCCATCCCGCCCCTGTTCTTTGCTTCTGTTGAGCTCCTACCCTGCTTTCCTTCGTACCTGTCCAAATGTGCTCCTTCATTGAGGCCCCAGGTACATCTCCTCCAGGAATCCTCCCTTGCTCCCTCCTGCCTCTGCTCATCTAGCCCTTTTTACAGCCTCTGCTGCCCATTCTGATAGATGGGCTCCACTAAGTCCCTGAGCAGACATCTGGTGGCTTTTAGATAGGGTGCAGAGGGCAGCCAAGCCCACAGTGGCCACAAACAGAAGAATGCTAGGCTGCTTCAGGCCTCGAGTCCCATCTGCTGACTGCTGTTCCCTGTATCTAAGATACCCTTTCTCCTCTTCGTATGGCAGTGCCTAATCCTCCAGCATTCCTTCCCCGACACTTGAAGGCCTCGAGCACACCTCTCCCTCTGTCTCAGCACCTGTCGCCCACTCCTGGACTCACATGTGTCTGTCTATCTCTCCCACTAGACTGTGTGTCCCTCAAGGGCATAATACACTGTGCAGAGAGAAGGGCCACCCAGGGCTCCTGTGACCCAGGCCCTCCTTGACTTATTCAGTATTTACTGAACACCAAATGAGCAAAATGAACTATCCCTACTCTTACAGAACTGCTCTCCCACATGACCTGTCTCCTGGAGGACACCAAGGCCTCCCCAAGGGCAGGGCCAGTCTCTTTCTCTTCTGGGTCTTCTCGACTATCAGCTCCCAGAGGAAGGTGCGGGTCTCCTCTTGCCCTGTCTTTCAGGACAGCCGCACTCTGCTGTGACAGAAGAGGGACTCTGTCTGGCTGACATCTCTGGCCCCAGGTTCTGGTCCAATCCATGGGGCAACTCAGCAATCCCTAGCTACCATTAGGGGAACATTTGCTTGGGGGAACATTTGCTTTGTTTTAATTTTCTTAGCTCCTGACAGTGCATAATTGAAAAATGCCACAGAGGACTGCCCAGCCCAGCCAGACCGGAAAAATGGGCCGAGAGTGCCAGGCATGCAGGTACTGCACTTGTCCCAGTGCAGATGACGCACAGAGGGGCGTGGGCAACTTTGAGAAAGAACCAGCTTTTTGAGAGAAATCAGGACAGCATAAATGGAACACATACAAACGTGCAAAAGCCTAATTTCTTCCTTGGAGCTTGGAGAGATGCACTTTCACAGCTTTTCATGACATCATGTCAGATATTTCCAGGCATCCAAGACAGAGTTTGGCCCTAAATACTGTGTATTCAAGTCACACGGTCCTTTGCTCTTAAAATCACAGGGCTAGACACAGGAAGCTCCCCACCCTATACCTTCCTAAAAGCTCAGTCCTACCATTTCTCAGACAAAAGGAAACCTCTCCTACTTACAGAGGCCTCCGGGGAAGTTGGGATGGCCAGAAAAGATATACAATCAGACACCCTGTAACTTACCAGCTCTGAGACCTTGAGCTAGTCACTTCACCTCTTTGAGGCCCCCTACATTCTTAAATAAAATGAAGACAATGAATCAGCACATGAGCCAGTATCCCAAGGTTGCTATATGGATTAATGAAATAAAATGAGTTCCGACCTTTATGCCTGGCTTCAGAAGACACTTAGGAAATGTGAGTTTCTTATTCCTTCACCTAGCTTGGGGGTTGGTGGCTGAGTGGGGGCTGAATCCACCCAGTGCCTCCCACTCCAGTGCTCCAGAGCTCTTTCTAGTAAATGGCTCAGCCTCCCTCATAGCTGTTCACATGAATTCGGAGAATCAGACAACGTGAGCTCCCTTCTGCCGTTTCTCTTCTTTCGACAGTTCTCATTTTAAGAATGTATAACATTTAATTCAAACTAGCATTTCTTGAGGGCCTACCATGTACCCAGTTACGGGAGAAGCTCAAGTCACAGCTTCAAAGGATTGCAGAAACAAGAGATGCAAGTAACAAGGAAAGGCCAGTGAGGGTCACCACAGATTCAAATCACGGTAGAGGTGGTAAGGAGGTGACTGGCAACTTGGAGATGAGTAATTCCTGGCAGCTGAAGTGTGGGGTATGTTCCCCAAATTGGACTTCCTCCCCTACCACCTTCCACTCTCACTGCAGTCTCAAAGGCCATGGCTGAACACCCAGGGGCTTTTCCAGGCCTCCGTTTACCTCATTTCCCTCCCTTTCCCTGGAAACTGTCTCCTCAATGGGCTGACATCCATTTGGGAGTCACTACAGTATCAAGTACTAGCCAGGGCTGTGGCACCACAGAGAAAAATCAGACCTGCAAAGCTCACAGTCCAGTGGGGAGACCCTGAAAAAAGCAGGTGACTGCAATAGAGTCTGACAGGTGCTATGGAGAGAGAGGAGCCATGGGCTTACAGAGGAGGGAATAACTAAAATGATGCTTGAGCCAGGAACTGCTGAGAGTTTTCAAGGAGAGATAACATTTGAGCTGTCATGTGAATAAGGTTGTGGGGTTGAGCTATATGCATGTCTCTGTGTGTCTGTATGTGTGTGCCTGTGTGTTGCAGAGAATGGATTTCAGCAGAGGGGTCAGGCTGGGCGAAGTTGCAGAAGCTCTCAGCGGCTGGCAAAGCAAGAAAGCGCACTCTCTTTTTGCTTCCTGCATCTCTGGCCACTGTGACCCTTGCCTTCTGAGGCTGCCACACCTCCTCTTCCTGCTCTTGGCCCTAAGGATGGCTGTGGTCCCAACTTCTGTCACTGGTCTCCTCTCTTTCTCTCTGTGCTCCATCCCTCCAAGCCTGTGGCTTCAGCTCTGTCCAGAGGCCTCCCGCATCTTCATCTCCAGCCCAGATCCTACTCCCTAGGGCCCAACTGCCTGACAGCCTGTCCACTTGAGTCCTTCACATTCACCTTGAGTCCTATGGGATGGAAATGGAATTCCTTTCTACCCACAGCTGGCCTCTCCTCCTAAACGGGCCCCCATTCCCCATCTACATGTCTTCTGTAGCTCATCAGCCACTAAGCCCTAGGGCTTTTTTCTTCATAACATTTCTCCCATCTCTCCTTTCCTCACTGTTCCTACTGCCTCCACCTAAGCCTTTTCATTTTCTAGACTATAGTTACAACTGTTATGTTAAGAACCTGCTCCAGCTGCTTCTAGTCACCTCCTTCCCCAATCCCTTTCTCCTTCCACCACCTCTCCCGAATCCCGCCTGTTACTGATCCATTATCTACAGCACAGACACAGAGAATAGTACAGACTCCATGTCACCATCTGATCCATTATCTTAATATTCAACTTTGACTATAACTGTCTGCTCAAAGAATGGCCAGTGGCTCTTCACCACCAGCTCAGCCTTCAAAGCTTCCCATTCTGGCCTTATCTCCTCAGTCTGATCTCAGTCTTCTCCCCTACAAGCACCGGCCATCACTTTGTTCCAAACACACAAATTTACTCATATTTCTGGATCTCATCATGCCCAAGCCCACCTGAATCTCCCCTTGCTTTCCTTCCTCCGCCTGGAATTTCTCAGCTCTGGTCATCTAAGCCCTAACCCTCCTTCTAGGCCTCATTTCAAGTCTAAAGCCCTCATGAAGCCTCCCACCCCAACTCATTAGCCTCAGATGTCTCCAGGACCCCCTCCCTTCCAGGCTGCAGGTCACTGCTGACTGTGCTCATGTGGTCCTTGGGCCAAGCCTGCCAGGCCAAGAGTCCACTGCTCAGCAACCCCAGGAGGGGGACAGATAGTCTGGCTGCCACAGATTTCAGTTACACCTGCAAGGAACTCAAGGCAGCCTTTACCTCCTAGGCTGCTGCCTCAGTCTCCTTGCTTGGCACACAGATGAATCTCTGTATCCTGGCCTACCTAGTTGGCTTCTGACTGCCCTGCTTGATCTTGCCAGTTTCCTGGATGCCATTTGCTAACCTTGCTGCCATTCAGTAAGAGTATATGGGGGTGGGAGATGGTGAGAGGTATTTGTTGCTCAGAACCAGAACAAAGAGGAAGCTGCTGGCCACCTAATTTTGCCTATGATCTCCTGCCTCTACCATGATAGAAACCCACCCACCACATAAGACCTGAAGACTACAGAGAACTACAGCTTCAGAAATCCAACTCATGGAGGTTCCAAGACGGCCGAATAGGAACAGCTCCAGTCTACAGCTCCCAGCGTGAGTGACGCAGAAGCTGGTGATTTCTGCATTTCCAACTGAGGTACTGGGTTCATCTCATTGGGGCTTGTCGGACACTGGGTGCAGCCCACGGAGTGTGAGCCTAAGCAAGGCAGGCATCGCCTCACCTGGGAAGCTCAAAGGGTTGGGGAATTCCCTTTCCTAGCCAAGGGAAGCCGTGACAGATGGTACTTGGAAAATCGGGTCACTCCCACCCTAATACTGTGCTTTTCCAATCGTCTTAGCAAACGGCACACCAGGAGACTATATCCCACGCCTGGCTTGGAGGGTCCCATGCCCACGGGGCCTCACTCACTGCTATCACAGCAGTCTGAGATCAAACTGCAAGGCAGCAGCGAGGCTTGGGGAGGGGCGCCCGCCATTGCTGAGGCTTGAGTAGGTAAACAAAGTGGCGGGGAAGCTCAAACTGGGAAGCTCAAACTGGGTGGAGCCCACCACAGCTCAAGGAGGCCTGCCTGCCTCTGTAGACTCCACCTTTGGGGTCAGGGCATAGCTGAACAAAAGGTAGCAGAAACTTCTGCAGACTTAAACGACCCTGTCTGACAGCTTTGAAGACAGGAGTGGTTCTCCCAGCACAGAGTTTGAGATCTGAGAACGGACAGACTGCCTCCTCACGTGGGTCCCTGACCTGAGAGTAGCCTAACTGGGAGGCATCTCTCAGTAGGGGCTGACTGACACCTCATACGGCCGGGTGCCCCTCTGAGACGAAGCTTCCAGAGGAAAGATCAGGCAGCAACACTTGCCATTCTGCAAGATACCATTTTGCAGCCTCTGTTGGTCATACCCAGGCAAACAGGGTCTGGAATGGACCTCCAGCAAACTCCAACAGACCCGCAGCTGAAGGTCCTGACTGTTAGAAGGAAAACTAACAAACAGAAAGGACATCCACACCAAAATGCCATCTGTACATCACCATCATCAAAGACCAAAGGTAGATAAAATCACAAAGATAGGGAGAAACCAGAGCAGAAAAGCTAAAAATTCTAAAAATCAGAGTGCCTCTTCTCCTCCAAAGGAACGCAGCTCCTTGCCAGCAACGGAACAAAGCTGGATGGAGAATGACTTCGATGAGTTGAGAGAAGAAGGCATCATACAATCGGGAATAACAAATTTCTCCGAGCTAAAGAAGGATGTTTGAATCCATCACAAAGAAGCTAAAAACCTTGAAAAAAGATTAGATGAGTGGCTAACTAGAATAAACAGCATAGAGAAGACCTTAAATTACCTGATGGAGCTGAAAACCATGGTACAAGAACTTCATGATGCATGCACAAGCTTCAGCAGCCGATTCGATCAACTGGAAGAAAGGGTATCAGTGATTGAAGATCAAATGAATTAAATGAAGTGAGAAGAGAAGTTTAGAGAAAAAAGAGTAAAAAGAAATGAACAAAGCCTCCAAGAAATATAGGACTATGTGAAAAGACCAAATCTATGTCTGATTGGTTACCTGAAAGTGATGGGGAGAACGGAACCAAGTTGGAAAACACTCTGCAGGATATTATCCAAGAGAACTTCCGCAACCTAGCAAGGCAGGCCAACATTCAATTTCAGGCAATACAGAGAATGCCACAAAGATACTCTTTGAGAAGAGCAACTCCAAGACACATAATTGTCAGATTCACCAAAGTTGAAATGAGGGAAAAAATGTTAAGGGCGGCCAGAGAGAAAGGTCGGGTTACCCACAAAGAGAAGCCCATCAGACTAACAGCAGACCTCTCAGCAGAAACTCTACAAGCCAGAGGAGAGTAGGGGCCAATATTCAACATTCTTAAAGAAAAGAATTTTCAACCCAGAATTTCATATCCAGCCAAACTACGCTTCATAAGTGAAGGAGAAATAAAATCCTTTACAGACAAGCAAATGCTGAGAGATTTTCTCACCACCAGGCCTGCCTTACACGAGCTCCTGAAGGGAGCACTAAACATGAAAAGGAACAACTGGTACCAGCCACTGCAAAAACATGGCAAACTGTAAAGACCATTAATGCTAGGAAGAAACTGCATCAACTAGCGAGCAGAATAACCACCTTACATCATAATGACAGGATCAAATTCACACGTAACAATATTAACCTTAAATGTAAATGGACTAAATGCTCCAATTAAAACACACAGACTGGCAAATTGGATAAAGAGTCAAGACCCATCAGTGTGCTGTATTCAGGAGACCCATCTCACCTGCAGAGACACACATAGGCTCAAAATAAAGGGATGGAGGAAGATCTACCAAGCAAATGGAAAACAAAAAAAAGCACGGGTTGCAATCCTAGTCTCTGATAAAACAGACTTTAAACCAACAAAGATCAAAAGAGACAAAGAAGTCCATTACATAATGGTAAAGGGATCAATGTTCAACAAGAAGAGCTAACTATCCTAAATATATATGCACCCAATACAGGAGCACCCAGATTCATAAAGCAAGTTCTTAGAGACCTATGACGAAACTTAGACTCCCACACAATAATAATGGGAGACTTTAACACCCCAGTGTCAACACTAGTCAGATCAACAAGACAGAAAGTTAACAAGGATATCCAAGAATTGAACTCAGCTCTGCACCAAGTGGATTTAATAGACATCTACAGAACTCTCCACCCCAAATCAACAGAATATACATTCTTCTCAGCACCACATCGCACTTATTCCAAAATTGACCACATCGTTGGAGGTAAAGCACTCCTCAGCAAATGTAAAAGAACAGAAATTATAACAAACTGTTTCTCAGACCACAGTGCAATCAAACCAGAACTCATGATTAAGAAACTCACTCAAAACTGCTTAACTACATAGAAACTGAACAACATGCTCCTGAATGACTACTGGGTACATAACAAAATGAAGGCAGAAATAAAGATGTTCTTTGAAACCAACGAGGACAAAGACACAACATACCAGAATCTCTGGGACACATTCAAAGCAGTGTGTAGAGGGAAATTTATAGCACTAACTGCCCACAAGAGAAAGCAGGAAAGATCTAAAATTGACACTCTAATATCACAATTAAAATAACTAGAGAAGCAAGGGCAGACACATTCAAAAGCTAGCAGAAGGCAAGAAATAACTAAGATCAGAGCAGAACTGAAGGAGACAGAGACACAAAAAGCCCTTCAAAAAATCAGTGAATACAGGAGCTGGTTTTTTGAAAGATCAACAAAATTGATAGATGATTAGCAAGACTAATACAGAAGAAAAGAGAGAAGAATCAAATAGATGCAATAAAAAATGATAAAGGGGATATCACCACTGATCCCACAGAAATACAAACCACCATCAGAGAATACTATAAACACCTCTATGCAAATAAACTAGAAAATCTAGAAGAAACGGATAAATTCCTGGACACATACACCCTGCCAAGACTAAACCAGGAAGAAGTTGAATCTCTGAATAGACCAATAACACGCTCTGAAATTGAGACAATAATTAATAGCCTACCAACCAAAAACAGTCCAGGACCAGATGGATTCACAGCTGAATTCTACCAGAGGTACAAGGAGGAGCTGATACCATTCCTTCTGAAACTATTCCAATCAATAGAAAAAGAGGGAATCCTCCCTAATTCATTTTATGAGGCCAGCATCATCCTGATACCAAAGCCTGGCAGAGACACAACCAAAAAAGAGAATTTTAGACCAATACCCCTGATGAACATCGATGCAAAAATCCTCAATAAAATACTGGCAAACCGAATCCAGCAGCACATCAAAAAGCTTATCCACCATCATCAAGTGGGCTTCAATCCAGGGATGCAAGGCTGGTTCAACATACGCAAATCAATAAACGTAATCCAGCATATAAACAGAACCAAAGACAAAAACCACATGATTATCTCAATAGATGCAGAAAAGGCCTTTGACAGAATTCAACAACCTTCATGCTAAAAACTCTCAATAAATTAGGTATTGATGAGATGTATCTCAAAATAATAAGAGCTATCTATGACAAACCCACAGCCAATATCATACTGAATGGGCAAAACCTGGAAGCATTCCCTTTGAAAACTGTCACAAGACAGGGATGCCCTCTCCAACCACTCCTATTCAACACAGTGTTGGAAGTTCTGACCAGGGCAATCAGGCAGGAGAAGGAAATAAAGAGTATTCAATTAGGAAAAGAGGAAGTCAAATTGTCCGTTTGCAAATGACATGATTGTATATTTAGAAAACCCCATGGTCTCAGCCCAAAATATCCTTAAGCTGATCAGCAACTTCAGCAAAGTCTCAGGATACAAAATCAATGTGCAAAAATCATAAGCATTCTTATACACCAATAACAGACAAACAGAGATCCAAATCATGAGTGAACTCTCATTCACAATTGCT
Source organism: Symphalangus syndactylus (assembly GCF_028878055.3). NCBI lineage: Eukaryota > Metazoa > Chordata > Mammalia > Primates > Hylobatidae > Symphalangus > Symphalangus syndactylus. Next base: position 130,045,154 of record NC_072441.2, on the reverse strand, counting down.
TCAAAGAGAATAAAATACCTAGGAATCCAACTTACAAGGGATGTGAAGGACCTCTTTAAGGAGAACTACAAACCACTGCTCAATGAAATAAAAGAGGACCCAAACAAATGGAAGAACATTCCATGCTCACAGGTAGGAAGAATCAATATAGTGAAAATGGCCATACTGACCAAGGTAATTTATGGATTCAATGCCATTCCCATCAAGCTACCAATGACTTTCTTCACAGAATTGGAAAAAATTACTTTAAAGTTCATATGGAACCAAAAAAGAGCCCACATTGCCAGGTCAATCCTAAGCAAAAAGAATAAAGCTGGAGGCATCACGCTACCTGACTTCAAACTATATTACAAGGTTACAGTAACCAAAACAGCATGGTACTGGTACCAAAACAGAGATATAGACCAATGGACAGAGCCCTCAGAAATAATGCCACATATCTACAACTATCTGATCTTTGACAAACCTGACAAAAACAAGAAATGGGGAAAGGATTCCCTATTTAATAAATGGTGCTGGGAAAACTGGCTAGCCATATGCAGAAAGCTGAAACTGGATCCCTTCCTAACACCTTATACAAATATTAATTCAAGATGGATTAAAGACTTAAATGTTAGACCTACAACCATAAAAACCCTAGAAGAAAACCTAGGCAATACCACTCAGGACATAGGCATGGGCAAGGACTTCATGTCTAAAACACCAAAAGCAATGGCAACAAAAGCCAAAATTGACAAATGGGATCTAATTAAACTAAAGAGCTTCTACAAAGCAAAAGAAACTACCACCAGAGTTAACAGGCAACCTACAGAATGGGAGAGAATTTTTGCAACCTACTCATCTGACAAAGGGCTAATATCCAGAATCTACAATGAACTCAAACAAATTTCCAAGAAAAAACAAACAATCCCATCAACAAATGGGCAAAGGATATGAACAGACACTTCTCAAAAGAAGACATTCATGCAGCCAAAAGATACAAGAAAAAATGCTTATCATCACTGGCCATCAGAAAAATGCAAATCAACAGCACAATGAGATACCATCTCACACCAGTTAGAATGGCCATCATTAAAAAGTCAGGAAACAACAGGTGCTGGGGAGGAATAGGAACACTTTTACACTGTTGGTGGGACTGTAAACTAGCTCAACCATCCTAGAAGTCACTGTGGCAATTCCTCAGGGATCTAGAACTAGAAATACCATCTGACCCAGCCATCTCATTACTGGGTATATACCCAAAGGATTATAAATCATGCTGCTATAAAGACACATGCACACGTGTGTTTATTGTGGCACTATTCACAATAGCATAGACTTGGAACCAACCCAAATGTCCAACAATGATAGACTGGATTAAAAAAATGTGGCACATGTACACCATGGAATATTATGCGGCCATAAAAAAGGATGAGTTCATGTCCTTTGCGGGGACATGGATGAAGCTGGAAACCATCATTCTCAGCAAACTATCGCAAGGACAAAAAACCAAACACCGCATGTTCTCACTCATAGGTGGAAATTGAACAATGAGAACACATGGACACAGGAAGGGGAACATCACACACCGGGGCCTGTTGTGGGGTTGGGGGAGGGGGGAGGGATAGCATTAGGAGATATACCTAATGTTAAATGACGAGTTAATGGGTGCAGCACATCAACATGGCACATGTATACACATGTAATAAACCTGCATGTTGTGCACATGTACCCTAAAACTTAAAGTATAATTAAAAAAAAAAAAAGCTTATCCACCACGATCAAGTTGGCTTCATCCCTGGGATGCAAGACTGGTTCAACATATGCAAATCAATAAATGTAATCCATCATATAAACAGAACCAAAGACAAAAACCACATGATTATCTCAATAGATGCAAAAAAGGCCTTTGCCAAAATTCAACAGCCCTTCATGCTAAAAACTCTCAATAAATTAGGTATTGATGGGATGTATCTCAAAATAATAAGAGCTATTTATGACATACTCACAGCCCATATCATATTGAATGGGCAAAAACTGGAAGCATTCCCTTTGAAAACTGGCACAAGACAGGGATGCCCTCTCTCACCACTCCTATTCAACACAGTGTTGGAAGTTCTGGCCAGGGCAATTAGGCAGGAGAAGGAAATAAAGGGTATTCAATTAGGAAAAGAGGAAGTCAAATTGTCCCTGTTTGCAGATGACATGATTGTATATTTAGAAAACCCCATCGTCTCAGCCCAAAATATCCTTAAGCTGATCAGCAACTTCAGCAAAGTCTCAGGATACAAAATCAATGTGCAAAAATCACAAGCATTCCTATACACCAGTAACAGACAAACAGAGAGCCAAATCATGAGTGAACTCCCATTCACAATTGCTTCAAAGAGAATAAAATACCTAGGAACCCAACTTACAAGGGAGGTCAAGGACCTCTTCAAGGAGAACTACAAACCACTGCTCAATGAAATAAAAGAGGACCCAAACAAATGGAAGAACATTCCATGCTCGTGGGTAGGAAGAATCAATATCATGAAAATGGCCACACTGACCAAGGTAATTTATAGATTCAATGCCATTCCCATCAAGCTACCAATGACTTTCTTCACAGAATTGGGAAAAACTACTTTAAAGGTCATATGGATCCAAAAAAGAGCCCGCATTGCCAAGACAATCCTAAGCCAAAAGAACAAAGCAGGAGGCATCATGCTACCTGACTTCAAACTATACTACAAGGCTACAGTAAGCAAAACAGCATGGTACTGGTACCAAAACAGAGATATAGACCAATGGAACAGAACAGAGCCCTCAGAAATAATACCTCACATTTATGACCATCTGATCTTTGACAAACCTGACAAAAACAAGAAATGGGGAAAGGATTCCCTATTTAACCATTTTAAAATGGTGCTGGGAAAACTGGCTAGCCATATGCAGAAAGCTGAAACTGGATCCCTTCCTTACACAAAACTCAATTCAAGATGCATTAAAGACTTAAATGTTAGACCTAAAACCATAAAAACCCTAGAAGAAAACCTAGGCAATACCATTCAGGACATAGGCATGGGCAAGGACTTCATGACTAAAACACCAAAAGCAATGGCAACAAAAGCCAAAATTGACAAATGGGATCTAATTAAACTAAAGAGCTTCTGCACAGCAAAAGAAACTACCACCAGAGTGAACAGGCAACCTACAGAATGGGAGAAAATTTTTACAATCTACCCATGTGACAAAGGGCTAATATCCAGAATCTACAAATAACTTAGACAACTTTACAAGAAAAAATCAAACAACCCCATCAAAAAGTGGGCAAAGGATATGAACAGACACTTCTCAAAAGAAGACATTTATGCGGCCAACAGATGTGAAAAGATGCTCATCATCACTGGCCATCAGAGAAATGCAAATCAAAACCACAATGAGATACCATCTCACACCAGTTAGAATGGCAATCATTAAAAAGTCAGGAAACAACAGATGCTGGAGAGGATGTGGAGAAATAGGAACACTTTTACACTGTTGGTGGGACTGTAAACTAGTTTAACCACTGTGGAAGACAGTGTGGCAACTCCTCAAGGATCTAGAACTAGAAATACCATTTGACCTAGCCATCTCATTACTGGGTATATACCCAAAGGATTATAAATCATGCTGCTATAAAGACACATGCACATGTATGTTTATTGTGGCACTATTCACAATAGCAAAGACTAGGAACCAATCCAAATGTCCAACAATGATAGACTGGATTAAAAAAATGTGGCACATATACACCATGGAATACTATGCAGCCATAAAAAAGGATGAGTTCATGTCCTTTGTAGGGACATGGATGAAACTGGAAACCATCATTTTCAGCAAACTATTGCAAGGACAGAAAACCAAACACCGCATGTTCTCACTCATAGGTGGGAATTGAACAATGAGAACACTTGGACACAGGGTGGGGAACATCACACACTGGGGCCTGTCATGGGGTGCAGGGAGCGGGGAGGGATAGCATTAGGAGATACACCTAATGTAAATGACGAGTTAATGGGTGCAGCACACCAACATGGCACATCTATACATATGTAACAAACCTGCACGTTGTACACATGTACCCTAGAACTTAAAGTATAATAAAAACAAACAAACAAATAAATAAATAGAAAGAAACCCAACTCATTGACTGCAGCCCAGCAAACAAGATTATTTCCTATTGTAGCTCCTCTTCCTCTCACCCCTTCACCCATCTAGAAACTGAGGTGTCCTATAGTTTGCTCTGTCTCTCAGATCCTGCCCCCTGCCCCCTTTGCCCTTAATAATAATATCAGCATGAACAAGAGCTAATACTTAATTAGTCCTTACCACGTGCCAGGCACTGCTCTAGACACTTTACATATGATTGATTGATTTAGCCTTCACAGCAACCCTTTGAAGTAGGTACTGTGATTCCTCTGTTTTATAGATGAGGAAACTGAGGCACTGGCACAAAGTGGTGAAGCTGGCACACAAACTAAGCAATTCAGCCTCAGTGTATGCTCTATACCTCTCTGTTTCTCCTCAGATCCCATCCCGCCCAGTGGGGCCACCCTGCACACTGGTGCATTCTGACTCTAGCCCAAGGGCTCCTGGTGAGGACAAGCCATGCATTGAGCACAGGGCTGCCTCCATTCACAGGAAGGGGTATCTACTGCCACATAACAAAGATGCCATGCAAGCGGGCCTGCTGCCCCGCCATGAAACACAATTAGCCTCCCTGGTTTACCTCTGAGTTGGAATTGAAGCTCTATAATTTTGGTATCCATCCATCCATTCATTCATTCACTAAATATTAATTGTATGTGGGATGCCATTAGATGCAGGGAGACCAACTATGTCTGTGCCAGGGCAGTGAGCACAGACTGACTTAAACACACATATGAATTTATCTGATGGATCGTCTCCCAAAGACAGATTAACATAACGGGTTTCTGGAAGCAGGGACCATCTCACAAATAGGTGTCTTGCAATATGCATTCACTGGATATTCAAGACATGCATGTTGAATACAGCGACAGATGGCAGGTGACATCTGGACAAGGCTTGGAAGTGCTCTGCTAGCCCCATCCCCAGGTTGCAGGTGGTGAACAGAGAGACCAGCAAGACATCAGAGCCCATCCCTCTTGATTCTCCGGCCAGGGCATTTTCCCACTGCCTGGAGCTGCCTCTTAGGGACCAAAGCACTTATGAGAAAAAGAGCAGGCCCTTGCTTTAAGCCAGGGCATAAAGAAACATGAGAGTAACTTCAATTAATCCAGAATGTGGGAAGAATTTTGAAGGTCAGGGAAATGGACAAGGTAAGTCAGGAAAAAAGTTAGCATTCAGCAGTGGAGATAAACTGAGCTGATAAACGGCCTTTGAACATTTGGGTTATTTATTTGCTTCCAGTCCTTGTGCAGTTGTTAATTCCAGCTAAAATTCCCCAGTGTCTTGCTTGCATGTGTGGTACATTATGTACCCATCTGGCAGCAAGACTGACACCTCCCCTGGCAACCATCCTATGAAGTTTCAAACACACTTTACATGTTTGAGTCCCAATAATAACAACACAGAAAGGGAACAGAAAAAGAACACCCTGGAGTTTACTGCACTGACTCCCTGGCGGAGTTAACAATGTCTAGTCTATATGCAATAGGAGCTCAACAAACATGTAAGCAAGTGAACTTGGGCCAGGCCCAAAGGCCAGACTGAGACACTTCATGAAGCAAAAGAAAGATACAGGCCATGGTCACCGTGAGGCTACCATCTGAGGTCCCCTTTGCAGAAATAAACATAATTTGTTCTGGAGTGTTGTTTTTTCCCCCTACATTCCCCCTGCTTAAACAAACCCTGGTGAAAAGAACTCCTGCTCTGGTTGCCCATGGAAAGGTTCCCTGGAATGTTGGACAGAGTTTCTGGAATGTATAGATTTAACGAGCCAATTTGGAAATTAACGGAGATGAAAAGGGAGCGTTACGGTCACATTACACACTGAAATCACTACCTGAGTCAGGCACAGGGGGTCAAGGAGGTTCCCTGAAACTTCCCATGAGTGGGCTTAGCAGGTTCCAGACCCAAAACCTTGTCCAACCCGCAGTTTTAGGGGACAGTCCACAAAGATCACCCATAGACTTGCTGAGGAAGGGGCACAAACTTCATTAAGAATTCTGAAACATTGTAAACATTGTTTCCAAACTTTTTACTAGAAAAGACCTGCCTACCCTTAGACTACTGAGTGTCATGTTTTGAAATATTTTCCCTGTTAACCAAACCACATCCCTGTCCCAAATGATTGTGTCAAATTGCCAGTCCAGGCTTCTAATCAGGAAAAAGATGACAGAGTTTGAGCCATGGATATTGATATATTTTGGGGGGTAGAAACTTGAAATTTTAGTTATCTTTATAGTTTTGCCTCTAACAGTTTGTTTGTTTTTAATGCTGAGCAGCCTTGGGATTTCACCTAGGTATTATGGTAACACCGTATTACGGTATTCCTCCATGTCTAGGGAGCTCTGGGGTCCGGGCCGGACTTAGTTACTTCATCCAGTTTCTCTCATGTTGCAAAGGAGGCAGTGGAAGCCCAGAGAGAGGAAACAATGGACCAGCCAGGCACTGCATAAGTCAGAGACCCCTTGGAAGCCCTGCCCAGGAAGGAGGCGGCCCCCACTTCCTACCCCAGGCAGACACCATTTCTTCTCATCCCAGGGTTTTACCTAACTCTTTACAGCCTTTTCCCCTCCATTCAGGGCACTGAGCCATCTGACTCGATCTTCAAAGAATAAGTCTTTTTTGTTTAGAGATGTACTAAGGGGCTTTAAGCATTGCACATGATTCTTCCTCAATAGCCTTTGATTTTTCTTCCAGGACTTGATCAAATAGGTTCAACTCAAGCATCAAGACCAGGTTGCGGTTTCAACCAAAGCCACTAGGGAAGAGGGAATATCCCATCAGATTTGGGGGAGGGGGGGCGGGGGGAGTTTCAACAAGAGTACAAGTCTGACTTTTCTGCAAAGTTGGGGCTACATCTCTGCATTCCAAAGCGACAGGGTGTCTGGCAAGATCCAGGACAAAGTTACAGATCTGGACTTGAAATTAAGCATCTCCTTCCCTGCAAAAAAAAAAAAAAAAAAAAATCTCCTTGGGGTCCAGAAAGTCTAGTGCACTCCTGTGGATGAAGTCCAGGCAGAGGGAGGGCAAACCAGATGCCCCTTGACTCACTTTGGCAATATCTGACTGCCCCTTCGCTCCCCTTGTCCTGAGAATGTCTGCCCTGCTGACCCGGGCCTCAGCCCTCCCCTAGCCCCAATCCCAAACCCAGTGGACACTGGGGGAGTCTGTTTCTGAAAGGTCTCTGACAAGGTGCCCAATACCTAAATGTGACATCGCACCTCTCTTCCCACTTCAGTACATGGGGAAATGGGGCTACCTCTTCTTTCCTGACACCATGTGATCTGGCATTGTTTTGAGTCTACGTTGAGTCTCTTCCACTTCTAGGATACTAGGATGACCGCTCAGGATTTCAGATCATGAAGAGCAAGGGTACTCGAAGAAGGGTCTGGAAACCTAAGGCTACCCCAGACTCATGGAGAATAGAGCAGGAAAGGAAGAATCCCTGACTCTCCCATCTCTATCCCCTCTCTATCCCGTCAAGAAGAATATTTTGTAGCAGACACCCCTCACTGTTTATAAAGGGGGAAATAACCTAAACAAACAAAAAGCCTCAGCTGCACTCCACATCACAGCCATATGAAGCCATACATGTCACTTGAAGAACTGTCTGGCGCTGTTTACAAAAAGGCCTATTAAGTCCTCTTGAAGGTCAGCACAGGGTCTGAGGGTTTGAGTCCCATACACCAACTCAGGCATAGACAGCAGGGAGGTGGCAGGGCTGTGTGTTATGACGTCTGGAAGTGCCAGGGCAGGGGGGCTGTGGGAACCCTTAGGAACCCTGGCACTGCTCCCCAACACTGACCCATGTAGCCCAGAACCTCCAATGTGACTCTGGAAGGCAGCCTGGCCAAGCTTGTCAGTATTTATGGCCACACAGCTGGGCTCTTGACTTGCCCAGCTGTCAGCTGACACCAAAGGAAATGTCACCCATTTCTAGTTGTTAAGGTGAATATCTCACCTGAGGAGGTGAGAAGGGACATATCTCCACTCAGCTTTCAGTGGGATGACAAAAAGGAGACGCTCACCAGACTGCCTGCTGAGTACATGACAGAAACTGGCGATTCCAGCCCACCTGGGAAGAGGAGTGCTAAGCTGAGCCACATGTATACAGTGGATGTGCAGATTTATATTTGGCTAACACAGCTTTGCCAACCTCAAGAAGGAATTTAAAATCAATCAGGTTGGCCTGGTGCAGTGGCTCACACTTGTAATCTCAGCATTTTGGGACGCCGAGGTGGGCAGATCACTTGAGGTCAGGAGTTTGAGACCACCCTGGCCAACATGGTGAAACCCCATCTCTACTGGAAGTATAAAAATTACCCAGGTGTGGTGGCGCACACTTGTAATCCTAGCTACTTGGGAGGCTGACGCGGGAGGATCGCTTGAATCCGGGAGGCAGAGGTTGCAGTGAGCTGAGATCACACCACTGCACCACAGACTGGGTAACAGAGCAAGATTCTGTCTCAAATAAAATAAAATAAAATAAAATAAAATAAAATAAAATAAAATAAAATAAAATAAAATAATCACATCAATCCTTCAAATATATAGTTTAGTGTAGTTCAATAAAGTTGGACAAATCTTAAAAATGGGAGAAAAACAGTTCAATAGCTTAACAGATGTTTAAATCCCCTTGACCATGAGCTTGGATGGTTAGCGGTCTGGCCTCTGCTGGCACACAGCTCCTTGACAGGAGCTCATGCCCCCAAGGCAGCTGTTCTAAGACTGGACTTCTCTTTTAGCAAGTTCTTCCTACTGAGCTGAAATTGCCTCCTGGAAGCTTTTATTCACTAAGCAGGGCCATAAAAAACACATTAGATCCTGGTGCTTAGAGACAGCCCTTCAGAAATTGAATTAGCTGAGTTATCCACCCCTCACCATGTATTATGAGTATGTGAATAAGCAAGAAAACACACACACACACACACACACACACACACAGAGCAATACTTCACTTATCCAGAAGTCCACTATCTAGCAACTTCCCATATCCAGAACACATGTTAAAACAACAAAATTAACACCGCACCACATCCATGCACTTGACTCCTAGAAGAATACCTCAGCATCTTCATCTCAAATTATTTAGTTTATTTTTGGACTCTCTTTTACATCTGGTTCTCTAGCTTTCTAGCTCACAAAAGATTAAAAACAACCAATACACTGCAAAGGATGCTGCTCCAGTAAGAAGTCAAAATGTTCTGCCTGACTCTGATAAGAGAGATAGATAGATGACTGGAAACTAGAAAAATAGGAACTAGAAAATAATAGCAGCCTAGAGTCATCCAGAGAAAAGGCAATACTATATACACCTCATCATGTGATATCCAGGAAAATTATAAATGACACTGAGTCTCCAAGAAAACTGTGAACCAGTTCAAGAGTTGGCTGCTATACACAACAAACATACTTCTATAAACTTTTCATCCAACATGGTTATGCCAACCAACATCATGATACCTAACGGTTATAATTTTTTATCCAGATAATTCATTTCGGTGGAAGAGTTCACTCTACAGTGATGTTGACTAAATGAGGTGTCACTGTGTGTTATCTTACAGTGTACAGCACGGTTTTCAAGGGAAGATGAGACTGATTGTAATGCATACTGCAATGATGAGCATGTGGTGGGAACCACCCTGGCTGACTGATTGCCATGGTAACTGGAACTAGGCAAGAGAGTATTACCTACTAGAGATACTTACATTACCTGCTTCCACAGAGATAAGAACTGTTCAAATTAGCATATTAATATTTGATCCCGAACAAATAACATCCCTGCCTTGTGATAACTCTGCGTTCATGACCCAGATGCACATTTCCTCATGAATATGTATTTTCATTTTAATTTGCTCAGCAAATCCTTTTCCTAGAGTCCGAGAAGGTAAACTGCAGGCTGCTCCTATGACAACCACTATGGTTTTACTCCCTCTACTACTCAAGTCCCCAAACCAGCTGCCAGAAGGCCAGGACCTTGGGTGTGAGCTGCCACAAAGGGACAATAACTCTTAGCTGTCTGTGCAGCTAGAGGAAGTACAGCTAATGCCAAACAACGGTTACTCCAGAGTCATTCATCTTGGGCTCAGGAACACAGGATCACACTTTGGCATGCACATGCGTGCACACACACACACACACACACACTCCAAGACAACATATCCCTTTGAATCACCTCAACAACTCACCATGTATGAGCCCCCAGGCAGAAGCTCCAGCAATGGTTAGGGTTCATAGGTTGCTCTAACTACATCAAACAAGACTAGCTCTGGTGTGGGCGTGGCACTTCAAAGCCTCTTCACCTCGTTCTTCTCCTATTTCCACGGCACACATTACCTTCCAATCTACTATTTTATTTACTTGTTATGTTTATTATTTGCTATCTATCTGTCCTTACTAGAATGGAAGCTGCCTGAGGACCTTGAACCTTGTTTTGTTTTGGAGTTGCGATTTCAGTACCCAGGCCACTCCCTGACGGTAGAGTAGGGGCTCAGTAATAACATGCCGAATAAAGACGAATGGTGGCTTATCCTGTAGACTAAGGAAAGATATCAGCCCTGGCAAGCTGACTTGCCGAATCGCAGTGTCCCCGTGCCTATCATTAACACAGTATAGCCCTGTGTCAAGTCCAACAGAGCCTCAGAATCATTCTCAACCCAAGATTTCAGGAAGCCACTACCATCAACTCCTCGTTAACACAAGAGCTCTGCTCGCCATTCCCAGCCCAGGCTGTTATCACAGAGGCCTGGAGGTTTTGTTTGCTTGCTTGTTTGGTTTTCTTTTGCAAGTGGATCCACAAGCAGGGATTTAGTGTCTTCTGACCTTGGGTAGGAAATAAGTGCTCACTGTGTATGTCTGCTTACAAGCAGGAAATCTGAGATGCAGGGGCAGGCTTTTAAAAAACTGGCATTCTCTCATCATCACTGGCCATCAGAGAAATGCAAATCAAAACCACAATGAGATACCATCTCACACCAGTTAGAATGGCCATCATTAAAAAGTCAGGAAACAACAGGTGCTGGAGAGGATGTGGAGAAATAGGAACACTTTTACACTGTTGGTGAGACTGTAAACCAGTTCAACCATTGTTGAAGTCAGTGTGGCGATTCCTCAGGGATCTTGAACTAGAAATACCATTTGACCCAGCAATCCCATTACTGGGTATATACCCAAAGGATTATAAATCATGCTGCTATAAAGACACATGCACACGTATGTTTATTGCGGCACTATTCACAATAGCAAAGACTTGGAACCAACCCAAATGTCCAACAATGATAGACTGGGTTAAGAAAATGTGGCACGTATACACCATGGAATACTATGCAGCCATAAAAAGGATGAGTTCATGTCCTTTGTAGGGACATGGATGAAGCTGGAAACCACCATTCTCAGTAAACTATCACAAGGACTAAAAACCAAACACCGCATGTTCTCACTCATAGGTGGGAATTGAACAATGAGAACACATGGACACAGGAAGGGGAACATCACACCCCGGGGCCTGTTGTGGGGTGGAGGGAGGGGGGAGGGATAGCATTAGGAGATATACCTAATGTAAATGACGAGTTGGTGGGTGCAGCACACCAACATGGCACATGGATACATATGTAACTAACCTGCACATTGCGCACATGTACCCTAAAACTTAAAGTATAATAATAAAAAAAAAAAGCTGACATTCTCTAAGTTTACACTCAGCCTCTCTCCCAGGTGCCATCCTCCAAGATCTTCACGCCGTGCAGAGAGAGATGAGACCACCTTTCACAAGGGCTCAGTTAAGCAGTGATTCACTCAAGGACAGAAGCCAGCACAGGGCAGTTTGAGAAGACCTTTCAGTGATCATTTCACAGATGAGGAAAAAGGCTGGGAGAGGTCCATGATGGGCCAAAAGTCACACTTTATAAACTTACAAACACTGGACTGCACCCTCCTCTAGGGAAGAGACCTCTCAGTCATTGGTGTTTCCCCACACCCAGGTCAGTGACCTAGAACACATAAATGATCGAAAGCGTAGACACAAAGCCTAAAACGATTGGACAGCATGGCACTAGTAATTTGGCCTAAAAAGAAAGGCCAAATAGAATCAGATTCACAAACCTAGTGGCCCTTGCAGAGCCAGCCCTGGGGTTCAGAGGGAGGACAAGTGATGCTGTCCCGGTCCCAGGTGAAGCCAGCAAGGTGATGTTTCCCCTGCCATGTCCTCATGATCAAGAGAAAGGAGCATGCCCTCCCTCGAGGCTGCCCCTTCTAGTGTCCGACTTCACCTCCCCCACTGCTCCTCACTCTCACATTGTAGCCTGACCTCCTTGTTGTTCTGGTCCCTTTTCCAAAATGTTTGGGGAAGGACCCTATGGATCTCTCTTCAGGCTCTATCCAGCCCTGACTCCAGACTCAAGCACTTACTCATTTTAAGAGCTCAGCAAACATTGGTGAATGGATGAATGGGTAAACGGATGACTTATCAGAGACTCCTGTTTTCCAGGTCCTCATTATCAAGTGCCTGGACAATTCTGTTACACATATATGCATTCAACGAATATGAATAAATATGGAGTACCTACTAGGTAAGAGGCAGGGTGTTAGGCTCTGCAGTTCAGTGGGGGACAAAACACAACAGCTTTTCAAAAGGTCTTTTGACCTTTAGTTCCCTCTCCATTTTAACCATTTTGCACTTATTTTCAAATTTACCCTTCTATAGCTGGGTTTGGATCTCATTCCTCCTGACTCAACAACTTTCAATGCCTCCCACTGCTTATTGGAAAATGGCCAAATTCCTTACACTGACATTTAAGACCTTCTAAGATCTAGCTGAAATCTATATTCCCATTCTCATCTCCCATCCTTCATTCCCTCTTTCCCTCCATGACATATTTTATGGTCCTGCCCTTGCCTGAAATGCCCTTCTCATCTGTACTGGTCAGCTATTGCTGTGTTACAAACCACCCCACGCCTCTGTGGCTTAAAGCAATAATCATGTATTTTCACTTCCACGTCTGTGGGTCAGCTGGGGGTTGGTTGATCTGAGTTGGACTTAGCTGGACTCAACCTAAGTATCTTGGGTGTGGCTCTTCATTGTGGGTTGGACTCAGGTCTGCTGTGTGCATTCTGGGACCCAGGCTGAAGAGGCAGCAGCTACATGGAAGATTCCCTTCTCATGGTGATGGCAGAGGCACGAGAGGATGAGCTCAACTAAAGCAAGCACATCTGGTGGCACATGTCTGCTAGTGTCTCATTGGCCAAAGCAAGTGACAAGACAGAGCCCAAAGTCAAGAAGCAAGAAGTACACTTAGCCCACCAGAAAGCCAAAGCAAGTGACATCGTCAAACTACATCACTGGAGGCTGGGGGAAGGAAGAGGCAGGGAGTTAATATGTTTGAACAATGATCTAATCTAACACACCATCTCTGCCTAATGAAATTTGATAGTACGGTAAAAGAAATCAGGCTTGGAAATGGAAGGCCTGGCTTGTATCATAGGTACACATCCTACTTTCTGAGAGACTCAGACACAGTATACTCCCCCAATACTTCATTCGTTCAGTGCACATAAGCTAACAATCTACTATATACAGGAATATCATGCCAGACCCTGAGCCAGTTTTGTAAACAGACATGTCCCTGCTATCCTGGTGGTATGAATGAAGCTCTTAACCTTCTGAATATCAGCTCTCTCAATACATGAGAAACCTTGCAATAAATGGGAAAACCCATGGGAAACCAGCCTTGGGTATAGTTATAAGTGGAGAAAGGCTTATCTCCTTGGAAATGATGTCTCTCGCCAATCTGAATTCTTAAAACAAATTAATTACCAAACAGGTAAAGGCCCAACCAATCAATGAGAATTTATCCAGGTCTACCTTGTGCCAGGTAGGCCTGCCCAGCCCTAACTCCCTATGCTCAGATACCACACCCTAACAGGAGGACAGGTATGTTCTTCCTGCCTTCCCTGACAGCACCCAGCCTAATGCCACACCCACAATAGGTACTCAATATATGCTGCTGACCAAGACTCCAGAACCTCCTCAATTGCTTTTCTTACTCTTTCTTGGAAACAGCCTCAAACACTGAGGTTTCCACCAAAGACTTCCCATTCACCCAGAAAGAAAAATGCAGTTAATCAGAGCAATCTGGCCTTTTCTTTCCATTCCCACCACCCCTCCCACTCTCAACCCAGATGAAACCTCCCTAAGTGATTAAATGTTATAATAAGGATTTGACATATTTGCCTTATCAAAGATTGTGCTTTTGTGGTATCTCATGGAGCACAAACAGATGAAAGAGCCAACAGTGAGATGGACTATCTACAGAGACCAACCAGGAAAGAAAACAGCAAAATCTCAAGATAAGTACACAACCTCTAATCACACAAAGACAGGGCCAAGCATGCAACTAACTGAGACTTTCCGGCAGAAATAATGCTAATTAAGTAGTTATAAAAATTATTGTTATTATTAGCAATATCATTATTATTACAATAAATTAAATACTGGCTAGAAATTCAAAAGTCTTTCTTTAGGATCTGGTTTCTTCCAGTTTTCTTGCATACGGGTTATATCCAGCAGTGGTCCCCTACTACCCATGGGAGCCACTGAATTTCTCATTCTGGCCTGAGAGTCCCTCCAGGCAGCAGTATCCACCTACTTTCCAATCATTCACTCATTCAACAACTAGTTTTTCAGTACTGTTATGTACTGAATGTTTGTGTCCCCTTAGCCTCCTGACCCAAATTCATATGCTGAAATTGTAACCCACAATGTGATGGTGTTAGGAGGTGGGGCCTCTGAGAGGTAATAGGCCCTAAGGGTGGCACCCTAGTGAATGGGATTAGCACCCTTATAAAAGAGACCCCAGAGAGCTCTCTAGCCCTCTTTCCACCACGTGAGGACAAAACCAGAAAACGGCAGTCTTGTAATCTGAAAGAAGACCCTTACCAGAACCTGAACATGCTGGCTTCCTGATCTCAGACTTCCAGCCTCTAGAACTGTGAGAATTTTTTTTTGTTTATTTATAAGCCACTCAGTCTATGGTACTTTGTTACAGCAGACTGAGCTAAGACAAGCACCAATTTTTGACCCTCATGCTAGTCAAAGTCCATAAATTTACCTTTCCAATCCTTTCTCTCACTAATTCTCTAACAGAACCCCCAACGACACGGCCCAATCCCCTCAATGCCCTTCAGATCTACACAGTGTGTGTCCATCTCCTCCAGGGAGCCCTCCTGGATCCCTCCTAGTAAATGAGGCATCTCTAACGACATGTGCTTTCTCTCTTGTGGGGACTGTACGTGCATGGTTGTGTACTCTTTATTGGACATGGCCCCACACACTTCATTCGCCTTGTGTATGTCTTATCTACCCACCTGGACAGAGATCATGGCTCCTGTCTAAGACAGCATTACATAATAGCTGGTGTTCAATAAACACTTATTGACAGACTTTACTGTGGACGTAATTCAACACAAACCAAGAGATGCTGATTTAGTGGCAGCTGGGATAGGAAAAAATAAATTACTATGGGCTGGACACTAGAAAAGGCTAGAAGGTGTACAGTTCAATGCCAGGCACACAGGGCCTGGACCAGCAGGGGGCAGACCCCACAGCCAGGTCTCCGGCAACTGGTGTGCTCTTTACATCCAGGGTCCCCAGCCATGGACACTTGATATTTGCATCTCCTATTTCAATAGTATGGACTATTGGGGAGAAAGGGGGCATGGGAATCAAGAAACAGGGCATTATTCTAATCTCACCAGGTATGTGATGTAACCCGAAGATGCCACTAACAATGTTACCAATAAACGAATTCCAGGGAGCTTCTCTAATGAACCACATAGTACTTGAACTTTTACAAGTACTGTGTGTATACTCGTACTTGCTCCTCCTCCAGCCTCCCCTAATTTCAGTGAATGGCACCACCATGGACCAAAATGTGCAAGTGCCACCCCAGTTTCTTGAAATCTCCACAAGCAACCAAGAGTCATGTCTCAGCTCCACCTTCAAAACAGAACCACACCTATCTCACTCCTCCCCCAAGTCAACCACCAGCGTCTCCCACCTGGACTATTCTAATAGCGTCCACGCTGGCCTCCCGGCTTTCTCTATTCTGTCCTCCAGGAAAGTCCATTTTGCATACCACAGGCAAAGCAATGTTACATTTAAAAATTTAATTAGGCCAGGGCTGGTGACTCACACCTGTAATCCCAGCACTTTGGGATTTTGGGGCGGGCCAATATCTTGAGCTCAGGAGTTCGAGACCAGCCTGGGCAAGACAGTGAGATCCCATCACTACAAAAAATACAAAAATTAGCTGGGAGCAGTGGAATGTGCCTGCAGTCTCAACTATTGCGGAGGCTGAGGTAGGAGGATAGCTTGAGCCTGGAAGGTCGAGGCTGCAGTGAGCCATGATCACACCACACCACTGCACTCTAGCCTACTTTCCAATCATTCACTCATTCAACAACTAGTTTTTCAGTACTGTTATGTACTGAATGTTTGTGTCCCCTTAGCCTCCTGACCCAAATTCATATGCTGAAATTGTAACCCACAATGTGATGGTGTTAGGAGGTGGGGCCTCTGAGAGGTAATAGGCCCTAAGGGTGGCACCCTAGTGAATGGGATTAGCACCCTTATAAAAGAGACCCCAGAGAGCTCTCTAGCCCTCTTTCCACCACGTGAGGACAAAACCAGAAAACGGCAGTCTTGTAATCTGAAAGAAGACCCTTACCAGAACCTGAACATGCTGGCTTCCTGATCTCAGACTTCCAGCCTCTAGAACTGTGAGAATTTTTTTTTGTTTATTTATAAGCCACTCAGTCTATGGTACTTTGTTACAGCAGACTGAGCTAAGACAAGCACCAATTTTTGACCCTCATGCTAGTCAAAGTCCATAAATTTACCTTTCCAATCCTTTCTCTCACTAATTCTCTAACAGAACCCCCAACGACACGGCCCAATCCCCTCAATGCCCTTCAGATCTACACAGTGTGTGTCCATCTCCTCCAGGGAGCCCTCCTGGATCCCTCCTAGTAAATGAGGCATCTCTAACGACATGTGCTTTCTCTCTTGTGGGGACTGTACGTGCATGGTTGTGTACTCTTTATTGGACACATTATGAGATTCTGTCTGCATCTCCTCCAAAAAGTAAATTAGATCACCCCCTGCTTCAAACCAATGACTTCCACTGTTGGAATAAAATCCAAGTACCGTCCTATTATCTGTAGGCCAGGTGAGATCTCACCTCACCTCCTCTCTGCTCCATCTCCTGACATGCATGTCCTGTACACGCATGGCTCCAGTTACATCCTTTCTGTCCCTTAAGCAGCCTCAGGGCCTTGGCACGTGCTGTTCCTTCTACCCAAAATGTGCCTTCCCCAGGTGTTTATGGCTGGCTCCTCCTCATCCTTCTGGATTCAGCTCTTAAGGCACCTTCTCCCCAAACCCCAAGGACACCAAACAGCTGCTCCCATCCAACCCCCACCCACTTGCAGCCTGGTCCCTCTCTAGCCTACTGATTTTTGTTTTTCATTATACCCTTATCATGCCCTAAAATTATTTATTAATTCATTGCTAAATCCTCACTGGAATAAAAGTTCCATGCAGGAAAAAAAAATCTTTTCTGTTTTGTTCACCATTACATTTTCAGCATCCGTAACAGTGCCCAGTGCAGACTGAGCCTTCAAAACGCACTTGCTAACGACAGAGCAGTTAACTCCCCACTTTTTAGGAATGGGTGGTTCACAGCAACTCCTTTCCAATGTGTGCAGTATGAAAAGATGGAGGGAAAAAAGGGTACCTTTTCTATAGTGGAGAAACCTGACAAATACTACTTCATCCAGGTGATCAAGGTTAATATCAACAGTAGTAAGTCATGTTGCTAGCATGTACCTTTGATATGATGTGGAGAACAGCACTTTGCCTCTGTGGCCTTCCTCCCCAAAACACATAATTCCACTCTAATTGTAAGAAAAACATCAGACAAATCCCTATTGAGGGACAGTGCTCTTCAAAACTGTCAGGGTCATCGAAAACAAGGAAAGTCTGAGAAACTGTCACAGCCAAGTGGATTCTAAGGAGGTATGATAAGTAAACGTGACAGTATCCTAGATAAGATCCTGGAATAAAAAAATAACTTTAGGGGAAAACTGAGGAAATCTGAGTAACATATGGACTTTAGTTAATAATGATGTATCAGGTTCATTCATTATGACAAATGTACCACATTAACATAAGATGCTAATAACAGGGGAACTGGGTGTGGGGAACTCTCTGTAGTATCTTCTCAATAATTCTGTAAATCAAAAACTGTTCTAAAATTAAAAGTTTATTTAAAAAACATTTGTTAGGTGAATGAATGTGCGGTAATAAATACTGCACATATATTTTCAGGTCTTTTTGTAAGCATTTACTGAGCACAGGGTTTAGCATGATACTAGAAAACAGGAGAATTCCTGAAGTCTGTTAAGCACTGTCTGGGTCATTCCATTTGTATCATTACTTTGTGCACCTTGAAACATTGTAAAGGCAGACATCGGTACACCCAAAGCTGAACCATCAGTGGTTCTAAGTGAGGAAAGTTGGGGTCAATGACAAAAATAACAAATCTTGCCCTTTTTGAGGATGAATTCAGTTATCTCACTGTTCTCAAGTCCATTCAGCCATAAGCACTGCTGAGGGCCTACTGCACACCCAAGCCTGGGTTTGGCTTAACAGCCAGCTCTTGTCCTAGAGGGGCAAACACAAATCTGGCCAAACACAAGACTCTTTTAAGGGGTCAAATGATGCAATACAAACTATAAATGGCAAAGATGTTCAGAGAAAACTGATCATGGGAGTGGGGTAGTCAAAGAGGCCTTCCTGCAGAAGGGCCAGGCTGGACTTGAAATAGGAAACAGGATTTGGAAGGACAGAGGGCACCCCAGGGTGACCACAGAGTCCAGAATTAACTGCAGAGGGTAGTCTGAGTAGAGCTGTGGGGTTCCCTAGAGGGGCAATGGAAAAGCAGGTTGGTAGTTAAGCTGGGGCCAGACCAGAAAAGACCTTCCAGACCTTCAAGGTCCCCTGCTTCATGTTCCTTTTCATGTGTCATTTGCATTCTTGTCCCATCTCTCCTACTCCACTTGTAAGCTTCCTGGGGGCAAAATCCTTTCCTCCCCAATTTCTGCCTGCTCTAAAAGGTCCTGCACATAGTAATGGCCCAAAGGAATATCTGGTGAGTGAATAAAAGAGAGAATTAATCAGTGAATTATAATCTAAGAAGCCAACCTTCTACCCCTTACACACTGGGAGGCCTGCAGGGTTTGTAGAAAAATCCACAATCAAAATGACATTTCCTCCACTGTCTCCCCAACCCCTTCCTTTGCTTGTTTTCGTTCAGCATTTATCCCTCTCTGACTTCTTATTAATCATTTGTGTACTTTGCGTACTTGTTTCTTATCTGTCACCTTCCAGGCATTCAACAATCATTAACTGATTACCTACTATGTGCTAGACATGTTGTAGGTGCTAAGGATACAGACAACACACAAACATTTCTACTCTCATGGAGCTAGCATTGTAGTGACGGGGTGAAGAGCAATATGTAAAATGTATAGAATGCAATTGATGACAGGTGCTATGGTAGAAAACGGCAAGGAGAAAGGAAAGTAAATTCAAGGGAGTGATTTGCAATTTCAAATAGGGTGGTCAGGGGAAAACATCTTTGAGCACCTGAGGTAGATAGGGATGGAATTCTTTTCTTTTGCATACATGCTTGGTACATGAGCAGTACCTGGCATGCAGCAGGCACAGAAGAATGAATGAGTGTATGAACTGAGGGTGTTGGGAAGATTGATCCATTTTTTAAATTAAACTTTTAAGAGAATTGTAGATTCACATGCAGTTGTAAGAAATTAATACCCTTTACCCAGTTTCCCCCAGTGGTAACATCTTACATAACTATAGTACAATATCAAAACCAGGGAATTGAGGTTGGTAACAATCCACTGATGTGATTCAGGTTTCACCAGTTTTACATGCACTCAGTTATGTATATGTGTGGGTGGTGTATTTAGCTCTATGCAATTTTAAGGTTTAGTCCTTTTTTTTTTTTTTCTGCAAGACAGAGTCTTGCTCTGTTGCTCAAGCTGGAGTGCAGTGGTGTGATCTTGGCTCACTGCAACCTCTGCCTCCCAGGTTCAAGTGATTGTTATGCCTCAGCCTCCCGAGTAGCTGGGACCACAGGTGCACGCCACCATGCCACCAGCTAATTTTTTAAATCTGTAGTAGACGGAGTTTCACCACACTTGCCAGGATGGTCTTGAACTCCCAGCCTCAAGTGATCACCCGCCTTGGCTTCCCAAGGTTCTAGGATAACAGGTGTGAGCCACTGTGCCCGGCCAGGTTAGTCCATTTTTAATACGTGAGTTAGAAGGCCACTTAAAGGGTGTAGCGCTGAAGGGAAGTGGGACGAAGTGAACCACCAGCCACTAGGCACACTGTTCATTTTCACACGCCTGAGCTCCATTTACCCGAGGAATCACCCTAAGAAGATAGGTATTCTTATCTCCATTTTACTTATGTGAAGACTGAGGCACTCAGAGAAGGAATCTGTTGGAAGTCACAGCAGGCAGAAAAATCAGAACCCCAAATCTCTGACTGTCTAGCTACTTCCTGGGACTCTTTCTTGAGCACAAGAATGGCCTGGATGAAAAAAAAAAAAATACAAGAATAAGGAACCAAGAGGAAGGTCAGGCTCCAGGAGACATTGGAGGAGAGAGGAAATGAGGGGGAGTTGAAAAGGATGCCTCTGGATTCTGAGCTAGGGAGAACAGAAGTATCATCACGGGAAGAGGAAATGAAGAGCTGGAGGGCTCTAAAGGAGAAGAAAAGGGAGATGTCCTGGTTCAGCCCTGATTTCATGTGTGATCTTGGGCAAGTCGATTTACATCTCTGGGTTTCATGTTCCTCATCCATACAAGGGTGGGAATGGCCACCCCATTCCATCCATCTGGTATGCTCTAAACGTCCATAATATGTTCCCATTCACAAAATTCTCCCCCAAATTTGTGTCCCTCCCCCACCCCCAAATTTATATGTTGAAACCTAATCCCCAGTGTGATGGTATTAGGAAGTGGGGATTTGGGGAGGTCATTAGGTCTTGAGAGTGGAGCCCACATGAATAGTATTAGTGCATTTATAAGGGACTGAAGGGACCATAGTTCTCCCCTTGCACCATGTAAATACACAGAGACAAGGCACCATCCATGAACCAGAAAGCTGTTCCTCACCAGACACTGAATCTACTAGTGTCTTGATCTTGGACTTCCTGGCCCCCAGAACTGTGAGAAATAGATTTCCATTGTTAATAAGCAAACTAGCTTATGGTATTTTGTTATAGCAACATGAACAGACTAAGACAACTACCCAGGACTGCTCTAAGGCCAAGGAGTGATGATGGGGCAGCCCTCTGCAAAGCAAGGTGCAAGGCCAACTGCCAAAGCCGGAAACAAGGCAACCCAGCACAGGCCCAGACTGCCTGTGGTATCCCGACTCGAATGACTGGCTGGCATTCCCAAAGATGAAAATGCAGAATTTAGGTCAGCACACACAGAGAATCTCACTTTGTTTACATGAGACAGACAGTGTGTGTTCCTACGAAACGCCTTTGAATCCCAGCGATGATGAGAGACCCAAGGCTGTTTATGGCTTTGGATATTTACTTTTCTCATAAACAAATCAGCTTGGGTGCCGTCAGAGCTGACGCCACTTCACACTGCGGCCCTCTGACGTCCTCGCTCCTCCCCAGTGCCCCACACATGGTTTGAATTTATTGGTTTTAGCAGCTTTCATTTATATTGTGTAAGGATCACGGAATGACCAGCAAACAGAAGCTCTGATCCGTGCCCTGGGAAAAACACAGAAGCGCAAGGAAGGAGGTTGTGGGGAAGAGCTGGGAAGTTTCCTCCAATCCGAGGAGAAGCAACTCCCACCCACAGGGTGGCCCAGTCAAAGCCCTTAGGGCCCCTTTGGGAATGGAGGGTCAGGGGGATGCTACAGCTGCACCAGGAGTCGGTCAGAGCATGAGGCTGAGAAGGCTCTCAGTGGTCACGGCCTCCCAAAGCCAAAGCACCTGGGGACTGCCGTGGGAAGTGGAGGTGGCTGCTGAGGTACTTGACCTCCTGGAACCAAACATCTAGAAATCTGGGAATAATGCGGGAAGGCGGCTTCCTGTTTTCTACCAGGATACTCAGGCGATGATGTGTAGACATGGTGGATAATTTTACAGCTACACACAGGGTCCCTGCATGTGTACTCAATGCCAGGTGTCAGGGAAACCCAGATTCATTCTAGGAGGTTCCTTTCCGCAAAGAACTTCAGTTTAATGAAGGAGACAGACATGTGAACATATAAAAGACAATAACATTTAAAATGTCCCCTTCCAGTGAGGTCAGAGCCGGCTTAGAAAGTGGCTTTGCAGCAGCAGGGGTGTGGTTTATGGTTTACCAACCAATCTCACACCCACCAAGGGGGCTGAGCGAGGGAAGGGACTTGCTTTGGTCATGCTGTGGGACTCCCAACCCAGTGCTCTATTCACCGACCAAAGATCCTCCCATCCCCCACTTCTGCTGGGGCTGGGGCGAACATCAGGAATCGCCTGCCTTACCCCGCCCCCACTTTGAACAGGTGGAATCCCACAAATAAATCACACAAAATAAGTGACACAAAATGCAGGGAAACGTTATCTCCAGCAACGACGTTAGAAATGGTGGTCAGTGTCTCAGGCTCCCTCACAAAAGGCCCTGTAATACACAACTACTCTGGTCTCATTCAGTCACCAGACCACTTTTACCACCTTGTTTCTAAAGGAAACCCAGTCCTGAGTTCCTGTCCCAGAAGCTGGGAGCCCTTCTGCTCTGGCTCAAGCAAGAGGCTTGGGAAGGTACAGACAAGCCTGGGTGAAGTGTTCCAGTTTAGCCAACAAAGGAGTGAGTGGGTGGGCCAATTATTAACCAGAAGGAATTCTGAAATGCAGAACACGAGAGTGAGGGTCAATGGCCCCCCAATGCACCCAGGATGAAGCCCAAACTTCTTAACATGGTTGTAAGGCCTCCATGATGTGACCCGTGTGCTTCTATAGTCAATTGCCTAGTCTCCCCATGCCTCCCACTAGTGTTCTCCACATGTGAGTGGTGTGAGTAACTATATTCCTTCAATCCGGATCAATATCACCATCAGCACCCACCCCCATAACATGGTGCCACTCCTGAACCCAGGACATGCCCACTTGTTCTTCAATACAGCTCAAGTGGTATCACACTAAAGCCAAACCAGGTACTCACAACAAGGTGAGGCCGGTCTATTGTATACAATTCAGCATAAGCAACAGCAAAGAGAACTAACTCCTAGACAGCAAGAATACAGGCTCATCCATTTGGTAGCATCCATAGGACCCTCCAGATCACCTGAGCTCTGCAAAGCCCCAGCTGCCATGGCGGTGGGGGACTCAGAGTCAGTGCTCAACAGTACACTAACACAGCAGATGGAATGATAGGTGGGAAGTGACATTCTGTCCAGCTACTGAGGCAAATTGAACAGATTCCTCTAGGCTGGGGGCGGCCCTCCATCACATTTCCCCTTTCCCTGCCCTACACTAGAAAGCTCTGCAGAGAAGCATCCCAGCCATCTAGACTGGTGCCATTACAAATCTGGCACCTGTACGTCTGTTGGGCCCCTCAGCCTGCCCTGCCATCGCTTCAACTGCCAAGGTCAGCTTCTACTCTGAATGCCCACCACAGACTTTCTCCTTACACTCCCTCCTCATTCTATCTCCTATAGAAAATGGACTATCTCACTCTCTGCTTCCCAGGGCCACAGTCTTCCTCAAGAGGGACCCTCAGAAGTCTCTCAACTCCTTGTCCCTGTCACCTCCTGGCCTCTTACCTTTCATCACATCTCGAGTTTCAGAGGGGCTGTCGCCTCTACTCTCAGATTCCAGCTCCACCTCCTCTGGGTCACATTCCCTCTTTTCTTTTCTTTTTTTGACAGTCTTGCTCTGTCACCCAGGCTGGAGTGCAGTGGCATGATCTTGGCTCACTGCAACCTCTGCCTTCCGGGTTCAGTTCAAGCAATTCTCGTACCTCAGCCTCCCAAGTAGCTGAGATAATAGGTGTGCACCACCAAGCCTGGCTAATTTCTGTACTTTTAGTAGAGACAGGGTTTCACCATGTTGACCAGATGGTTTTGAACTCCTGGCTTCAAGTGATCCACCCGCCTCAGCCTCCCAAAGGGCTAAGATTACAGGCATGAGCCACTGCATCCAGCCACATTCTCTCTTTTCTTTAGATGCAGATAAGTCAAGAGCACAGGGCTCTGCAGCCAGAGTTTCTGTGTTTAAACTCCAGATCCCCCACTCATTAGCTGTGTGACCCCAGGCAAGTGAATTACTGCTCTGTGACCCAGTTTCCTCACCTGTAAAATGCGGCTGAATCTACCTGAGAGACTGCCATGAGGATTAAGCGGGGCAGTGAACATAAAGGGCTCAGAATCATTCCTGGCACTCTTGCAGCGAGGTACCTCTCTCTCCGTTCTCTTCAACCCCACCCCCTTCCCCACTAGCCCCATATTCCTCTCTGAACCCTCAGGATCTGGAACTGAGCCTGGCACAATGTAGTTCCCAGCAGTGCTTTTCAAAGAAATGAACAAATAAATTAATGAACAGTTTAATAATAACTGTTTAATAATTAATTATTTACGGGGAATTTCTCTTCAGGAGAAAAAGAAGAGGAAAAACACATGCACCTCCAGCACTACTGAGAGCATAGAGCACCTGATGGCTGATAAAGGCCTTCTCAGACTTGACCCCACTGGATTCTCCCAAGAGCTCTGAGCTGTTTCTAGGTAACATCCAACCTGTCTGAGCAGTAGAGGAAAAGGATGCTGAGAGGCAGGAGCCCCAGGTCACAGATCTAACCCAGGGCAGAGGTGGGCCTCAAGCCAGGGACTCCAGCCTAAACCTTTCGATCCCTCCTTTTGGTGTGTCCAACCCCAGAGAGCAGTGGGAGACCACAGTGAAGGCAAGCCAGAGTGAATACAGTCAGACATTACACAGAGCAGATGGTCAGAAAAATAAATGGCCATGCTCTGGGTGGTCCAACCACATAGTTCCCATCAGACCAACCAACAACCCATCCCTGCACTGGATGATGCTCAGTGTGTGAGAGACCAAAGGACCAAGAGCCATCTTTTGTATGGGATGGGCTTCACTTCAAGACAGACATTGTGAAAATGGGCCAATAATAATATGAAAATGACCACTACTTAAGCCACCACAGTTAACATTCATTAACTCTCACTGTGTGCCAGCCACTCAGCTGTGTGGTTTATATGCATTATCTCATTTATGCCTCACAACAACCCCAGGAGGTAAATACTGTTGTGAGACCCATTTTTTTAGATGTGGAAACAGATGTTCAGCCATCTAGCCAAAGTGGAGGAGCTGGATTTCCAACTCCAGTCCAGTTTCTTCCTTAAGGTATCAAAAGATCCAAGTAGAAGTCCTGGCTCCACCATTTTGAACAAAGTACTTGGCCTCAATGTCCTCAAAATGGGGGAAAAATGCTTACCTTTCAGGATTGTTTTAGAAATTTACTGCGATAAACCAGAGAGGCCTAGCATATAACAGGCACCAAACAGCAATGGCTCTCTTAGGGGCTGGATAGGAAAGAGAAAGAATAAAGCCAGTGGAGGGAGTGTAGAAAGACTTGTTCTGCATTCCCTCTGCATTTTCCCATCCTGGCACTTCCGCGTAAGTCTGCTTCCTTTCCACCTCATCTCCAGGGGCTCAAATCCTATTCCACTTGCAAGGTGTCTCTCAAAGCCACCTCCATCAAAAAGCCTCCCCGCAAAACTACTGATAGAAGCAGAATATTAAATTACCTCCAAGACTACCAGCAGGCCTCAGCATGCGGGTTCTGTAGTGCTGGGTCAACAAACATCACTGTCTACACCCAGAAGACTATAAATCATTCTACCATAGAGACACATGCGCACTAATGTTCACTGCAGCACTATTCACAATAGCAAAGACATGGAATCAACCTAAATGCCCATCGGTGACAGACTGGATGAAGAAAATGTGGTACATACGTGCCATGGAATACTAGGCAGCCATAAAAAAGAATGAGACCATGTCTTTTGTGGGAACACGGAAGCAGCTAGAAGCTATTACCCTCAGCAAACTAACAGGGACAGAAAACCAAATACTGCATGTTCTCACTTCTAAGTGGGAGCTAAATGACAAGAACTCAGGAACACAAAGAAGGGAGCAGCAGACACTGGGGTCTACTTGAGCGTGGAGTTTGGGAGAAGGGAGAGAAGCAGAAAAGCTAACTATTGGATACTGGGCTTAATACCTGGGTGATGAAATAATCTGTACCAAAAAACCTCTGTGACAGTAGTTTATGTGCGTAACAAACCTGCATATGTACTCCTGAACCTAAAATAAAAATTAAAAAAAAAAAACAGTCAAGCTCAAGCACAATGACCAAGCATTGTTATCACCGAAGTCCCCAAGTGGCTCAGTTTACCCAACCCGTGACCAATCCACAGCTCTTCCAGCTGCAACTCGGCCCCAATACAGGGTCTGGTGCTCAAAAATGTACTATAATCCAGTGGATGCTGGAGCCACCCAGCTGGATATCTGGGGGTCCCAACACCTGGCACTCTGAAGCAAATCCAGTTCCCTTTCTGAGCTCAGTAACCACACTGGCAAAAAAGAAAAAAACAAAAAAAAGAAAAGACGAGCCAGGAACAGACTAACACTCTTCTTGGTGTCCTTGTTGGGGACGGGAGGGAACGCGGTCCTGCATGTGAAAAGCTTCTGGAAATTGCAAACCGCGATGCAAATGGTTGAAATTATCATTGCCAATTCGGCTTTTGTCTCTTTTCAGACTCAAGGCCAAGCAGCTCAAGAAAGGCAAACCGTGTGAACTAAAGCTAAAAGATGAGCCAGAGAGATTTCCAAATGGCTTTCTCCGCTGGTATCATTCTAAAAGGTGCTGTCGAATGAGACCCAAGGCTTAAATTACTAACGGCCTTGAAGGCGCATTAAATCCCCAGGGGATAACACTGGCCAGGAAACTTTAAATAACCTTAATAGGGAGGAAGGAGGCAAATTCTTTAAACAGAAGACAGGGGAAGGCCTGTCCTTTTATCTTTGCATGGTGGCTCCCCGGGCAGGGCTGGCCGCGGGCCGCGCCGTCTCCTCCACCGTGGCAACTCGGACTCGCCTCGCCCCGAGGTGCCTGTCCGCAGGGCCCCGCCTGTGTCGCTGCCTGACCGAGTGACGGGCGGGGACATACACGCTGCGGCCCCCAAGGCGCAGCCGCCCGGCGGCTGCTCTTTTAGGAAACGTGCACTTGTGCTCGCGGAGGCCAGGCCAGAGAGGCGGCGCGGCTCGGGCCAAACGCGTCATGCACAGAGCGCTCGCCTCTGCGCCAGGGCGTGAAATGGGCACAGTCATGCAAGCCTCCCGGGGGAGCGCCAAGGTGAACTGCAGGTGGAGGGACACCAGCAGGCGGCTTTATGCAGCATGGTCTCTCTCTAGTCGCAGTCCATGCAGAGAGCGGCCAAGCTGAACTGCTCATGGCCCTCAAATGCACAACTTGCGCCCCGTCCTCTAGCGCAGATGCCTCCAATCTCCTAAGCCTAGTACTCCCTAGCCTTTACCTGGCTTTTTTACTCCTTCCGATCTCAGGTTCATCTGGGCTTCTTCCAGGAAGCCTTCCTGGATCTCCTCAGGGCCGAGGAAGCTGTGCCTCTTCTGTACTCCCACAACACACCACAAGACAAGCCACAGCCTCCCTCCTCCCGGCACCTGCACGGATGCTGTGTCCCCTCCCTACCCAGAAAGGAAGCACCTGGGCAACAGCAACGTTCTTCTCGCTCACTACGTCCAGCACTTCTTCCATGTCAGGCACTCAGTAGGAACTAACAAACATTTCTTGAAAAGTCGTATAATGATAATTTGAAAATGAAGTAATAACTATGAGCTAGTATGTACTGAGCATCTGTGTGTGTGGCACTGTGCTGTAGTGCTCTACATTAATCAATTAATCCTCACAGCAATCCTATACAGTTGACATGAGAAAACTGACGCACAGACAGCTTATGTAACTACCCCAAGGTTACTTATACTCCCGGTAAGTGCACTTATTCTGGGAACTGAAGGAGCACTGGGCCATCCGGCCAATGTCTGGAAGTTTTCCAGTGGAGGGGACTCCTGAGCTGAGTCTGCACTATGACGTGTAAATTTAAAGACTGACTTTTGGTTCTGAAGGTAGAATCAGACCAGGATGTTCCTCTGAATAAGGGAGGTGGGAAGGAGCTTAATGTCTCCTCCTGCCCTTCCTGAGTCAGTGGGAAGTAAAGGGAGAATCCCAAGAATGAAGGTGACAGAGTGTCAGCATTCAGGGCAAGGGTGGTCAGGTGCTGTTCGGAAAACCCCGGGTTCTCCCAAGGAAACCACCTTGTCTAAGTCCTTCAGAAGGAACACAGAATCCAGCAACAGGTGCAAAGGCAGAGACCACACATCTCATAAGGCCCTAGGTTGTCCCTCAGAGATGGCCCCAGGGCCCTGACTTTTACAGGCCTGGTCTGATGACCTCATGGCTCTTTTCCAGGAAAGCCAGGCATTCAGTGTGGCCCAAGTACAATTTACCTAACAGTTCTTTCAAAAAACAATGCTAAAAGCCAATTACATTGTTGCACCTAAACTCAAACTACTGAGTTATGATTACGAGGCATCCATCCAATCTGATGACCATGGATAAAAGTCTTGCTGTAAAGTGACATTTGTTTGATGAGGCCAAGCTTTTAACGTGGATGGTCCTCAGGGGCCTTTACCAATTCAGAGGAGTTAAGAGTTAGCCAGAAAATAAAAACTGGGAAGGGGCTCCCAGGTAGAGGAAACAACATAAGTAAATGCATGGAGGCATAACTAAGGAGTGTGTGTGAGAGGGAGGGAGGGAGAAATCATACAGCTCAGCAACCCTGGTGCTCCAAAACCAAGATAGCGAGCAAAGAATAAAATTAAGCATTTTAACATGAAAATAAGTGGAGGGATGCAGTGAGCCTGGAGAAGATCATGTGTGCTCTGGACAGTGAAGAGGAGAAAAACAGAGACTTGTTTGCAAGTAACAGTTGAAAAAGAGGGGAAAAAAAAAACACCAAAGTATCCCAGTATGGAGATTAATGAATCCAATAGGGACCCATGAATGTTACAAAGTTTTGACCAAATGGGCCAGCAACAGTACTGAATATGTCTCAGGTGGAAAGCCTAAGAAGTTTCTGAGAATTACAGAGGCCAAGACATAGTCCCTTTTTAGCATCCAGAGCTGCCAACACTCCAACCACAGAATACACCACAAAGCCCCAACTTCAGAACTGGAGAATGTTCAATCTAATTTTGTAATCAATTGTGAGCACATTTTGAGCTAGGTTTGAATCAGAAGAAAAAAGACTGCCTGAGAAAAAATTATAAACAAAATATACAAGTGCTGAAAGAATGTCATAAAATGCCATAAATAATTCCACAGAGGGGAAAAATATATGTGGCTGGGTCATTAAGTAAAGCTTTGGCCCAAGTCTTTCCAAGCGGATTAGACCTGGGAACATTCTAGGAAGACTTCCTGGAGGAGGTACGGCTTTGAGCTGAGCCTTGAAAAATCTCAGGATTCAGAAATAGAATAGAAAAGGAGGAAATTCCTAAAGAGGGAGGGGGCCTAGCAGAAGCAACAGCGTTTCCAAGCTTGGGGCAACAGTTTTGTGTTCCAGCGGATATAGTGCACAGATTTAAAAGCCTGCGGATCTTGGAGGAGCTGCTCGGCGAGACGGCTTGGCAGCCGCTGAACAGAGCTGAAGGCTCGGCCACCGGCTGCCTGTGGATTAAGTGGGCGGACACAGAGCCAGTGATGGGAGATAAAAGGGAGTGAAGTGGATAATATTTAGAAGCAAACTCAAGGGGAAAAGAACGTCAGCAGCCCGGCTGGCAGGCTGTGGCGCTCGCGCCGGCATTCTTGTTTCCTCCCTAGGAAAGCTGCATTACCAGGCGACTTCTTCCTGGCTTTGAGAGACGTCCAAATGGGAACTATTAACAAAGGCACGCTCCCATTTTTATCTCCGTCAGAAAGTGCTTTGCCGGTCAGGTTTTCTCTGCTTGGCCTGGAATTGGAGAGCGGGTTGGGGGAAGATCAGACAACATGTTTGCGGATGAGGCTTCTTGGAATTCTTGAGAGCTGGCCCCTTCCAACTTTAAGATTTTAGAAGTCTGTGTCCATGAGCTGACAATTCTTCAAAGCTTAGAGGCTAGGATTTCATGAAGTGAAGATTCTTCGAGTCCCAAAATGTCTCTGAGCCTAATGTTCTGAGATTTCACCATTCCTAGATTCCTTGAGCCTCAGAGTTTGGATTTATGGTTGGAGATTCTCTGAGCCTAGAAGTCTTCTTGCTGTGAACTTTCAATTCTGAGACTAGAATATCTCATGACATTTTGGTCACCTCTAGCTTTAGGACCTCCCTCTCCTCTGGTGGAGGTGCGTAAGCTATCCTGTGCACCTGCCTCTGCATGTGTTTCCCCCTACATTTAGATAATATATTAAATATTAAGACATGAACGAACCAGGTCATGGAGAGAAGATGGACAGAGCTCACCATGCCTGCAAGGGTTCTTCACAAACAGCCATCTGGGCACAAAAATAATCTGAGTGGGCACATGCCCAGGGGTCGCTGCTGGGGGACACCCGGTGGTGGACATTTGCTGAGCAGCTCCTTACCAGATGGCTCTGTGGGGGAGACACAGCGGGTGTGGCAGACTGCAGAGGCACAAGGTGAAGGTCGCGCCAGAAGAAGCCTGTTTCTCAGTCCAGGTTCTGGAGGTATATGGTGTAGGTGATGCCAGCCTGTGTTTAATTCCACAGTGATGGAGGGGCTCTCCCTCCGTGGATGACTTCCTGGGAGAAAAGGCTTCGGCATGGTCTGAGGTCCTCCAGGGGTGTCTGGGGCCTCAGGGGAGGCTTGCTCCCTCTACTCTAAGGAGGGCACATAGATCTGACAATAGATCTGACAAGGTATAACATTGTGGGTTCCAGGGCTGCCACAGAGGCCCAGAGAGGGCTAGAGGACTCAAGAATGGCCATTCTTGGAGGACAGGAAATTAGAGAATGGTTCTGAAAGGTGGGAGCATACAACCCAAAGGAGAAGAAAGAACATGGTCTCCATCTGAAGTGTGGAGAACCAGGGCATGGGAGAGACTAATATTCAGGTGCTCTGTACCTCAGTTTCCATGCTGCAAACAGGGCTAATAATACCCACCTCTCAGGGCATAAAAGCAATGGGGTGCACACTCAGGTAATGAATTCTCGGCAGGCAAAGACACATTTCCAAGTCTCTTCCCAGACCCTTAACTGGCACAACACAGTGAGGTGCTCTGGTTGAATGAGTGAGGAGCAACAGAGGGAGAAGAGTCACAATGAGGCAGATCAGCTGAGGCTGGGTGGGTGTCCAGCAGCCTGTGCCGTGACAGGCTGGGGCTCTCCTGTCTGAAGCCTGGCAGCAGGATCACCCACTGGAACCAACAGGCTCTGGACAAATAGGTATCAGCAGCAACCGCCAAAGACAAGCCTGCCAGCCCCTCCCAACTACAGATAACTCAGGTTCAAAATTTCAGACTTGGTTGGCCTAAGCTCTCCAAAATATCGGAGACACGCATCACAGAAGTCAGTCCTGGGCCAACACTGGAAATCACCTAGCCCAGCGCTCTCATGGGACAAAGGGGGCAACTTAAGCCTAGAGAGGGAAAAGGGCTGGCCCAAAGTCACAGGTAAGGTACTAACAGGATCAGGATTAGAACCTGCTTTGAATATGACCTGCCTATGCTGTGGTCCAAATGTATGTGTCCCTCTAAAATTCGTATGTTGAAACCTAACCACCAAGGTGATGATCTGAAGAGGTGGAACTTCTGGGAGTAGATTAGTTCATGGGGTCTCTACACTCACGAATGGGATAAGGGCCCTTACAAAAGAGGCTAGAGGAAGCTTGTTCACCCTTTCCACCATGTAAATACACAGAAGGCATCACCTATGAGAAACAGGCCCTCACCAGACACAAAATCTGCTGGTACCTTGATCTTGAACTTCCCAGCCTCCAGAACTGTGAGCCATAATTTCTGTTGTTTATAAATTACCCACTGTAAGGTATTTTGCTGTAGCAGCCTACATGATAATTTTGATATTTTTTATCCTTATAGGACGGAAAGGAGCTTTCAAAGTTCAGATGGGGGCTCCTCGCTGTGATTTATACTTTTCTTCATCATTCATTCCTTCAATGGCGCTGCATGGTGGAACGGAATCAGGTATGGTCACATCATGATTTCTGACCATTTGCTCCTTAATTCATTCATGCTCCCAATATTTACTGAGCACTTACTAATACCTGCTGGCCCCCCAGCGTGTAGACATAGGAGCTCTGACTATAAACCAAGGAGATCTTTATTCAACTGGGCAGGCTTAGCCTATATTGGGGGTGGGGGTGTGTGTATGTCTTCATAGCAGTGGCTTAGAAAGTTGGGGACATATTCCCTGGGAGTAGCTCATGCCCAGAATGTCTTTGAGAACTCCTATTTTAGAATCACCTTGAGATCCAATTTATAAGTCAAGGAGAAAATCAGTTCCAGCACTTTTCAATTCTCTCTCTCTCTTTCTTTTTCGGCAAGAAATGATGATCTACCACCATTCCAACACACACACACACACACACACACACACACACAATTCAGCAGAAATGTCATCTAATAAAAACCAGGTCATCTTTCAGACCCTGGGCAAGCAGGGGTTGTGGTAATGGACTCACGTGAGTTTGAACACTGAGTCCACTTGGCCTGTCTGTGTAATCACAGCCAAATGACTTCACCTTTTCAGATCTCAATTTATGGTCTTAAAAATAAATACGATAATAAACCTTATTGCATCTCTGTGAGGGTTAGAGATAATGTAATTATGAGGTCTAATGCAGCACCCTGAATAGAGACAAAACTCAATAAATGGTATTGTGGTTTCTAAATCCTTAAGTGAGGGACTTGTAGAATTTTACAAACATTTTGCATACCTTTGGCAGGCACACTTCAGTGTTCAGGCGCTACACATATTAGACGGGTAATGCTCGCATGCTTGGTAAAGTACAGAATAGCAGAGTCCTTGTTTTCTCATTATACCTCAGAGAACCATGTAACTTTGAGGTCTCATCCAGTGTCTCCGACTCTGCCATGCAAGGAGTTGAAGGGAAGGACTTAGGTACCCTAGAGGGAGAAGCAGTGGCAGCCAGTACCAGTCCCTGGAGGCAGCAGGCAGAGCTGATAGAAATCTGCAGGTCTCAAGCTTGTCATAAGATCTGGACTCAAGACTTAGGCATCCTCGGACCCCCAAGGGCAGGGGCTCACCGCCTCCTAATACTCCAACTTTACTACGTTCAGCAAGGGATGAGGAGTGGATATGGCTGGTGGGAGAAGGGAGTGGCAACTTCCCATGCAGCCTTCCTCTTTCCCTGCCCTGGAGCCAGCCTAGACTGTTTGCCAAGCACAAAACCAACATCCAGGTAGTCGTTTTAACCCATCAACAGCCTCCCACAGGTAGTATCTTCTCATGTCCCCACAAAAACCAGCTCAACTTTGAAAAGCTGGTAATTGCTGCCCCACTGGATGGGTGGGCATACCAAGTCTTGCCCAAGATTATATACAAGTCATTGGTTTTAGTGTTGAGGCTGGGTCTGACACCTGGAAGCAAGTTTCCTATCTCCAGCCCACTGTGCTGAGCTGTCTACAATACATCAAGAAAACCTTCAGAGACCTGCCTCACTACCAGCCTCACAGCCGAAGGAAATAATATCTCTACAAGTATAAATTTTCCAAGAAAGAAAATGTTAAGCCCTCAAGTCCTAAAGGAGAGAGAGAGACAGAAGAAAGAACTAAGGAATGATTACAGAAGATATCAAATACCTAGACAGGAGGAAGTCTAGAGAAACAGTGTGGGGAAGCTGGGAGAACACATCCTTCATACAGAGTCAGGCTGACTGGCTCTGTTCCTTATTAGCCACGTGACCTTGGGCAAGTCATTCAACATTTCTGGATGCCCACTTTAGAAAGCCATAGGGTTGTTATGAGAATTCAATGCAATGGAAAAGCGTGTGGAGCCTTCTGCAGGGTGCCTGGCACGTGGAATTGATTAGAATCATCCTATGGAATGTCAGGGCTGCAAGGAGCTTGAACGATGACCTCATCTCAGTGTCTCATTTCACAGACCAAAAAAACAGGGCCCAGAGAGAGGAAGTGACTTGCCCAAGGTCACATAGCGAAGCCATGGTGATGTTGGGTCTCCCACCCTCAGTTTATTTTGAAATCAAAGACCAAAACCTAACAATAGACCTGATCTTCCAAGCTGCGCAAAACTGGAAGAAGCTTTTTCCGGGGTTCCAAAACTTAAGCTTTCTTTCTCCATTTAACAAGCAAAATTATGGTATTTCTGTCCAGAAAAAATTATAAAAATTTTAAAAACATTAATACTAAAATCCCAGATCTTAACAAAAAGACACTCTTTTAAGCCTTATTTTTCCCGCCTTCTTCTCTCACTGCCCCCCCAACCCAAATATTTTGCAATAACAGTAATGCTGCAAGGAAAGAAAAAATAAAAATCTGATGCACTTAACAGATATTTCAGTACACTAATGCATCACAGATGTTCATATCAAACTGTGCACGCGTGCATGCAATTTTACTGAGAAGGCTGTTGCATTTCTGATTTTGAATTTTTGGATCCCTAATGACCTCATCTGCCTAGGCTCCAGAATCCCACCCTTCCCATTTAGTCCAAGGCTGCCCAAGAGGATGGAGGAGAGATTTCATCGCCTCCCTACAAAATGATAACAGGACAAATTGGCATGATTGGACACTCTGGCAGGTGGTGAAGGGTATGGAGATTAGGCAACTAAGAGGAGTTCTGTTTTCTTTTGTTTGGGACTTGCTTTCTGCAGCTCTTTTGAGGAGCTGGACCCAAGAACAATTTTAAGAGTGGGCCCAGGCTGGTGATGGGGTGGGCACATTTTTGAAATAGAGATTGGAGTCTGTTTGATCTTCAAACATGAGCTTTGGAGACTGTCAGCAGGCTCCCTCCTAGCCGATGAATGGCTCTCAGTAACTTTTCCTAAAACATAACCTGACACACACTTGCCAGCAAATGTTTCACCCTACCAAAGCCATCATTTGGTTGAACAGCAGTGTTTCCCGACCCCAAAAAAGATAGTTTTGTTGTTTTAAGAGAGACGGATTAAAGACAGGGGCTGCTTAGCCAGAGTTTATGTATACTCCCTTCAGCCTTTGTCGGATTCCTCTGTGGCTGGTGCAAAGAGAGTGTTGAGATTGGCGGTGGATACCTCACCTCCCCATCCCAAAAAAGATATCGAGGCCAGACCTAGGCCTCTGAACAGAGAGGCCTCCCACAAACCTGCCTCCGAAATGAGATGGGCGGTGAGCGCCAGGGGTCCCGACACAGATAATTTCAGCTCCCAAGGCTGGCAAGGGAAAAGTCACTTCAGAGGGAGAAAGCGGCTATGTTCAGAGGAATCAGCACTGGGCCAGAGAATACACAGGATTTTCCCCCGTGGAGAAGGAGTCAGGCATAGTCAGAACCCTGCAGGGCGTGACTAACTGCCCCAATACTCCTGCCACTGGGGCCCTCTGGGTAAGGACTCCACAATTATGGGAGAGCCAGCAGGAGAACCGACAAACCCGCCTTTCATTTGGCCGGCAAATCAATCTGGCTTCTTACCTCCCCAGGGACAATATTGCATTTCCCTTGGAAAAACAAAGGCCAGAGATCTTGGAAAGGGGATCGGTTTCTGCCGCTGTTTCCCTGGTGAAGAGCTTGCAACATCTCTGGAGCAGCAAGTAGGTCTGATTCCAGTGGTAATTTCTGGTCCAGCCAATTTATGAGGCTGTCTCCTTAATGGGCAGCACGTCTCTGAGCCATGCCTCACTCGGGAAATTGACCCAAGCCCCATCTTGGGGCCTCCTTGAAGGAGTCCCCATCCTGGGATTGACAGCCCCGTTCTCAAGGCCAGATGTGAACTCATTGTTCCCAGGGTCTCAGAGTTGAGTTTGGGGCCAGTGAGTAGCAAGTGACCTCTGCCCATGGAGAAAGGGCTTTTAATGACATTTTGCTCTATCAGATCTCTGGCAGCCAGAGACTTTAAACCTCTTAAGCCCCTCCCTTCTCTCCTACTTCTGAGGTTCAGAAATCAGGACAGTCAACCTTTAAGCGAACACGCTTCTCTGAAATTATTAACCTTAAAACTCTCCTGGCTTACTTTCTCCTGGCCTTAGGGAGGCAGTCCGAGGGTCACCCAGAGCTTTGCACAGAGCCAGGAAACTGACAGTGCTTAACCTCAAATGGCAAGCGGCACTCTGCTGTCTCCAGGTCTCAGCCAACTCCTTGTTGGCTCAGCCCCGGGAGCTATGCCTTCCTCTTGCTTTCTTGGGCACTGTCCACACACCAGCCTCAATACAGACTCCAGGGCCTCAGGAAGGCCTGACACAAACTGGAAGCCCCCTCTTTTTGTTTTTGATCACTCTGATGCTTTGAGGGAAATTCTTTCTGCCCAGGCAAGCACAGCAGGTGAGGAGTGTACATCCCCAACATGTAATACTGCTGAAATAGAAGCAAACACTCAGACTCTTACCCCAAATTCCAGTATACGCCACTCTCAACTGATACCACCAGAGCAGCCAGGTGCTGCCTCGCTGCCCAGCAGAACCTCTCCTTCCAGAAAAAGGACCTGACTCTGGCTGCCTTCCCCTCCCCCTCGGAGAAGAAAGACAATCAGAGAAGAGGACCCAGGCACCCAGGGCTGTCAGCTCCGGGCTGGGGCACTGCATGCCTACCTGGGAGAAGTTGAGCCCGTTGTTGAGGGGATGGCACTGCTCCTCCACCTGCTCCACAGCCCCTGTGGTCTTCTTCATCTTCTCAGCCTGCTGGGCCAGGTAGAGGTCGAGCACGGGCACGCCGCGGAAGCGCACGTCCCTCTCTGTGAGCGAGTTCACCATGAGCATCACCCAGACGGGCCTCTTGCGCTCCCAGTTGCCCGCGATGGCATTGAATAGGTAGTCAGCATAGAGCCCCTTGCCCCGCTGAGCGGGCGTCATCCAGGAGGGCATCATCAACTTCACGTAGTCCAGGTGGCGCTTCAAGCGCCAGTAAAGCTCGTGGGGCAGCACATCCTGCAGGTTTTCCCCATGCGGCAGCAGCTGGCAGCTGGCCAGGGCCGAGATGGTGTAGGGGTCTGTCAGGTCCAGTTCAAAGTAGACATGGGCGCTAGCCTGGAAGGCTGCCTTGGAGTTGTCCGGGATGAAGTCCCAGACGCGAGTGTAGGGGACATGGATAGTGCCAAACAGGTAGGCCGGAGGATCACGCCGAATCGTCCACAGGAAGGAGTTCAAGTCCCTCTGCTGCAGGAGTAGAGGAGAGGCAAGGCAGTGAGGCTGAAGGCAACAGAGTAGAGTCAGGGTAGCCCAGAGGCACGTTGCAGAGGGAGGTGGGGATGGGAGGCAGAGACCATACACAGGCGGTGGTAAAGAGCCAGGGCTTTGGAGCCTGAAAGACCCACATTGAAAACCTAGCTTTGCCCTGTCTTAGATGTATGATCTTGAGTGAATCATTTCACTTCCCACAGGCTCAGTTTCCTCATCTGTAAAATGGGGGTGAAAGCAACTACCTCGGGTTGTTGGGAGGATTCAAAGATACAATGTATGTATATTAAGCCCTCAGAGCAGTGCCAGGCACAGAGGAAGTCAGCAATGAAGGGAAACTCTCATGATTAGCGTTCGCTGTGAGTGCCAAGGACTGCCACACCACCTGAGAATATTCATGCTTGGCCAAGTCAAACCATCACCAGTGGTGTTTCATGTGGAGGGTGGGGAAAGGGGGACCAAGAGTCCTGCTCTGGCAAGAAGGGAGGAAGTCATATAACTTTTAAATCCAACCATTAGAAGATACAAGCCAAGAGCACTTTGAAAGCAGAACACCTATTAAAAATAGCACACCTATTTAAACAGCTACTTCACATTCATCACGGTGAATACACTTTTCTTTTTGGAGGGCAGGTCTGGGGTGTCAGCTACTTTGCTCCACCAGCTGAGACCACAGATGAGAAAGTGCTTTAAAATCTTGCAAGGCCAAGTCAAGTTTCAGAATCTGGTTTGGGAGGAAAGGATTCCATTACAATTAGTCCCAAGAAATGTACATATTCTGGGTACTTTCCAGGCTCCTCCCCTAAAAATGTATACCTGATCTCCAACCCCAGTTGTTTGTCATTTTCTATGACCTAAGCTCCGACTTAGGGGAGTGTGTGAGTGTGTGTGTGTAGGAGCTGAAGAGAGGCATGCAGACAGGGGTCCTTTCTACAGATCCAAGTCAGGGCTAGGCATAAAGGGCATGAGAAGAGGACTCTCATTTCTCTTAGGCAAAGCCATTTTCCATCCAGAAAAATCCCTGGAGTGCCTACTGACCACTTACAAGCTTTAGACCAACTCGTAACACTTTTCTGCCTGATTCTGGCACAAACGAAAAGTATGTGTTGCGATGGGTGGGTTGTAGGAGAACAGTACCTTACTTTACTAACAACCCCAAACTGTTAATCCCAGCATGTTAGCGATAGACT
Organism: Symphalangus syndactylus; assembly: GCF_028878055.3. Taxonomy (NCBI): domain Eukaryota; kingdom Metazoa; phylum Chordata; class Mammalia; order Primates; family Hylobatidae; genus Symphalangus; species Symphalangus syndactylus. The sequence continues at coordinate 130,006,270 of NC_072441.2, read as the reverse complement.
GAGAGCCCAGCCAGCCAGCGAGCTCCCTGTTTGTGCACAAGGCAGGCCGCTGGAGGTGCACCTTGCCCAAGGTCAGCGAATTCCGGGCTAACAGGCAGCACACCTACAGCAGCCAGACCCTACGGTCTCCTGGCCTCCAATTCAGGGTTACTGTCAATGCATTAATTTACACTTAGAGGGAAAGATACTGAAGGAAATAAAGAGGTTCTTTGTTTTGGACGGAAAATTAGGAGAACCAGTAATTACTCGACCCCAAAAAATATTAGGCCAGTATGTCCTGGCATTGCCTTTTCCTCTCCTCTGAAATCTTCCTTCTTTTCACGAAATATGGAGGCTTGGGAGAGTAGGTGGTGGGAGCCTGGGCCGCAGAGATGGAGGTGAGAACCAGCAACAGGGAGAAAGTTTGTCTTAGGTCAGAGTGGGAGGGCAGGGAGAGGGAGGGAAGCCTGGGAGGGGGCAGTGTGTGTGAATGGGAGAGCAAAAGGGTTCGATGGAAGTCAAGAGAAGGGCAAAGAATGGTAGAAAAACACAGTCAGAAGCGGGCAGAGAGACCAGAAAGGTAAAGACAGAAAAAATATGAGAAAGGAGAGACAAAAAGGGGCACAGAGAGAGGAGGCGTCCAAGCAGGACCACAAGTCAAGAGGGGAGCACGAGAGCGGCAGCGTGTGGAGAAGGAACCGGAGAGGGAGCGCCCCTTCTCGCTCCTGGCTCGGAGCTGGAGCTGGAGCCGGGACAGGCAGGAGCGAAGGAAGGGCGCCCCAGGCTGCGCCCGGCGGGTGGAGGTGGAGCGGGTGGGCTAAGGTGGGTGCGGAAGCAGGACCCAAACCTTCGTCCCACGGGACTGGAATACCCAGGCAGGCGGGAGAGTGGCCGGGCAGGCGCTCGCTCACCGATCCGGGCGGCCGGCACTGTCCTCCGTCCGGGGGCTGCGGGCGGGCGCGAGCGGTGGCGAGGAGGGCGGCGAGCAGCGGCCCCGCCAGGGCGGCGTGCATCCTGCCGGGGCCCGCGGGGCGCGGGGGACCCTCCTGGGCTGCGCCCCTCAGCGGGGCGGGGAGCCCCCAGTTGGGCACGGAGTTTCCTCTGGAGCACGGGGCTCCAGCCGCAGGATGCTGGGCGCCCTCTGGGGCGTGGCTGACTGTCCCTGTCGGACCTGGGGGTTTCTCTGGGGCGGGACTCCGTCTGTTGGAAGAGGGGGACCCTCTAGGGCTGGGCCCCTCCCCCGGGCGCTCAACCTCGTTGGCCGAGCCCCCGGGTGCTGAGGGCGTATTGGGGTCCGGCGGCGCGCGGGGTCCCGGAGCTGCGTCGGGGTCCAGGGGCGCGCGGGGTTCCTGGGGCAGAACCGAGAACCCGGGGTGCGCGAGGGTCCCGGGGTTATGCTGGGCACCCGGGGCGCGCAAGGGTCCCAGGGGTGCGCGGCGCTCCAGGAGGCGCGCAGTGGGACAAGTGCGGCGGAGGGCGCGGCAGGGGTGGGGGGCGGCTCTGGGGCGGCCGACTGCCCCCGAGCCCGGCTCAGAGGGGCGGCGGGCGGCCGCGCGGCCGTTGCCCGGGCTCCGCCATGCTGCTCCGCGGCCGGGAGGGAGGGAGAGAGGAGGGCGGGAGAGCGGCGCGGAGCCGGGCCGGGCGGGGGGCTGGGGCCGCTGGGGCGGGGGAGGGGAGGACCTGGCGAGGGGGCGGGGGGGGCGGGGGGCCGGGGCCGCGCCGGGCCGGGCCGGGCGGCAGGGAGTCGGGGCTAGCTCCGCGCCCGGGCGCGGCGAGGCGGGGTCTGATGGGCATGGCAGGCGCTCGCTCGCTCCTCTCTCGCTCCCTCGTTCGCTCCCTCACACACGCGCGGAGGGAGACGAAGTCCGCAGCAGCCACTTCCCAACTTTCCAAACTTCCCAGCGCGACTTTTTCCTCCCCTCCCCTGCCCGCGCCTCCGCCTCTCCCCGCCATCCCTCCTCCCCTTCGCCAGGCGCGACCGGGCCGCAGCTTCCCGGTGCGGCCGCCAGAGGGCGCCCGGGCTAAAGACCGGCTCGGCCGACCTCCGCGGGCTCGGCGGCGGACGCGGACTGGGTGGCAGCGACAGATTTGGGGACCAGCCTCGCCCAACGCATCCGTCCCACAGATCCTGGCAGGAGCGAACAGCGAGAGGGACAGGAGTTGGACTGGGGAGGTAGCAATCATACAAAATTCAGAAAGCTGCTGTGTGCAACCTGATGTCACGCGTAGCTCTGGGATTCGCTTCGTAGGTGCTCTGCAAACATCAACTGAAAAAGAAAAGAAAATTAAAGAAATCCTTAAAATTCCTTGGGATCTTCCATTTAAGTAATCCCCTCTTATCTATGTCCTTGGACTCACGCAGGATCCCTGTGTCTGTCTCTGGAAGAGTGAGGATTGATATCCCAGTTTCTTAGACCACAAGACTTGAAAGACCCCTTAAACCAACCTACTCGTCCTCAAGAGGCGAATGAGACTTAGAGAAGGCCAGGGCACAAGATCTAAGCTTCTGAGCCATTTCCAGCAAATGAAGAAAGGGAGGCACAGGCACCCCTGCTTGGTTCTGTTAAAGGAGAGTTTGTCGTCTCTTCCTATCCTGACGACAAAGATTGACGGATGAATTAGGTCATACTGTCAGGAGTCCACAGCCTAGAGAAGGAGACAGACAGGGACAGATATGCAAAGAAGCCATCAAAATACAGATGATGAGGGCCAGGAGAGACAGAAGCACAAGGAAATGGGAGCAGAGAGGAGGAGCTCCTAACACAGCCCGGAGGCCCAGGGAAGATGCCTGGGAGATGGTCTTGAAAAATAAGTCAGAGGTAGCTTAGAGAAGGAGGTGCACACGCCTTCCAAGGGAGGAAGAGCAGGTGCCAAGGCGCAGCAGTGTGAGAGCACACCTGCAGGGGACTGCAAGCAGTTACCCCTGGCTGCGGCAAAAAGCAAGTGGCAGGAGCTGAAGTTGTGTCTTCTGGCCAAGCTGGGGAGTCTGTCCGTTCTAGGTATCAGGTGACAGGAAGTCACTGCAAGATTTGACGTTTAAGGTGGCTAGAGTAGATCTGTGCTCATCGGGGGCATGAATTGGAGGGGGCAAGTTGGAGGCAGGGAGACCAGTGAGCAGATAGTCAGTGAGGAGGGAGCCAGAGCCCATGCCTCAGTCTCCTGACTCCCAGCCCAGTGTTCTCCCCGCTTCTCCCTCTCATGCCTGCAGGTACCAGATTGAGCAGCTAGAAAATGACCACACTGGAAGGCTGAGTGAGAAAGACCAAGCAGGGCTGGAGCGTCAGAAAGGTTTTCCAGAGCACAGGATTTGGGTGGTTGGGAGGAACACGGGAAGGAAAGAAGGGGACACCAGAGACTGGCAGGTTTACCCTCATGTGCCACATGAAGTGGCCACTTTTGTAAGTTACAAGTGAATGCATGTTAGCAATTTCATATGGTTCAACTTACTGGGTGTCTGGAGCAATCTCAGCCTCTTAGCTACACACGCACTTGGTGACAGACACCGAGCAGGCCACAGTGCCCAGACGGTATGTATGAGAGCACAGGACAGCGCCATGCTTCCCACACACAGACCTCTGAGACCTGCAGCTCTGACAAGAGATGTCCTTTAAAGAGCCTCCACTTTCCAGAGCTCCAAAGCTCCCTACAAGGTCACCACTCTGCTGGTAGGATGAGGGGAAGTGAGAACTGAATTCCCCTGGAGGGAGGGTCATGGGTCTCATTGGAGAATTAGAAGACACAAGTCAGATAGTGGGTAAGAAAGAGCCCGATCAATTTAAAATAATGATGTGTGTAAATATGTGTGTGGATTTTAAAAACCTTCCCCTGTTGTATTGTAAACAAAGTTTCCCTGGTATCTTTTTTCCTAAAATTATAAAAGTTTTGTGGGCTAATTTTCATGAGTGTCAGCTATGACTTCCTCCTCCATGGTACATGTGGTGACTGTGACCAGGGCAGGACAGTTAGCTTCTCTGTGCCTCTTTTTCCCCAGCCAGTTTCCTGTCCCCCTCACTTTCTGTGAGTCAATGTGTGCAATAATGTCTTAAGATCTTTACCAGTATTGTTACTGATATTCTTAAAGAGATGCAAGAACAAATAGATTTTTCTATTCCTAGATATATACCCAAGAGAACTGAAGACATTCATCCACACAAAAACTTCTACGTAAAGCCTGATAGCAGCATTATTTATAATAGCCAAAAGGTGGAAACAACCCAAATGTTCATCAACTTATGAATAAATTAACAAAATGTGATATATAAAAATATCATATCATATGCCTTAAATATATACATTTAAAAAACATGTTATAGTCGTATGATGGAATATTATTTGGCCGTAAAACAAAATGAAGTACTGATACATGCTATTTCCAGGATAGGATAAATCAATCTTGAAAACATTATACCAAATGAAGCCAGTTGCAAGAGGACATATATTATATTATTCCATTTATATGAAATGTTCAGAATAGGCAAATACATAGCAAGGCAGAAAGTAGATTGGTGGTTGCCCAGGGCTAGGAAAAATGGGGGCAATGGTGGGGCCATAGCTGAAGAGTACTGGGTTTCCTTTTGGAGTAATGAAAATATTCTAGAATGGTGATGGTTGCACAACTCTGTGAATATATTAAAAACCATTGAATTACATTTTAAATGGGTGGATTAGAGGGTATGTGAATTATATCTCCATAAAGCCGCTACCAAATAAATAAATAAGTTTGGGGCCTCAGGAGAGAGTGTTCCTCAAGACTCAAAAGAGCAAGGGTCTCAGTGTTTTCAAACCATTTTTTTCCTCCCACATTGTGTAGTGAGAAACCCTGGATGATGATAGTCCTAAGTCCTGGAGACTTAGCCTTCTTCTGCTAACATCTCACGAGGTAGCTTTGGGTAATTCACTTGTTCTCTCTGCACCTGAGTAAGCACTGAGGTTCCATGTCATCATTATGAAGAAGTTTGTGGAGCAGGTCACTTTTAGGAGCCTCTATACATAACACTGGAATTCTGAGCCCCTTGGCCACAGCCTGCTTAGAGCCTTTAGGCAGGATGGGGAAGAGCACAGGGCTCAGGAGAAAGTCATAGCTTGCCTCCTCTCCCCTGGGCACATCTGGCTCACTTTCCTTTTATTGCATTTTAATTAAGTTGTTCCATCAAATTGGTACCAGGAATTGAAGGCTGTAACAGCTAGGGCAGGAGCAGAAAGCCTTGTAGTGGAACTAAACCAACAAAGTCTGCCTCCTGAGCAGATCCAGGAGCCCAGTGCTGCCAAAGGGCATCTCTCAGGGAGGGAGATGAGGGGCTCCCCTGCTCCAGCCCACCGAAAGGAGGAGCTTTGCTCTGGCCCTGAGGGCTGCCCTCCTGCAAGGCCATTGCCCTGGCCATTGGCCACACTGGCATTTTCAAATGGGCCTGGCCTGGCCTGACTTCCAGCTCTGACTCCTATCCCAGTCCTACTCCTTCCTACCCACCCTCTCCCCCCACTCCCTCACCTGGGTTGGCAGTTAATCCTTGATGATGGAAGGACATGGGGTGTGGGAGGGAAGGACATGGGGCATGGGAGAGAAAGACAGCTGACTTTAGGACCAAGAGATTGGCAGTGCTTAAGACAGTCTAGAGTGCTGGAAGGAGCCAGAAAAAGGGCCAGGCACAGTGGCTCACGCCTGTAATCCCAGCACTTTGGGGGGCCAAGGCAGGCGAAACATGAGGTCAGGAGTTTGAGACCAGCCTGGCCAATATGGTGAAAACCCGTCTCTACTAAAAATACAAAAAATTAGCTGCGCGTACTGGCAGGCAGCTGCAATCCCAGCTACTTGGGAGGCTGAGCAGGAGAATCTCTTGAGCCCAGGAGGCGTAGGTTGCAGTGAGCCAAGATCACACCACTGTACTCCAGCCTGGGCGACAGAGAGACTCTGTCTCAAAAAAAAAAAAAAAAAAAAAAAAAAAACCAGAAAAAGTGAAAAAGTGCAGAAACTAATTCAGAAAAGGGCATTTCCTCCTAGCAATGGGAAAATAGACACATAGTCACAAAAGTGCAACAAAGGATTAAAATTGCCATATAATATGGCATTCATCAAAAACAAAAAACCCTATGTGGGCCTGCCCAGTGGGGGAGTAGAGAGTACACAGGAATCAGTCCAGGGTTTTGTTCTTAGGGAGCTTGCAATCCAGTGAGGAGGACAGAGATGCAAACAAACAGGGTCTTTGGGAAACAAATAGAGGGGACAAAAGGAGCAACGAAGTCAGCCTTAGGAGAAAGGAGATCAGCAAAGGTCTTTGCTGAGAAGGTCATGTTTGAGTTGATTTTTAAAGATGAGCAGGAGTTGGACAGGGAAGAGGAAGAAGGGAAGGTCAGGCAGTGGGAACTGAATGTGCAAAGGCATGGGACTGCAAGTGCTTGGCACATACAGGGATTGTCAACAATGAAGGCGGAGAGGCAGAATGGAGGAGAACTACTGGGGAGACTCAGAAATCCGACTGTACCAGGAAGGGCTATGCATTATCTTGGAAATCCCTTCATCCTGCCATTCAGAGGAGATAATCCCCTGAGCTTGCTCTGCATAAATTGTGGGTGCTGGTTGTGGGTGGCTGACCTGCCAGGTACCAGATGGGCTGTGTGCAGCCTCAGGGATATAACAGCAATGAGAAGCATTGGCTGTGTTAACTCACAAATATTTGCTGGGTCCCCATATGAACTGTGGTGTCTTAGGCAGGAAGGAATATAGTCCTGCACTCTGGATACTTGCCATTTCTGAACAAGACAAAACATGGGTAGGTGGTAAGTTAAAATGCGTTTACGTGAACAGTGCTGCAATGAATATGGTAGGTACAGATATCTCTGGATCACGCTGTTTTCATTTCCTATAGATATATACCCAGAAGTGGGATTGCTGGATCAAATGGTAGTTCTATTTCTAATTTTTTGAAGAGCATTCATTCTGTTTTTCATAATGGCTTTAGCAATTTACATTCTTACCAACAGTATAGAAGGACTGGTCAAAAGTATAAATTTTCAGTTATATGATGAATAAGTTCTGGGAATCTAATATACAGCAAGTGTGGTGACGGATGTGTTTATTACTTTGATTTTAATAATCATTGCATAATATATACATAAATTAAATTATCACTTTGTATACCTTGAACATATATACAATCTTCTTTTTTTTTTGAGACGGAGTTTCGCTCTTGTTGCTCAGGCTGGAGTGCAGTGGCGCAATCTCGGCTCACTGCAACCTACGCCTCCCAGGTTCAAGCAATTCTCCTGCCTCAGCCTCCTGAGGAGCCGGGATTACAGGTGCCTGCCACCACGCCCAGCTAAGTTTTTGTATTTTGGGTAGAGATGGGGTTCACCATGATGGCCAGGCTGGTCTGGAACTCATGACCTCAGGTGATCCGCCTGCCTTGGCCTCCCAAAGTACTGACATTACAGGCATGAGCCACAGCACCTGGCCAGCCTTTACATCTTTATTTGTCAATTAAATATTTTAAAAGAGAAAAATAGTTAGAAATCACCATCCACCCACTCGTATGCATGGAAGGGCCAGGTGAGTGGTGCAGTATTGTAAAAGTCCAGGCAAAGTCAGTGAACTGAAGACTCTCACCTTCATATAGAACTACCAAATGATCCTGGAGGAGGCAGGATTTGAATTAGGCTATAAAGGAAAAGTAGGATTTAAATCGATGGAAAGGGCCTTGCTTGCATTCCAGATAATGGGAATGAGGAAAGTGAAAGGGCCAACGTGGGGTAGGGGAAAAGAAGGTTATGGCTAGAGTAGAAGGGGTGAATATTGAGATAGCAGGCTGAAGTCGGGACTGGGCTGGGGTGAAGTTTGGCTATGAAGGAGGAAAAGGAGCTGGGGGTTATTGCAGACCAATTCTGTGCCAGATCCTGTATCTAAAGGATTTTAATGATGTTGTGAGACAGATATTTTTATCCCCATTTTAAAGATGAGGAAACTGGGTCTCAGAGGGGAGACATGACATATTCAAGTCATATAGCTGATGACTAGAAGAACTGGACTGTCTAGCTCTTTCCACTAAAGCGTTTGCTTCCTTTAAGACATGAGTGGAAAGGTGGCACAGGTAGCACAGGCCAGATGGTATGGCTAGTAAACACACACACACACACAGACACACACGCACACACTGGGGGGCACATACATACCGAATATGGCAATTCCTGTGCTGTGGCTCCCAATCTAATTAGTGGGATGATTGCGATTTAGGAGACTTTTGCCTTTCACTTTAGCCCAAGCTGTGTGAGGCTCCACTCCTCTATTTAGGATTCAATAGGAGTATGGAAAGGGAAAAAAGAAATGTGATGCTTGAAACAAAATACCCCATTGAGCTGACCACTAAATAGCACTTAGACCCCAAGTATACACACAGCTGCTTTATGTAATGAAGGCTGTGGACCATGTTCCTGGATATAAAATAACAAACCACATATAAAGTTTTATGTTGCTGTGTAATTAGCACAGATCTGTGAGTGAGCACGCAGGCCCGGGTGAGGGGAGGGGTGCTTAGGCCCCGGGCAATGAGCTGTGGAGGAAAGAGCATGCATGGTGGAGCCCAGAAGACAAGAGTTTGAATTCCTGCTCCACCACTTTGTAGCCCTTTGACCTTGGGCAAGTTATTGAAACACTGTAAACTTCCAATTTCATACCTGTCAAAGGAGGCAAAGCGCATGTCTTATAGCAGTGGTTTTGTCCTCATCCTGGCCTCCAGGGACATCTGACAATGTCTAAAGACACTTCTGTTTGTCATAACTTGGAAGGCATCTAGTGGGTAGAGGCCAGGATGCTGCCCCCACACTACCTCACAACAAAGAATTATCCTGCCCAAAATGCGAATCCTGCCAAGATTGAGAAACCTTGCCTTCTAGGGTTGCTATGTGATGATATAATAATTGCAAACTTTTATTGAGCACTAACTATACGTCAGGCACTGTTCTATCACTCAAGTGTGTCAACCTGTACCTGTTAATAGCAAAGCTAGGAGGGTAGTACTACCATTATCCTCATTCTCTAGATGAGGAAACTGAAGCACAGGGAGAAAACGTGCCCCAAATCGCGCACCTAGTAAGTGATGGAACCAAGGCAATGTGCCAGGGTTCGAAGCAAAGCAGTGGCATGAACTCATGTGTGTCTACTTCAGTGTCTGGAACGTGGTGGTGACGGTGACTTCTCCACCTCCAGAGTGGGCGGATTCATTCATCCATTCATGCAACATATATGCATTGAGAGCTTAATCACAGCGTGGTGATAAAGAGTTGGTCAACACGATAGGCAAGGTCCTTGCTCACACAACTTATTTTCTAGTTGAGAAGAAAAATTATAAACAAGCAAATGAATAAAAATGGAGATAATGTAAGTGACAGAGAACGTCTGGTGAGTGATGAGAAGGAGTCTGCCATGAGAAGATGTGGGGCAAGAGCATGTCCAGCAGAGAGAACAGGCTGGGAAAAGGCCCAGAGGTGGGGAGGCACCTTGGTGAGTTCAGGAAATAGAGAGAAGTCCAGTGAACCTGGACCTAGGTCATGAGGGAGGAAATTCTGTTTGTTTGTTTGTTTGTTTTTGAGACAAGATCTCACTTCGTTGCCCAGGCTAGAGTGTAGTGGCGCGATCTCTGCTCATGGCAGCCTCTGCCTCCCGGGTTCAAGCGATTCTCCTATGAGGGAGGAAATTTTAAGAGATGACATTAGAGAGATAGGAGGGGCCAGGTGGAGTAAGACTTTGTAGGTCAAGGTAAGGAGTTTGAATTCCAGCTTTGCTGAGAAGCTATAGGAGACTTTTGAAGAAGGGTAACAGGATCCAATTTACATCTGTAAAACAGCATTCAGATTTCGATGTGGGGGATGATGAGGCCGACACATGGGGAGTTCAGGGAGTGATTCAGTAAGGACGCTAGGGCAGTAGTTAAAGGGTATGATGATAGTGTCTTGGCCCAGGGTGATTGTAGTGAAACTGGAGGACAGTGAGCAAATGTGGTTCACATGCAGTGACCGATTTGTGACATATATCATGTGAGAGGGAAAGAAAGAGAGGAATCAAAGGTGACGCTGAAGTTTTTATCTTGAGCAACTGGCTCCATCAGCTGAGATAAGGAGGCCTGAGGGAGGAGCAGGGGTTGGAGGGAGTGGAGGGAAGGTATCAAGAGGCCACCATTAGGTCATGTTAAGTAAGAGCTGCTTGCTAGGATCCAAGTAGAGGTGTGAAGAAAACAGCTTATAAATGAGCCTGGGGCTCAGGGCAGCAGTCCAGGCTGGAAGAATAAATTTAGTATCCATTGTACAAAGATGATATTTGAAGCCAAGGTGCTGTTAAAGAGAGGGAGAGAATGCAAGAAGGCCTAGGTGTAAGTCAGGGAACTCATTCATTTCGAGTTTGAAAGAGAGGCATTCATCAAAAGAGACAGAAGTAGGAGAAAAACCAGGAGAGAGAGGTATCAAGACATCCAACAAGATAAAACAAAACAGGGAAGTGACCATTAAATTTGACCACAGGAGGCTGACATGAGACATTTCAGTGAACTCTTGGGGATGCAAGCTCAAGTGAAATGGGTTGAAGACAGAGAGTTGAGCAAGTGGAGACAGCCACTACAGGGAATTCTTTCTAGGAATTTTATGGTAAAGGGTAAAGAAATGGAATGGAGTAAGAACAAGGGTCAAAGGCAAGACTGTTAAAAATATGAGTCATATATGTATTTGCAAGCCAATGTGAAGGATCTGGCAGAGAGAAGGGAACTTCTGATCCCAGAGAGACGGGGGTTCACGGGAGAAGTCCTTGAGAAGTACTACAGCAGCAAGAGGCTTGGGATCCAGAGAGGATGGAGGGGCTATTTTGTTTTTTTTTTTTTTTTGAGACAGTCTCACTCTGTCGCCCAGGCTGGAGTACAGTGACATGATCTTGGCTCACTGCAGCCTCCGCCTCCCGGGTTCAAGCGATTCTCCTGCCTCAGCCTCCCGAGCAGCTGAAGCTACAGGCATGCGCCACCACGCCCAGATAATTTTTGTATTTTTAGTACTGACCGAGTTTCACCACATTGGCCAGGATGGTCTTGATCTCTTGACCTCGTGATCCTCCCGCCTCAGCCTCCCAAAGTGCTGGGATTACAGGCGTGAGCCATTGCACCTGGCCCTGGAGTGGCTAATTCCTGTTAGGATATTTCATCTGTGATTGTAGGAGAGAAGGCCTCAAGCATGTGAATGATGCAGGTAGTCTGGTGGCTAGATAATGCTGTTCTGGGAGAATGATTTCCACTTTCTCAGAGAAGAAGATCTGAGCTCTGACCTGAGCCACTGGTCAGCTCCTAGCCCTGACCGTTGATACAGACTGAGCCAGTCCTGGCGCCAGACTGAGCTCTTCTCGTAGACTGAATGTCTAGTTCTGTCCAGCCACCTCCCTTTGTTGATAAGAAAGAAGCTGGGAAAGCTGCTTTCACTATGGTGACTCAGCATAACCCATCTCTACAGCTAAAGAGAAAACTTGAAGCTAAGCCAGGCTCAGCAGGACCTGGATAGGTCCACAGATGAAAGGAAATTCCCCAAACTTGTCAGAGGAGGGGTTGGTAAGAGTAGAACCACTGATGGGGCATGTCATGACCGGATAGAGCCAAGAACAGGAGGCTATCGAAATGGACCAAAAGTTGGGATTCATTAGAAGGAATGGCCCAGACTGAAGTAGGAATGGAAAATGAATGAGGCTGACCATGAGGACATGTAAGCAGATCTGAATGCAGTGGGTTGGGTGGAGGTATGGGTGATCCAACTAAATCTCGGACTGCTAAGTGCTCTTCAGTGCTTTCCTTCTTTGTGGACTCTTGCAGGGCCAATGTGGTCTACGCAAATAGATTTACACATTTATATGGTGATCGAGAGTTTATAACTGTAAAATATATGCTGTATAAGAAAAGGCTTTGGCCAGGCACAGACTCACAGCTGTAATCTCAGCTCTTTGGAAGGCTGAGATGGGCAGATTGAACCCAGGAGTTTGAGACCAGCCTGGGCAACATAGTGAAACCCCATCTCTTCAAAAAATAAAAAAAAATTAGCTGGGCGTGGTGGCACACACCTATAGTTCCAGCTACTTGAGAGGTTGAGGTGGGAGGATGGCTTGAGCCCAGGCAAAGGTTGCAGTGAGCCAAGATCATGCCATTTCACTCCAGCCTAGGCAACAGAGTGAGACCTTGTCTCAAAAACAAAAAAGAAAGGAAGGAAGGAAGGAAGGAAGGAAGGAAGGAAGGAAGGAAGGAAGAAAAGAAAAGAAAAGAAAAGAAAAGAAAAGAAAAGAAAAGAAAAGAAAAGAAAAGAAAAGAAAAGAAAAAAGAAAAGAGAAAGGAAAGGAAAGGAAAGGAAAGGCCTTTACTACCATTAGTAGTGGATTGGATTGGGTTGGATTCTCTGCTCCTATTTTATGTTTGAAAGCCCTTTTTGTCAGTCTTATCAAGTAGTTGTCTGGACACTGCTGATGATGTTTAGTGACAAGAAGCTCACTAAAGGCTTCACTTAAGGCCTAGCTTAATCCCTCCACACCTCAATTTCCTCTTCTGCAAAGTGAGGAACAATAGTAATGTGTATCTTACAGGTCTGTTGTGGGAATCAAGTTAGATAATGCATGTGAATGCACTTTGTGTGCTGTAAAGGGCTGTGAATATTACTTCTGTCATCATTATTAACAATACTAAGAAAAAGAAGAGGCCTCAAAAGTATTTCCTGTACTACTTTCAAGTTCTCTTAAAAAGTCATGAAAGGGCCTGCATCACCTGCAACACGGATGCCTTGTGGAAGGAGCCATGGAAGTCTGTGTCATGGTGGCACCCGGGGCCACTGCATGGAGCAGGTGGGCAGGTTGCACTTCACTGGAGGGAGCTCTGTTAAGGAGGTGAGTGGCAGTGAAATTGAGCCAGCACTCCACTTGTCCAGCCATATGCCCTGGCAAGGAGCTGCATCTGCAGTGATTCCGCCAGGCACCATATAGGCTAGCATCCACCGGCATGCTTCCTGAAATGTTTAGGTTTGCTTGACCTTTAATTAGCAAATCCAATCATGGAGAATCAGATGAGTTTCTGATCTTCAGCCATTGGAATTTTATGACGACTTTTCCATTCGTATACCCAGACTGGTCTTTCCTCTACTTGAATGCCTTGCTTTCCTCTCAAACTCATTATGTCCAAATTCATACATCCATTTTTCTCAGTTGAGAGCTTGGGCTGGATTCTCTACTCCCATTTTATGTTTGAAAGCCCTTTTCTTGAATCTTATCAAGTAGTTGTCTCAATGCTGCTTATGACATTTAGTGCCAAGAAGCTCACTACCACCTCAGGTAGCTGATGCCACTTTGAAGCAGCTCTTCACATTCAGAAACGTCTATCTATTAAGTCCACACCCGCGTAACTGGAGCTTATACCCAGTAGTCCCTGGTTCCTGCCCTTGGGACCACATGGAACAAATCTCTATCTTCTTCACAACAGCTATTCATTGATTTGGATAGAGGGATCAAATTAGCCTGTGTCTTATTGCTATTTCTTCCATTTCTTATATAAAAACTTTTGCTGCTTTCCACTCTCCTGTCCACTAAAAAAATTCTTTGTGTCTGGAAATGGCACCAATAATTTATAGTTTTTTTCATTCATTGATTTACTAACTCATTTATCCAACATCTATGTGCCCTGGGATCCAAGGCTAAGAGAGGAAGTGATTTGTCCAGGGTCTTACAGCTCCTAAGCTCTTCTCTGACCCAGATCCATATTATTTCACTAATACACAGCTGCCTTCATATAGAAGCAGTGGCCCTGGAGTCCAGGCAACTTCTGAAGTGGCAGAAGCTTTGGCAGACTCGCCAACTTAATTGATTCTTTTGTTGTTGTTGTTGTAATTTTTAGTTTAGCTTAGTTTTTTGCCTCTGAGCTTTTTAGTAATCTATCTGTTGTATTTAGCATTCCCTTCTCTTTCTCCCCTTCTCAAATCAGCAGCTTAGCCAGGCACAGTGGTTCATACCTGTAATCTTTGGGAGGTCACTTTGGGAGGCCAACCAAGGTGGAAGGATGGCTCAAGCCCAGGTGTTTGAGACCAGCCTGGGCAACATAGGGAGACTCCATCTCTACAAAAATTTTAAAAATTCACTGGGCATGGTGGTGCACACCTGTGGTCCTAACAACTCAGGAGGCTGAGGTGAGAGGTTCGCTTGAGCCTGGGAGGTCGAGGCTGCGGTGATCCATGATTGCGCCACTATGCTCCAGCCTGGGCAACAGAACAAGAACTGAAAAAAAAAAAAAAGAAAAAGAAAAAGAAAAAAAGTCAACAGCTCCTGGTCTAACCTATTCTATATAAACTATTTTCTCACGGTTCTAGATCTCTTTTCCAGTAATGTTATAGATGGAAATCACCATTTCTACCTACAACATAAAGCATTAGCCCAGGACTAGAGAAACATGAGTCTTTAAGAGAGTGAATTCAAAAAATTCTCACATATACAGGGAACAAGTGTGGTTAGACAGACGCTTCATGAGAGTAGAGACCATGTCAGGGTTTTTCATTTTGCATTGTGTGTAGCTCATATTCATAATAGCTGCTACTGCTAGCTGCTATGACTAACTGCTAATATATTGGAGCACTAATTATATCACAGGCATTTAACAATGTATGGGAATTCCAGTTGTTCGCCACCTCACAAATACTCGGTCTTGCCAGATTTTGTAATTACGGCCGTCCTAGTGAGTGTGAAGTGGCATCTTATTGTGATTGTAATATGCCTTTTTCTTTTTTTGGTTTTTTGAAACAGGGTCTTGCTCTGTCACCCAGGCTGGAGTGCACTGGTGCCATCTCAGCTCACTGAAAGGGGCTCCTCATGGGCTCAAGGGATGCTCCCACCTCAGCCTCCTGTGTAGCTGGGACCACAGGCTTGCACCACCACACCCAGCTAATTTTTTAGTTTTTAGTAGAGATGAGATCTTGCTACGTTGCTCAGGCTGGTCTTGAACTCCTGGGTTCCAGCAATCCTCCTGCCTTGACCTCCCAAGGTGCTGGAATTACAGGCGTGAGTTACTGTGCCTGACCACTAATGATTAATGGTATTGAGCATCTTTTCGTATACTTATTTGCCATTCTTACATTTTATTTGGTGAAGCCTTTGTTCAAATCTTTTGCACATTTATATTGGGCTGTTTGGCTTTTTATTTTTGAGTTGTGATAGTTCTTCATGTATTTTGTATGCAAGAGGTTTGTGAAACATAGTTTTGCAAATATTTTCTCATGACTTGTGTTTTTATTTTCTTAACGGTGTCTTTTGGACAGCAAATATTTTAATTTTGAAGAAATCCAAATTATCAATTGTCTTCTTTAATAATTTGTGCATTTTTTCTTCTATTTAAAAAATCTTGGCCTAACCCAAGGTCACTAAGATTTTCTCTCCTTTGTTTTATTCTAGAATTTTTATAGTTTTAGGTTTTCCACTTGGGTCGATGATCAGTCTTTACTTGGACCTTGTCTGAGTTGTGAGGTAAGAACCACCGGCAAGGGTGCCGCTGCTTCCTTTCCTCTTTGTCCTACTACTCCCTCTACCTCTCCCCTTGTTTCTCTTCCTCCTCCTCTTCCTCATCTCCTTCTTTTCTTTCCTCCTCCTTCTCACCTTCTTTTCCCCACTTCTTCCTCTTTCTCCTCATCTTCCTCCTCCTCGTTCCCCCTTCCTTTTCTTTTTTTTTTTTTTTTTTTTTTTGAGACGGAGTCTCACTCTGTCCCCCAGGCTGGAGTGCAGTGGCGCAATCTCGGCTCACTGCAAGCTCCGCCTCCCGGGTTCACACCATTCTCCTGCCTCAGCCTCTCCGAGTAGCTGAGACTACAGGCGCCCGCCACCACGCCCGGCTAATTTTTTTGTGTTTTTAGTAGAGACGGGGTTTCACTGTGGTCTCGATCTCCTGACCTCGTGATCTGCCCGCCTCGGCCTCCCAAAGTGCTGGGATTACAAGCGTGAGCCACCGCGCCCGGCCCCCCCTTCCTTTTCTTTCTCTTTCTCTTTTCCTTTTTGCTAATGGATATCTATGTCCCAACACCATTTGCCTTTTTTGTTTTTTTCACAGCATCTGGAAAAAAAAATCTTTAATTTCCCTCTTTCTACAGCCCCTTGTAGCCTGGGAACAAAGACCATCAATTCTGAGATTTGTGAGGCAAATCTAAACTCTTCATTGGTTGCCTATATTTTGGATGAGTGGAGAATTCCATCTGTTGGGGCATTTGCTGCATCACAGCAGTTGCTGAATTTTCTTCAGGCAACAGAAGACCACTGTCTACTGAAGCTGGCAGTCCCTGAATAGCCTGAGTCCGGGGGAAACCGAGATGGATCTTCTGGTCACTTGGGAGTGAACTCGGCGTGGAATCTGTAACAGTGGATATGATGTAAGTCATTGGTGAGCTGGGTGATTACAAGCTTTGCTTTCTCTGGAAAGCTAAGGGGACTGAGCATCCCATGATGTTTCAGTTTACTACATATTTGCCTGACAACATTTATTGAAAGATTACCCTTTCTGCATAGAATTGCCTTGGTACCTTTATCAAAAATCAATTATCATTTTTGTGTGAGTCTGTTTTTGGACTCTGTTCTGTGCCATTGGTAGACATATCTGCATTTACAGCAACATCACACTGTATTACTGTAGTTTTATACTTAGTCACGAAACCAGGTATTAAGTCTCTAATTTTGTTCTTTATCTTTGATATAGTTTGGACATTTGTCCCTGTGTAAATCTCATGTTGAATTATAATCCCTAATGTTGGAGGTAGGGCCTGGTGGGAGGCGTTTGGGTCATGGGGGCTGATCTCTCATGAATGGCTTGGGCCATCCCCTTGGTGACAGGAGAGCTCTCGCTCTGAGTTCACATGAGATCTGGTCATTTAAAAGAGTATGGTACCTCCCTTCTACTCTCTCCCTCTTTCTCTCTTACTCCTGCTTTCACTATGTGAAGTGGTTGCTCCTGCTTCACCTTCCCCCATGAGTAAAAGCTCCCTGAGGCCTCTTGAGAAGCAGATGCCTGTATGCTTTCTGTACTGCCTGCAGAACTGTGAGCCAGTTGAACCTCTTTTATAAATTACCCAGTCTCAGGTGTTGCTTTATAGCATTTGTTTGGCTATCAAATTATTTGTATTTTCATGTAAATTTTAAAATCAACTTGTCAATATCTGCAAAAAGTTTCCTGGGATTTTGATAGATATGGTCATGAATCTCTAGATCAATCAGGGGAGAATTTACATCTTAATAACATTGAGTCTTATAATCCATAGGCATGGTTTATCTCTGTTTAGATTTTCTGAAACTTCTCTCAGCAATATTTTGAGTTATTCAGTGTACATATCTGTACACCTTTCGTAAAAACTCTTCCAAAGCATTTCATGATTTTTAATGCTCTTAGAAATAGTATTTAAAATTTTTCAACTTACAACAATTCCTTGAAAGTATGCAAAATACAATTAAAAGTTGTATATTATTCTTGGTTTCTATAACCTTGCATTTTCTGCATCTATTGAAGTGATCAAATGGATCTGTAAATATATCCCCTCCTCTTACTCTTGCTACTAGTAATCTGAATCTTCTATTTTTTTTTTTCCTGGTCAGTCTGGTCGGAGGTTTATCAAATTTATATCTTCCCAAATAACCAGCTTGGGCTTTACTGATGTTCTCCATAATTTTTCTCCATTCTGTTTCCCTGTTTTCTGTTTTAATTTTCGAGATTTCATTCTTTTTCTGCTTGCTTTGGTTTTAGTTTTCCCTCCTTGTTCTCATGTTTTAAGATGTAAACTCAGGTCATTAATTATCCTTTATTTCTAATATATGCCTTTAATTCTACATATTTTTCTTTATCTGCATTTCGTAGATTTTGCTATTTGTTTTTTCATTTTGATTTAATTAAAAATACTTTGTAATTTCCTTTCTGATTTCTTCTTTGTCCCATGGGTTATTTAGAAATGCATTGTTTAATTTGCAAATTATTGGTTATGTTCCAGATTTCTTCCTGTTATTCATTTCTAATTTAATTATCTTGTAGTCAGAGAAGATACTTCGTATGATTTTAATCTTTTTGAATTTATTGAGACTTGTCCTATGGCACTGAATAAGATTTATCTTGATAGATGTTCTGTGGACCCATGAAAAGAATGTTTATCTGTTGTTTGGTGAAATGTTCTACAAATGCCAATGACATCAAGTTGATTATAATGTTTTTGAGGTTATCTTAATCTTATTTTTTGTCTACCTAGTCTATCATAAATTATTGAAAGAGGAGTGTTGAAGTCCCAAGTATGATTTTTGAGTTGTCTATTTTTCCTTTTGCTTCTGTGAGTTTTTGCTTCATGTTCTTAGAAACTCTACTATTAGGTACATATACATTTTGGTCATGTCCTCTTGATTAATTGAACCCTTTATCATTTTGAAATGACCTTTTTTATCTATGGCAAGATTTCTTGCTCTGAAGTCTATTTTGTCTGATATTAATAAATCTATACCCACTTTATTTAGATTAGTGTTAGCATCGTATATCTTTTTTCCATGTCTTGCTTATAACCTACTGTGTCTTTATATTTAAAATGGATTTCTTGTAGGCACCATGTAGTTGGGTTTGCTTTTTTGTTCCAATCTGACAATTTTTTTAAATTTAATGTGATCATGGGTCTGCTTGAGTTTAAATCTACCATTTTGCTGTCTGTTTTCTATTTGTTCCATTTAGATTAACTGACTATTTCTTGTGATTTCATTTTCTTTTATAATCTTAGTAGCTTTTTCCCTCCTCTCGTCTTCTTCCTCCTCCTCATCTTCCCCCTTGTTCTTCTCCTTCTCTGCTTTCTACTTCCCCTTACCTATATCCTCCTTTTTTTTTTAAATAAATTGTTTCTTCATGGTCTATAGTGCACATGCCCAGGTTAGTGGCAGAAATTAGTCTCTCTCTCTCCTTCTGACTCTCTTTATTTATTCTCTTTTATTCTCATATCTCATTCCCTTTCTCCTCACCACATAGGCAACAATTACATGTTTAATGTATATTTTTTTGTTTGTATATGTCCTTGCAAATATGTATACCTCTTTTGTGTGCATATATTTTTAATTTAGATAAATGATGTTGTGTAATTAGTCTGAATCTGTTCTTATCTTTTGCATCAAAGACTATACTCTTAACAATCAATTTATTTCTTCTGACTGCTATGTAACACTCAGTAGTGGTATTTCACATGTTTTACCTGTCTACTCTCTGAGTGACGATCTTTCAGGTTGCCTACAACTCCCTGACTCCAGAAATAATTCTCTTACACACCCTAGATTGGCTTTTTTAGGGAATGCATATCCCGAAGTGTAATAGCTGACTTACAGACTATGCATATACCTAATTTGACAGAGTGGCGGGGGATGTTCTGTAGAATGGCTCCACCACTCAATAATCCTGCTATATGAGAGTTTCCTATATTCTTGCAAATCTTGTTGTTTATCCAGCTTTCTAATTTTTATTGGTATAAATTACATAAGGGACATTTCTCTGGCTACTAATAATTTTGAGCAACTCTCCTAATACTTTTCCTCTTTTTGAGTTTCCTCTTTTGAAAATTACCTATGCACAAATATCCTTTGCTCACTTTTCTCATGGCTTTTCTCTTTTTCTTGTTGATTTGTAGGAGTTTTTGTATCTTTTCAATGTTAATCCCATGCCAATTTCAGATGTTGTGAATACCTTCTATTATTTATTTATTTTCTCCATAGAGCCCTTCATTGGATAGAAATCTTTTAAAAATATAATGGAGTCATATTTCTCTGTTCCCACATTGTTTGTGCTTTTAATGTTTTTTGTGTGAAATTATTCCTCATATCTAAGTCATAAAGATAAACTTCAACGTATTCTATTAACTTTAAATTTTTTAAATCTTCTATTAACTTTATCATTTTTCTGATAACTTTATTTTTTCTTTCACATTTGTGTTTTTAATCCACATAATACCACCTTTGTATATGATATTAAGTAAGAGATCCAGTTTTCCTCTTCTACCAATGGTGAACTGATTTTCCAACATGACATACTTAACAATTTGTAGTGACTTGATTCATCATATTCTATTGTATGTGGAGTTCTTTTATATACGTATCCGTGAGCATCCTAGCAGGACACAGAATGCAAGCCGAAGTGGGGTGATGGAGGAGAACGTAATGAAGGACTCCCAGGTTAAGGACACCAACAAGGATGGGTAGGATACTCAGTAGCAACAGTGGGGAAGTCTTATCTCCCATCCTCCAGCTCCTACCCACCAAGTATGAACAAGCTGTTGAAGGGAGTGGCTATCAAACCCAGAAAAAGCTGTAGATGGTGTTCTGGTCTTGGGCATATGAGTGCAGCCTAGCAGGTGAGAGCTAGGGCATAACTACCCTCTAACTCCTTTTCTCTCCAGCCTCCCTCCAGTGACTCTCTTTGGCCAAATTCAACAGGGGATCACAGGGCAAGTAAGTATAGTTAATGCAATGCAGGGAGGCCAGTCTCTCATATGAAGCTAGAGAAGGGTGGAGAAAGGATGTGGAGAGGCAAACCTAGAATATCCAGTGCAATACATGTGAGAGTGTGAGGATGTGTCTCTGTGCTCTCTGTTCTGCAACAGTGCCTCTATCTGTTATTGGCCATTATTACAGTGTGTTTATTATCTTGCTTTTGTAGCATGTTAATATCTGGAAGAGTGAGGTTCTCCTCTTTTCTTTTTTCTTTATTACGATTTAACATTTTTAGGTTAACTCCATTTGAATTCCTCCATGTACATTTTAGAGTAAGTGTATTGCATCCTCAAGAAATCAACTGGTATTTTGATTGGCTTCGTATTATATGTTTATAGTGATTTTGGAGAAGGGGCATGTTTTTAATATTAAGTCAGCTCATTCATGCACAGGAATGTCTCTCTACTTATTCACACAATCTTCTATGCCTTTTGTTAGTGTTATGCTCATCTACGTAGAGGTCTATTGTATTCTTGGTTACATTAATTCCTAGATAATTGGTTAAATTAACCACTTATCTTGTATCGTGTTTTCTTGGTTAAATTAATTCCTAGATTAATTAATTCCTAGACTAATTCTTAGATTTCTACATTGTGGATACTATAAATCATGCACATATTTAGTGAATGCCTTCTATGTGCAGGCCCTATGCTTGGTGCTACAGATACAGTAGTGAGCATGACATGGTCCCTGGTTTCATAGACCCGACACTGCAAAGACAGATATCACACATTTAAACAGACAAATATATGACCACACGTTGTGTTGAATGCTCTGAAACAAAGGCCCAGCTTTCGTTCCTGGCCTTCTGCCTTTTCTGTGTCATTTCTCAGTGCTCTGTGTCACTACTCTTAACAAAGATCCAGACCAGATGTCAGGAGACAGGATTTCCAGTCCCAAATCTGATTCTGTCTAGCCAGTTTGTTCATCTTTAGAATTAAGGGTTGGACTAGTCAGTCTTTTAGGGCTCTTTAGCAGCATCCGTCTTCCTCCCTCCCTCTTGCCCTGCCTTTCTTCTTCCATGATTGAGTGTGAAAGAAAGAACAGTAGTACCTGGAGAAGGGAAACTGCTCTGTCTAGTTTTAAGTGCCATGGGGATACTCAGCTGTTAAAGTGCCCACCACCGTAGAATGTGCAGGTGTGGATCTTAGGAGGCTTCCATGCTAGAGGTGTACAATTGAGGGATACCACTTGAAGTCCTGATGTGAATGAGAGCACTTAGAAAGAATGTATACAGAAGAAGAGGACTAAGAATAGACCCTGAGGGGCTGAGCCATTTAAAGTAAAGTAAGAAGGGAGAAGGGTCATTCAGAGGAAACTTGCCACAGGATTAGCATTACAGGGCAAAAAGTTTTACATCTCCTATGAAGGCACTTTGGAAGTTTAATTAACGACCACAATCAATCTTTTAGAATCCTTTTTACATCATTCTTACTCTGGAAAAAAAAAAAAAAAGCTGGTCAAATTGATGACCTTCTGTGATTTCAAAAGTATAGCACTTATTTTTAATGAGTTTGTTTCTAAGATGTTAGAGTGAGCAACCTTATTGGTAGTTGCCTCCATTTCCCCATTTATAAAATGGCCATAATGAGACTTATTTGATGAGGTTGTGGTGAGGGTGAAACTAGATTCTGGGAAAGTAAGAAATTTCTGCAGAATTAGGAAATCCTACTGTTATTCTTTATGATAGTACCAAGGGTTAAATTTGCTTTCCGTCTCTGACCTTTTTTCCCCATTCAGTGACTAACTTTTTTGTAAACTAATGTTCATTCCATTCTCATATATCTCTTCTGTCCCAGTTTCTCTGGGTTCCCCACGCCCAGCAGTTGGGAGGTCAGAAAGATACCATCTGCTGATTAATAAACAGACATGTATTCCTTCCTAAATTGATTGAATCAGGGTGTCTCTTGACCCTAATTCTGGATGTTCATACATTCCACCACATATTCACTTATCTAAGGTCACATCCAGAGGCTCTGTGGCTGGGATGAATCACATCTGAACTGACCATCCTTCCTGGAACCCATGGGCTGCAATATGTGTGAGCTCAGCTGAAGTAGACACCTTCCACCTACTGAGAACAGGGCTGGCTCCTGGCGATCTAACATCTTACAGTCTACAGGGGCCCCTGATCAATAAGGGCTGAGGATTGTGGATGGAATGTCTACTGAGCACCCCACGTGTTCAGTCCTAGGGTGGAGGGTGTTGATGGTGGAATAAAAACAATCAAGAGACTGGGTCCTAGCTCCTCAGGAGGAAAGAAGGTGACTGAGGATGGTGGCAGGTTTGGGGTGAAAACTTAAGTCATGTATGGGCAGATTTTAATTTCTCTATCTAGATTAGATTTGGGTTCCAGATTTTGGGTCTAGCAGCCCACAACTCCCCTAAATGAATTATACTCTGCCTTAAACATCCAAAAATCTCTCAAGTCTCTCTAAGCTGACTTCCATTGGCTCCCCTCTCACTCTGAAGCGTGTTTATTTCTCTGGGAGTTGCAGGCTCTTGTGTCCTCAGGGCTTGGTGAGGGCCTGGATCTGTACTCCTCCAAGTGGAAATGAAGAGCAGCAGATTTATCTGGGCTCCATGGCCATCTTCCTTGCATTCTTTATCCCCTAGCTGGGTGTCCCAGAGACTTTAATAAGGGGGGATTGTTTGCTTTTTCTTTCTTTTCTTTTCTTTTCTTTTTTTTTAACATGTTGAAGAAACAGAACGAAGCACAAAGCCAAGAGGAGTCAGTCATCCCTCTGCCTTAAAGTTTATAAGGGCAAAAAATCCTGTTATGAGGAACGTGTGAGAAGCACACCCACATTAATGAGTTTGCGTGGCACTTCCACTCAACACACAATACCCTCAGGCCCAGAAAGTTTAAAGTGCTTCTCCAAAGTCTTGAAGAAAGTCAGTACTAGAATTGAGATTAAAATCCATGTGCTCTTTCTCTCAGCTCAAGCCTCCACCCTGTAAAGCAGGGAAGACTTAGGGCAGAGGAAGAAGGAGGCTGTGTGGCTCCATAGGGCCAGGCACACAGCCGGGGCAGGTCTGGACAGAGCCTGGAGCTTGTGGTTATTCTCTTCAGGGCCTGCACTTGACTCACTGGGGGCTCAGGACTGTCCCTCCTTGCTTTCTGTTTTAGTCTGTTCTCCTGGAAGTTGGGTTTTTCAGAAGTGTTACCATGAACATAACAGGGCAGATCTGGAGTGGCAGTGTGGGGGCTGGGGCTGTTTTGGTATGTCTAGGCTCTCCAGGCCAGCTCCACCCTGCATGCCCAGCACTGAAAGCAGGATCTGAAAACCAGTGGATGGTAAGTGGATATTGCTATTGTAGATGAAACTGAGGCTTGAGGGTCAGACAGATCTAAATTTAGAACCCCAATTTACCAATTCTTAGTTGTACCAACTTACATAAGCTTCTTTCTCAGACATGGTTTCCAAATTTGATTTTCACACCAACCCTTATGAAGAAGGCATATTAGAAAACTAAGAGTTAGTGAGAGTATGGCTAAGCCAATGTAATACTAATAATATGAAGCTGATTTAGCTCTCATTCCATGCCAGGCATCATGTGTTAATCTACACCTAAACTTATACCAGCTCTGTGAAGGAAATGCCATGCTTGTCCCATTTTAGAGATAAGGAAACCAAGGTCTAAAAAGAGTAAGCCCTTTTTTGGTACCATGTATGTCCCTTAAGTGTTTCCTGAGGCAGGCAAAGAAATCCTTCCCACTTTACAGATGAGAAGCTGAGACATAAAGAGGAAGATAAACAATGGGCTCAGGGTCACCCAATAAGGAGTCAGTAGTGGAGCTGGCTCTGAGTCCAGATCTCCTGGCTCACAGCTCAGGGTTCTGCCACTGCCCATACTTGCTGGGCCCAGCCAAGCCCAAGGAGGGCATCCTGCCCTGGGGTGGTGCTCTCCTAGACCAGCCTCACCCCTCTTGCCAGAGAAGCACGGCTCCATCCCCTGCCAAACAGCCTTGTTGCCCAACTTGAGGCCAGGAGCCAAGCCTGGCAGTCTTTGGTGGGCATCCAAGTCAAGTTGCTGTTTCCTGGGCTGGGTTTAGCATGTAGCATGGCTTCATCATGCAAATATGTCCTGCCAGACAGGCCTCAGCTGCTGGCCAGCGGGGCATTTGGCGGCCCAAGAGCACTTGACGCTAATTGGGCCCAGCTGACATAAATCATGTCTCTCATTAAGAGGAAGTCCAGCCATTCTCTGGAAGGGGCAAGAGGTGGGGAAGGGGAAGAGCCTCCCACTGAAGCATTGAGTTCTGCCAGGGCCCAGTGACCTTGTGTATAATTGTCCAAATCACTCTGGCCCTCTCTGTCCATCTGAAGAGTGAGGAGGCTACACCCAGTGATCTCCGGTGGTTCATACCAAACTAGAGGGCTGTCCTGTGACTTTTGTGTGTGTGTGCGATGTTGTCTTTCTGCTTGGAGCACCATCAGGGCAGGTCTCATGTTCTGTGATGGAGTGGGCTAAGAATCACCTGACTTGGGCGAGGTTAGAGAAAGTCCTTTCCATGAACAAAAGAACTCCCCAAGGGTTGCTTCGATATCTCGAACTTTTGTAGCAGAAGGCTTGGATTCACCTTGAAACAGGGTAAAGAGCTCCAGGAGGGGAGTGCTTCTCAGCTAAGCTGGGTCACTTGTTGACAGATGGGAAGGGGGGAGTTTGGCAGGGTCTGTTTTGTCCTAAGGGCAAATTCGAGCTGTCAGTGATGGTCAGCTGTGCTCAGATGAAACTGGAAAATGCTGGGTCAGTTTGAAGACAAATGATATCAACCTTACAACTCTGGCTTTCCTAAGCATGCGTCAACTTAAGCATCCATTCATTTATTAATACATTCACTCATGCACTCACCATAGTAGGCACTAGCTACATTCCAAGTACTATTCTAGGCACTGAGAATATCCACGAATCTGACTCAATCATTGTTTTTATTCGGAGCCATGGTCTACTGAGAAGAACAAGCATTTGAAAAATTGATGCTAAAATGTGTGATAAATCCTGTACCAACGAAATTTGCGGATTCTCTGAGTGGAGGAAGAAATTAGGGACTCTGACTTAGGTGGGGTGAAGGAGACAGGCAGGCTTCCCAGAGAAGGTGGCATCTCAGCAGTGCTTTGGAGAATAAGTTGAGAATACTGGAGAGGACAGTTAGAGCAGAGGAAAGGGCATGAACAAAAGTTGAACAAGTTTATGTCCTTTGTAGAGGCATGGATGAAGCTGGAAACCATCATTCTCAGCAAACTATCACAAGGACAAAAAACTAAACACGACATGTTCTCACTCATAGGTGGGAATTGAACAATGAGAACGCTTGGACACAGGAAGGGGAACATCACACACCGGGGCCTGTCGTGGGGTCGGGGGAAGGAGGAGGGATAGCATTAGGAGATATACCTAATGTAAATGACAAGTTAATGGGTGCAGCACACCAACATGGCACATGTATACATATGTAACAAACCTGCACATTGTGCACATGTACCCTAGAACTTAAAGTATATAAAAAAAAAAGTTGAACAAGTCTAAAAGGATACTATGGTCAGAGAACAGCAAGTAGTTTCATGTAGCATGAAGGAGGCTGCGTGAACAGCATTGGGGTTGCGGGGTGCAGGTGATGGAACAAAGGCCAGAGCTGAGGCTGGGGCTTGGCTGATCCAAAGATGTCCCACCTGGGAGGGACTTTAGTTTGTTCCAGTGATTTTCTACAGTTCCCAAGCCTGTTTGTGCATCAGAATTACCTAGAAAGCATTTATAAAATGCAAATAGTCAGTCTTCATTCCTGAGATCCTGATTTAGCTGGTCTGGTGGGGTTCAGGAATCTGCATTTTTAAACAAGCTCTCCCAGGTAAGTCTGAGGCAGCTAGCCAACACCTTAGAACTTTTTTAAAAATGTAAGATGCTGGCTGGGCGCGGTGGCTCTTTGGGAGGCCGAGGCGGGCGGATCACGAGGTCAGGAGATCGAGACCATCCTGGCTAACACAGTGAAACCCCATCTCTATTAAAAATACAAAAAAAAAAATTAGCCGGGCGAGGTGGCAGGCGCCTGTAGTCCCAGCTACATGGGAGGCTGAGGCAGGAGAATGGCTGAACCCCGGGGGGCGGAGCCTGCAGTGAGCCGAGATCGCGCCACTGCACTCCAGCCTGGGCGATAGAGCAAGACTCCTTCTCAAAAAAAAAAAAAAAAAAAAAAATGTGAGATGCTGATAAATGCAATGGAGAGAAATAAAGAAGAGGAGGAGACAGAGAATTCTTGGGGGGGTGGGGGTGACACAACTTTAAATAGTGTGGTCAGGAAAGGAAGACCTGAAGGAGTGAAGGAGGTAGCCATGGGTAGATCTGAGAAAAGATCACTCCAGGTGGAGACAATGGCAGATACAAAGGTCCTGAGGCAGGGCTGACTGATGTCCTGGAAGCCAGTGTTGCTGGAACACAGGAGATGAGGTCAAAGAGGTAATGGGAGCAGACTGTTTGGATAGGGCTTACTCCTGGCCTTTCTGAAACCATTGATTTAATCGAACTCATCCACTATTTAGAGAAAAAACAGGCCTGGAAAAGGGACATTTTAATAGATGCATCTTCTCTGTGTCCTTCTTTTGCTCAACGCTGTGTACTG
Source organism: Symphalangus syndactylus (assembly GCF_028878055.3). NCBI lineage: Eukaryota > Metazoa > Chordata > Mammalia > Primates > Hylobatidae > Symphalangus > Symphalangus syndactylus. Next base: position 129,979,166 of record NC_072441.2, on the reverse strand, counting down.
GGCCGTGTGACTTGGTGGTGTAGAGGAGCGTAGAGATGAATAGAATACAGACTCTGTCTTCCCAGGGATCCCAGTCAGGGAGGGGCACAGGCTCATGCAGTCCTTTCCAGTAGGAATACATGCTGCTATGCTGATTCTGTCTCTAACAGAAATGGCAGCTGCAGTTTGAGGTGGTCGTGGAGAGAGATGGGCATGTGAATGAGCAGACTGGGACAGAGTAGCTCCTTGAAGTTGAGGGTAGGGAGTGAGTCAGACTTCAACAGACACAGCAGGAAGGACTTGCCCAAGGAAACAGAACAAGTGCATGGCTGAGACTGAGCCAGAATGGATGTCTGTTTGTGGTTTGGGGGAGGCAACATGAGAGTATGGGGTCAGAAAGTCCTGGGTTCCGAGCCTGGCTCAGCCTTGACATTTGAGACCAATGTAGGCCACATGGCTTTACCTCTTTGAGTCTCTCTGGCCTCAATTTCCCCATCTTTTCCATGGGATTAATCCCTACTCTGAATATTGACTATGAAAATTAATGAAGTAAGGCATGGTTATGTGTCTAAAAGCCCAGGGGTTGGCATGCGGTAAATGCTCGGGAAGGAAATTTTGCATCACCCCCAGCGTAATTTGATCTGTTTTTCTCCCCACATACAGCACCACTTTCTGTCTTCATGGAAGCTACTATGGGCAAGCTGCCACCCAAAGGTCCCACATAACAATTCACAAAGCCCAATCCCATTGGCCAATTGAGCTCCATATTTCAACTTCACCCTGAAAGTGGCATTATTATTATTGCCCCATTTCATGGATTAGGGGAGGTGGGAGGAGGGTAGCATCATCCTTGAAGGAGCCAGGACTTCCCTGTGTTTTTTTCTTCTTTACTATGTTGACCTTCATGTCTGGGCCAAGGAGATAGACCACTGAGGAGCCTTAGGAGCCAAAGGGAGCTGCTGAGTAGAGCCTGGAGCTGGGGAAGCTGTCCTAACCCCATCCACGTGGAGGGGTCCTTGGAGACAGTTGTCATTTGGCCCTGCCCCTTCTGCCCTGCCTGGGCTCCCAGTTTGGCCATGCCCCAGCCCTACCCTCTGGGCTCAGCCTGGTGTGCTCTGCCTGGCCTAGAATAATCAATCAGCAGGGACCTCCTTCTAATTTGATTTAGGTTGCTGGGGATGGGGGTAGGCTCACACATACAGGTTAATGCTTTCTCTGCCAAGGATGGAACATTTCTGAGGCAAGTTCTTTGTTCTTTCGATCATTCATTCTTTCAATAAGCCCTTCCATAGGTCTCTTTGGCACTGTTCCCTGGGTTGACACTGGGGATAAAGAGGCAAGTTAGACCTAGCCCTTGACCTGGACCACTGCCTCTGAGGAGGCAGACGTGGAGACCCATAATCACCAGCTGTGCTGGAGGACTGTGAGAAAAAAACAAAGCCCAGGGTACGCAGAGATGAATTCTAGGCCAAGAAACGTTCCTCTCAGTCAGCATGGCCATTCATTTGTTCATTCAGCCAACACTCACTGACGCCTGCTGGGCTCTGTGGGCCTGGGCCCTGGGGAGGCAGAGATGACTCAGACCATTTTTAAATTTTTAAAAAATCTCAGACCTTGAGGTGGTGGAGGATGGGCAGACACATTGAACTCTGAAATAAGTCATTAAAAAGAGAGTGGTAGGAAATTGGGGGTGGGATGGTGCAACCACTTTCCTGGGGAGGAAGGTTAGAGTAGTGGGCAGTGGGACAGCTCCTAGGACTTAGGCCTTGAAGAAGGGAAAGCCTTTGACTATTTGGAGCTATGATAATGGGCTCCAGGGGAGCCACATTTACCACCTGCCGGGTGTCCTGGATAATTCTTATTTAAACAATCAGGGTTTTAATTGAATGGATATATCAATTATTGGCTGACTTTTGTGTTTATTATGTAATACTCTTTTCACTAAAGGTAATATGTGTTCAAGCTTCCTAACATTTGATTACTTTGATCAAACTTTTTGGAAGAAGAAATTAAATAAGAATAGGCCATTTTTTTAGACCACATGTTCTGATTTCTGATTCAGAAGCATCATTTCTATACTTATATCCACACAGCCAGGGTCTAGTTTGACCCCTTCGCCCAACCACAATGTGTCTCAGGAAAGATTCTGTCCTCAGTCATCTCCCCTGAAGCAAGGTAGAGGCAGGGTGGGGGTGGATAAGAAAAGAGCCCTCACCAGGTAGATGGCTGGGTGGAGTTGGCATTTGCAGCTTGAAATGACCCAGGCCTCAAGAAAGTTCAAGGATCAGGGTGTCTTGGCTATATTCATGGTTAAGGACAAGGGATTTTGAATCAGCTACAGCTGGGTTTAGTCCATTGTCAGATACATATGTCTGGACAAGACAATTAACTAATGTACCTATGCCTTGTGCAATTTCTGTAGGATTATTGGCAACATTATATGAGATAATGCCCTGTATCTGGCATTTAGTGAAGACTCGAGGAAAGGTGACTGATAAATTAATAGTAGTAGTTGGAGGACCTCAAGTCTGCAATGGATATGACTTTTGAAACCAGAACCTTCACAGCCCCTGAGATCCTGTTACCGCCAGGACTGTCATCCAGCTCTCCCTCCCCACTTACAATTCATACCCACCTGAGCAGGTGTGATCAGGGGCCAGAAGCTGAAGTGCTCAAAAATCCTAATAACACTCTGATGAAGACGATGTCAGCCCTGGGGCTGCCATGTGAGGATCTGAGCCTGCCCCCACCCCATCCCCCCTAAAGCCAGCAGCACCTATTTGGCTATGCACTTCAGAAGAGACCTAGAGCTCTGCTTCCTGCCCAGGGTCCCTGCCCCTTTAAAAGACTCTGTCTTCTCATCTTCATTCTGCTGGTTCTATCCATTACCCCTGAATGGAAATCGAAGCTTAATTTTTCTTGCTTGAAGCCATTAACACTCTGGGCCCTTGACAGGAAACACAGCTCAGCTTTAATTAGCCACAGCAAGCTCCCTGCATGAGCTTCTAGCACAGCCCAGGGACTTCAAAGATAAAGGCTTCTCCATTCTCGCTAATCACAGCTATTAATGAGCCAATTAAGGCCGACTGGGGCCAAGGCAGGCAGCTCTCTTAGTACCTTAGGCAGACAGCTCTGTCCTGCTGCCGGGAAGCTCGTCCCCCTACAGAGCTGGAGTCTGGTGTCCTTGGGAGCAGAATGACTGGGATTTGATGTCCCATCTGGGTTGGGACCCCAGCTCTGCAGCTTATCTGCTGTGAGTCCTAGGACTGAACAAATGTCCTTTCTGAGATGCTTTCTACAACAAAAAATAATAATGCTATTTTCATGAGAAGCTAGTATTATAACGGGAATATAGGTCAGAGGTTCTCAAACTTGAGCGTGCTTCAGAACCACCCTGAGGCCTCATTAAAACTCTTGACTGGGCTCTACCCTGACTTTCTGACTCAGGTGTTCTGGGAGGGGTGGTGTGCAAGAATTTGCATTTTTAACTTGTTCCCAGATGATGGTGATGATGCTGATTCGGGGACCACATCTGAGAAGCCCTACTCCAGACTACATAAGGGGTTGTACAAATGTGAGTTATTACTTAAAGATTTTGATTGTATTTCCCTCAATAAGTGTCTCCCCACCACTTTCCTTAACCTATGTCTCCTATGGCAATTTCTAGGAGCTTCCCATCTGGGCTATCAATACTTGGACACCCCAGCATTTGTCACTGTGTGGTGCCCTGATAGTGTATAATACTCCAGGTATACTCAGTCCTAGGCAGAAATTGGCAGGACCACTTCCCTGCCCAATCTTGGTACCAAGATTCCAAATCCTGACATTGACATCTTAAGTCTCCAGCATCTTCTCTGGAAGGACAAATGCACTGGGACCTCTGATTCCAGAGAAAGCAGACAGCATGGAGCCTTTAGAAGTCTTTTGGGAAATGAACTGCATGGTGGAGGCTGGGAAGATGGAAATGTGCAGAAAGGAAGATACTCATCACTGGAGGCCATGGTTCTTTCACCTGAGCATTACAGTGCGGGGAACATAAGCAATGGGATGGTAGTAGGACAATGCATGTGGTTTGGGGGGGATTGATTATAATTTCCTACTGATGGCCTAACTAATGTCTAACTAAAGTCCTTCCTGCTGCATTCTGCTGTTTCCTTAGGCAACAGGGACCCGTACTCATATTTATTTCAACTACTGCCTCCTGCTTGCAACACCTGATAGCATGACTCGGCGTCACAATGAGCTTCTGGCTTTAAACACAGGCTTTTGTGGTCAAAGAAGATAACAGTTCATGGACTTAAGATGCTGAGTTTCAGCTGAGGCTGTCTTTTCCCGGTCCTGACCCCTCGTGCTGCTCACTCTCAACTCTGTGCCTTTTCTCTGTTCCACCACCTCACATACCCTTCTTCCTACTCCCTCTTATTCACGTCTCATTCAGCTTTCACCACCCATCTCAGATTTCTCAGAGAGCTTGTTCCTGAATACTGCCATTTTGATGATCTTTGCTTTATAGAGAGCGTATCTCAAAGTGTGTACCCAGGGGCTTTGGAGGATGTTGTTATAGAAGCTATAATGCAACTGAGGTGTCCCTCAGGAATGTTAGGCTAGGTAAACTAAGTCTGGTGTCTTCTCTGCAGGACTTCTCAGAGCCTCGTGTATACGACTGTGGTTTGGGAAACTTAAGAGAAATGCTTAACAAGGAGCATTTTCTAAACATGTCACCATGGTATGCATAATGTACTCTTTTTCCCACAGAGTATCTTGCTTTGATGTGGAGGAAGTAGGCCCTGAAAGAGAGATGACTTTAGAAAACCTTCAGAGTCCAGCCAACTTGGGTTCCAATTCCAGCACTGACATTTCTTTGAGCCTGTCCTTTCATCTGTAAAATGGAGACAGTGGTCCTTACATTGGAGAGCTGTTGCAAGATTTACATGAGATGACATGAGAAGTGCCTAGCCCGGAGTGAGGTATACAGTAGGGGCTCAATAAGTGTGTACTTTCTCCTCCTCCTTTTGCCTTTCCTAGTGGACTTTTACAATCTGAATCAAGAATGAACTGTACAAAACAGGATGTGTTGCACGTACTTGGCATATGAGAGTGAAGCCACAGTCAGGTGCACAGGGTTGGAGGAGTAAGAGCTCGTAAGTGACCAGTGCAGTCCAAGCAGGCTTCCTGGAGGAGGTGGGTCTTTGCTGGGTCAGATTCCAAAGATTAGTTCTCCAACAAAATCCTGGGATGGGGGAGGCGGGGAGCTTTGAGAACTGCATCTCTCTGTGAGCAAGCTATGGCAAGAATCCTTCTCTTGATTTACCTTTTCCACCCTGGAGGCCTGCTTCCCCACCAAATCCAGCTGATGCAGCACTTGCCATCCCCTCCCACAGCCTGAACTTAGCCAACATCTCAAGTTCACAAGGTGTGAACCTCAGAGTAGGGCCTTCCTGGCTTGTGAAAATTTGCTCAGCAAAGCCTGTCTGGCTGCCTTCTGTGCTAGTGCCCTCTGGAAGCTCTGGGCCAATAGGTCACCAGACTCAAACAATCTGGGGTGCTGCCTTGGGGCCTACTTACCCTAACCTTGTCCACAGGTTGAGGGGGAAGAGACAGTTTTGTAGATTTTCTCTCTGAGACTCTTTATCACCTCCTGCTCCCTGGCGCCCAGCAACCAACCATTTCAGGAAACCTCACTTTGAACCAGGCACATTTGCTCCAAGGTCCTTTAATCTCTGTGATATACCTAAAACAAGCATTAAAATTCCCATTTTATGGACGAGAAAACAAAGGCTCAGTTAGCTTGAAAACAAGCCTGTTTGGTCCAAAGTCCAAGCTTTCTCCACTGATGCTATGAAGCCCTAGGATTTCCCTTAGTGCCTTTTCTAGTTAATCTGGCACGTCACCACCTCCAGAAAGCCTTCCTAGTCATCATTCAAGGCCGTGCTCCTATCCCCCTCTCCTGAGTGTCTGCAATTGGAACCACGTTGCGCGCTTTCCTTTAATCCATATTTCTGGGAAGAAAAGGACTAGGTTAATGTTCCGCCACTGTATCCTAGTGCTTGGAACAGCACACATATTAATCTTCATCAAGAGAAGGAATAAAAAGGTATGATTTTTGAGACTACATGGACATATCATGTATTTGCATCAGTCCTGAGTCACTCAGTATCTTTTACACTGTCCACAATTCTTCACCCTCCTCTTACACCACACGTGGGTGTTTCCCGGCTGGGCTCACAGGTACTCACTGACTCGACTTTGTAACACATCACCTGGTTTACCCTCCTGTACATCGGTTCACTTCTCAGGTTTCGTCAAGGCCTCCGAATATTCATGAGCAGACCCCTGTGGCTGGACCCACTCAGGAGGGGCCCTGTAAGATCTCGGCTCCAATTCTCTACTCATGAACTAGCTGCAGTTCAGCATGCCCGCCTTAGACCTACCACCGGCCAAAACTCCCTTCAGTGATTAGCGGAGGTGGCAGGGAAATTATGAAAACCATGTGACAGGTAAATGGCTGTTTCTGCAACTTTCTTAAGTTTCAAAGGGAGAACGGAATGCTTTGCTCCAGCATGCGGGCTGGGAATTCAGGCTTTGCAAGTGCTTTCCAGAACACAGGGAAGAGCAGACCTACCAGGATTCTGTGTTTCCCTTTAGTGGAGTCCAGCTGGGCCTCTCTGCCTGCAGGACTGAGCCTGTTCATAGAATGGGCTTCATGCAAACATGCTGGCTTTTTTCCCCTGTGTGAAGATGAGACATGCAAGTGAGTTCTGAGTAGAAAGAGCTCTTCTCTCAAACCCCAGGCTATTATAACTTTAAAATGTATCTCAAATCTGACTCTTTTGGGTTTTTTTTTTTTTTTTAGATGGAATTTCACTCTTGTCACCCAGGCTGGAGTGCAGTGCGATCTCGGTTCGCTGCAGCCTCCACCTTCCAGTTTCAAGCGATTCTCCTGCCTCAGCCTCTCAAGTAGCTGGGATTACAAGCACCTGCCACCACACCCGGCTAATTTTTGTATTTTTAGTAGAGACAGGGTTTCACCATGTTGGCCAGGCTGGTCTCGAACTCCTGACTTCGTGATCCCCCTGCCTTGACCTCCCAAAGTGCTGGGATTAGAGGCGTGAGCCACCGCGCCTGGCCAATCTGACTCTTCACCATTCACATCACTACCTCCCAGGTCCAAGCCACTGTTGTCTCTTGCCTGGTCTGCTGCAGTAGGCTCCTAACTGGCCTCCCTGCTTCCAGCCTTTCCTACTGCAAACCATTCTCTATGCAGCAGCCATGGTGTCTTCTTGCCATTATAAATCAGATCGTGTCCCTCCTATGCTTAAAACCCTCAAACAGATCACTCAAGCCCAGGAGTTCGAGGCTGCAGTGAGCTATTATCATGGTACTGCACTTTAGCCTGGGCAACAGAGCAAGATTTTGTCTCTAAAACAGAACAAAACAAAACAAAAACTCTCAAACAGCTTCCAATTACAATCTTTACCATGTCTCGAATCACCTCTCTTGCCTGTCTTCCTATTGTCGCATCTTCCACTCTGCCTTGTTCTCCATGATCCAGCCACAGTAGCCACTTTCTTGTTCCTTGAACAAGCTAACCTTATTTTGCCTTTGTACTCCTCTGGAGGCTTCTTCCAGATCCTCTCAGGGCTGGCTGCTTTCATAATTCAAGCTCAAATATCACTTCTTGGAGAGGTCTTCACTCACCATTCTACAGAGTAGCCTCTGTTATATCTGCTGTTCTATTGTTTTCACACTAATCATCCCTGTACCAAGAAATTTTGTGTATTTGCTTCTGTATTTCTTTTCTGGTGTCTCCAGCTACAATTGAAGCTCAGTGATGGCAGAGATGATGCTGACTCTCTTTACTGGCATATCCCCAGTGCCTCTAGCACTCCTGGTGCTGAACACTTGATAGATAAATGTCTTTGAATGATTGCATGGAGTGGCATCTCAGCATACAAAACTTTATGGCAGAAGGCCTTTGTGGGCTTTCTGGGTGAGCCATAAATGATGGGTGGGATTTGCATAGGCAGAGAGAATCAGAGCAGGTATCCCAGGAAGCAGGCTTGGCAGGGAGCATGAGTTGAAGGGTTGGAAGGAGAGAAGAGTACAAAAGAGAGCACCACAGCAGCAGGGAGGCTGAGTGCCCAGCAGAGACGGAGATAAAGTTAGTTCTGCACCCAGGCCAGAGGCAGAGGTGGGGGACACAGGTGGCAGGGAAGGGGCAGGCTCTGGATGCCCTTGAAGGCCAGACAGCAAAGCTCCCTGTACCTTTTTCCTCTGCCCCCTGCCCACCTCTGCACGGTTTCCAAATCCATTCCCTGCATCTTTCTTTTTTGTAGGCATATGGTATTATTTCCAATTGAAAATGTAGATGGGAGCCACAGGAATGTATAGAGTCACATAATATCCGCATCAGCAAATGGAAATGAAGCTCACCTCTGCTTAGGCTGAGTGATGTCCTTGCCAATATGGGGTCCTTGCCAATACGGCTCACACAGAGAAGCCAGGGCAGGATTTGTCTGGATGGGTAGGAATAGCAAGTCATAGAGTCTTTGCCCACAGATGGGCTTAAATGGAATCCAGCTACAGAATCCTTGAGTCACATACTCTCAGAACACAGTGCTCTACAGACTCGCAGAGGCCATCTGGTCCAACCTCCTATGCCCTTTCGCCTCTTTTCCAAAAGGCCATCAGTTGTTCCTGGCACACTTCCAGTGATGGAAAGCTCCCTGCTCATGTCACCGGATGGCCCTGACTCTCAGAAAGCCTTCCTTTTCTTCATATGGAAATGGATCCAGTTTCCCTAGAATTCTTCTCCCCAGACTTCTCTCTGTTTCTGGGGCTGCCCACTCTGCCCCCAGGCAGCATGGTGGAGATATAACGGCAGCCATCACATCCTCCAGGGCCTTCTGGCCAGACCCACACTCTGGGCCTTCCACTGCCTCCTCAGTGTGGCTTCTGGGCCCTCCCCATGCTGAGCACCTCCTCCAGGCTTGCCCTCCTTGTCATCACTCTGCTTCCATTGCTTTGAGGAATATCTTCAAAGCAGGGTGCCAGGTACCCCTGGAGGTAACTCCTACTTTGAGAGCACACACATCATTGCTGGTGAGAATATACCATAGTACAGCTGCTGTGAAAAACAGTATGGCAGTTACTCAAAAACTTAAACATAGACCCAGCAATTCCACTTTTTAGTATGTACTCCAAAGAATTAAAAGCGGGGACTCAGACACTTGTTTACCAATGCTCATTGTGGTGTTTTTCACAATAGTCAAAGAGTTGAAACAACCCAAATATTCATCAATGGGTAAATGGGTAAATAATATATGTATATACATACAATGGAATATTAATCAGCCTTAAAAAGGAAGAAAATCTGTCACGTGCTACTACACGGATGAACCTTGAAAACATTATGCTAAATTGACTAGACACAAAAGGACAAATATCGTGTGATTTCACTGTTATGAGGTACCTACAATAGGCAAATTCATAGAGACAAAAAGTAGAATAGCGGTATGTGTGTGTTGGGGGGTAGTAAACAGGGAGTTATTGTTTAATGGATACAGAGTTTCTGTTTGGAATGACGAAAAAGTTCTGGAAATGGATAATGGTGATGGTTGCACAATATTGTGAATGTAGTTTGTTTTTTTTTTAAGAGACAGGATCTCACTCTGTCACCCAGGCTGGAGTAGAGTGGTGGGATCATAGCTCACTGTAGCTTCAAAATCCTGGGATCAAGTGATCCTCCCACCTTAGCCTCCTGAGTAGCTGGGACTACGGGCATGCACCACCATGCCTTGCCTGGCTAATTTTTTTTTTAGTAGAGGTGGGGTCTTGTTATGTTGACAGGCTAGCCTTGGAACTCCTGGGCTCAAGCAATCCTCTTGCCTCAGCCTCCCAAAGTGTTGAGATTACGGATGTGAGCCTGCCTCAGCCTCCCAAAGTGCTGGGATTATAAATATGGTAAATTTTTAAAGATATATTTACCTTAATAAAAACAATCTTTTTTTTTTTTTTTGAGATGGAGTCTCGCTCTGTCACCCAGGCTGGAGTGCAGTGGCGCAATCTCGGCTCACGGCAAACTCCACCTCCCGGGTTCACACCATTTTTCTGCCTCAGGCTCCTGAGTAGCTGGGACTACAAGCACCTGCCCGCGCCCGGCTAATTTTTTGTATTTTTAGTGGAGACGGGGTTTCACCATGTTAGCCAGGATGGTCTCGATCTCCTGACCTCGTGATCCGCCCGCCTAAGCCTCCCAAAGTGCCGGGATTACAGGCGTGAGCCACCGCACCCGGTCTAAAAACAATTTTTTTAAAAGGCCACACATATCCACCTTCTGTTTCTTGCCAAACATCAGTCAAACACCAGACATTCATAAGGTGCCTACTAAGTACAGAGCCTGTCTTAACACACTGTGGGCTGATGTGACTAGCAGTAGGGACTGCCCGTGTTTACACTCACAATAATAACCAAGCACTAGGTTAAGCAATTAACAAGCATTCCTTTATGTAATCCACACAGATTTCTCAAGTAACTGTCATTGTACCAATTTGATAAATGGAACTGAGGCGAAGTAGCTTGCTTAACATTACATAGAGATGAGCTCAGGATTTGAATGTCTCATTCTAGAAGCTAGGTTCTTAATCATTATACTTGCCTATTTCTTGAAATAAACATGGGAAATGCTTAAGAGTGAACACACACACACACGCACACATACACACACCCCTGAGATAGTTCAATGGGTGAAATGTGTGCAAAGGTTTCTTACAGAAGGGAGTGGCCATAACCCCACGAGTGGACAACTCTTCTCTCTCATCCGCTGCTCTTTCCTCAGTATTTGTTGAATGGTGCCTGTTGAATGACCATTGGTGTGTCCTGAAATCAGATTTCCTGAAGGAGGTGGCCTTTCAGCTGGGTCCCTTGGTCTGGGGAGAAGAAAGGAAAGAGAAGCTCAACCTGGACTTTGTCCGGAAGCCTGGGCTGACCTCCAGGCTGGGCTTTTGGAAGCCTGTGTCTGTGTGCCCTCCTCCATCCCCAGGATTCCTTGTTGATGGAACTACAGCATCATGGGCTGAGCTTGTCAGTTCCCTGCCCAGCTAGATGGGCATTGCTGGCAGTTAGGGCCCCTGTCTAATCCTCTCTGTGCCCAATGCCCAGCCGGGAGCTAGCACAGAGTTGGTGCTTGTAATTTCTCACGGAACAGAAGAACAAAGCGGGGGTTGGAGAAACTCTGCAGAAGAGTTCAGCTCTGAGGAGCTCTTGTTCAATTCTCCTTATTTCCCTATAATTAGAACAAATTCCCTGTTAGCTCAGTTTCCATTCCCAAAGATGGGAGGAATTCAGGAAACTTCTCCCAAGATGCCGAGCCCCATTCTCAGTCTGACTGTCTAGACATGTGACCCCCAGGCTGCCCTTGGCATGATCTTGCGCAGAGCTGGTGGGGGCTGCAGCAGCAGCTGGGGCACATTACGTCTGGGGCTGGCAAGGTATCCGTTCTGGGCTGAGGAGTCCTCATCTTGGAGAAAGGCAGCCCTGACTAAATGGCTGAGGCACATACCTGGCTGGCGGTCGCTTGTGCACATGAAGGCTGGGCTACTGCTGCGATGCACAACCCCACGGGGCACAATTCACATGGAATACAGAGTGGACGGTGTTCCCTGGGCCTGTGTATTGCTGCTGTACTGGGGCAGAAGCGAGGCTGCCGGGGACAAGCCTATCACCGGGGCCATCTCCCAGCTATATGTGAGCCTGATGTCCTCAGAGCTCCATTGCCTGCCCAGGATTTCTCTGTTCTGTGGCCTTGGATCTCCCACTGTTTGCACTGCATGTTACCTGGATTTAGCTTATCTTGCCTCCAAGTGAACAATCCAGAGTTATGAAGGAGTACAGGACAGACCAGAATCCAGACCTCAATGATCCACTTCTTAGCTGTGTGACCCTGGAAAAATTATTTGGCCTCTTGGAGTTTCAACCTTCTTAGTAAATTGCAGATAGTAGAACCTACCTTCAGAGTTCTTAGAAGTATTAAATGAAATAATATTAATAAAGTGCTTAGAACAGTGCCTGGCACATAATAAGTTTTATACAAATGTTGGTTAAATGAATGCAGATTTATGTAAGTCAGTCAAGTTCAATCCTAGAACTTGGGAGGTGGTAGAAAAATGATTGTGGGATAAGTGAATAAATGAAACCTGGATCTGCATCCTAAGCTTACCAGGAACATGTGATGTGGCTTTGGGTAAGTCCTATGCCCTCTCTGTGACTTCCTTACCCATTTGTACAACTGGGGTCTGTGACAAAATAATCCTGAAAGTCTCTTCCAGTTTGAAATGCTACAACGCAAAAGTTTGTAACACTAGATCCACCATCCTCCCTCAGTCAGCTCTAGTCTTGATCTAGTTCATTCCCAGCTACCCTCTGATACACAGGCCTGCAGCCTAGAAGATCTGGGCCTTCTGTGCTGCATAACTCAGGCCCGATGGACATGACTGGGCCAGGGACTATAATGACAGATCAGTTCTGGAAAACAGTAAGGCCAGCAGAGTGCTCCAGAAGACCTACCACTGAAGTGGCCTCAGGGGAGAATTGAGAGAAAGGGGCAGTAGAAAGCTGGCATTGGAGGTTTCTTGATCCTGGGGAATTTAGAGCCACTGCAAAGTGAATTATTCAAAAATAGGAATTTGCTTCTCCTCCCAGCCTCAATAGATGCCTCTGCAGAGAAAGAGGTTTTGGCTTAATTTGGCCAAGCTCACAGTTGAACACATTCCTCTTTTGGAACTAGTCTGGTTGGGGGATGGAGGGCTCAGAACTAGTCTGGTAGGGGGATGGACGTGCCATGGGAGAAATTAGAAGATGGTCTCTTCAGGTGTCCCCTACATGGACATAGAATGTGCCAAATAAAGGCGGAGGGGGTCTCCTTGATCATCAAATGGCATCTGTGGCTTAGTAGGCCCCAGAGTTGTCTTGTGTGGTCCTTTTAGATGGAGAAACTGAATCCCATGGAGGAAAAAAGACCAGCTCAAGGTCATTCTGGAGCAAACTAAGTTAATGTCAGAGCCAAGGCTAAGATCTGGTTCTCCAGACCCTAAAGTTCACTGATTCCTACACTTTAGACATGCAGCTTCTGCACCAGCCACAATCAGCATAAACTAGTGCAATGAACAATTTTATATGCTGATATTTATTCAATACTCATTTACTAAGCCTTTGCATGTGCAGTTTGTGAACCAGGCATAGTCATGGACAAGGGTAGTGCTTGAGATGGGACAGAGATGAACCAGCTGCTTGACCTCCAGCTGCTTAGGAAAGAACGTTAGCGGCCTGAGAATAGATGCTTTCAAAGGAAAGAGCTGGGGGAGGGATGCACATCTGGCTAGAAGGGGGAGGGGGCAGAGGGCTGGGAATTGGAAAGCCTCTCTTGTTTTCTATTTTCTCGTTCTCATTTGTCTTATATCCTCTCCTTGGGTAAAAGAGGGATTAAGTCTCTCTCATTAGCCTGGGAGCTCCCTCTAACTGGCTCTCTGAGTCAGCCTCTCCTCTCCCAACCTCCAGCATGTCCTCTCATTGAGTCTTCAGCCTCCAGCATGCCCTCCCATGCAGTCTCCAATAGATGGCCTCCTATTCAGTCCCCAACAGCAAGACTTCTCAATGAGTGGCCCTCTGGCTTTCCCCAGCCCAGATCCTGCTTGGCTCAAGCCACATCATATCCCACCTGATGTGTTACTGAGCTCCTCATCTCCAGCCCCCACCAGTCTTGTGATTCCTGCTTACTGGTTCTAGAGTGGCCTTTCTGAAGCCAAACAATCTTTAGGAACTGAGTTTTGTAGGAATCTGACATTGCTTCCAATTCTCTTCAGAGCTGTTCTGGGACATGTACAGCCAGAGAGGGTCTGTGCGGCCCCAGAGGTCAGAGTTAAGACCAGTGGGAGGAGCACAGGGGGCAGGTTTCAGCTCTGAGGGAGGTAGCACAACTACCAGCCAGAGGGTCTACTGTTGTAACAAGCTGCTCTGGGGCAGAGAAGATGGGGTAGTAGTGGTTTTTCCCATCAGTAGAGGTGTATGAGCAGGAGTCTGAGACCTCTTTTCTTCCTCCAACATTGTAGAGGGTTCTTAGGCATCAAATACAGGTGTCGAATTCCAAACCAGGACCCAAGATTGTAAACACTGCACTGTACTGTCTCTATTTCCATGTCTGCATCCTTCTTGGGCTGGGAGCAGTTTGAGAGCTTTTGTGGTTGGAAATAAGCATGTGGGTCTGATTCATCTCCAGAGCCTAGCACTTGCTAGGTTCAGTAAGCACTTGCTGAGTGAATGAATAATGTGTGAGCTTCTGGATTCCGGAATTACTGGGCCTGGCCTCTGCAGCTGAGGAATGGCAGGGACTTGGTGTGGAAAAAAGGCTCCCCTCTGGCTGCCAGTCTCTGAGAGCGCCCTACTTCAAAGGATTTGTAGATAAGAAGGGCTTTCTGGGGTAAGTGAGATCCTGCCCCACCCCTCCCCTCCCCTTTCCACATACACACCAAATGTGCACATGAAAATCTAGCTTTCTTATCGGCCTAGGCTCAGATTTGGCACCCTGGGGCTTAAAAGGCTAAGGGAGGGAACTCATGGTCCATCCAGATGTCCTTAAAGGCCTCCAGCTGTGGACCATAGGACATTGTTCCTTCTGAGGTGTCAGTTCCAACTTCTACCTGCATGGAGGTGTGAGGCCCTGCAGAATGGGAATGGAAGAGGCTGCCTGGAAATAGGAAAGGCAGAGAATATCAACGAGGGCAACAGAACTGGCTGGAAGGATTCCAGGAGAGGGAGAATGAAAGGGGACAAATAAGGCAGAGGTTCTCACTTTTGGTGGGGAATTCCCTAAAGAGGACAGAGTCCTTAATTCACGTGTGATGAGTGAATGATTGGAGATGGATGGTTGAGTGGATGACTGGAATGAATGGCGGTCCATTCAAGGACTTCTTGAAAGTTTCCTTAGGCTCTGTGCAAAGAGTCATACCCAGCGTCTGTCCCCAACGAGCTCACAGTAAACAGATGGGTGAGACCACAGTTGTAATTCAACATGGGGACAGACCTTGAAAGATGGAAAGGGTGTGGCTACAGGCTGAGGACAAGGTTGAGCCAAATTCTCAAAGAGAGTTCAGGGTCACTCCCATAGGACTTGAGAAGCTCTAAACATTTCATGAACCACTTTGAGGTGAAACTCAAAATGGCCAAATATCTTGGTTGGTGTTAAGTTTATGCCTTCTTAAATTGGGCTTTGGTATGGATAAGATATAGTATTAGGATAAGTAGCTAATGCATGCGGGGCTTAATACCTAGGTGATGGGTTGATGGGTGCAGCAAACCACCATGGAACATGTTTACCTATGAAACAAATCTGCATGTCCTACACATGTATCCTGGAACTTAAAATAAAATTAGATTAAAAAAAGATAGAGTAGGCATAAAAATTCATGAAAAGCTTATGGAAGAAAATTAAAAATAGAGAAAACCGTATTCTTATTGTAATTTGTTTGAGTGTGAATTGAAAACTTGAATGGGAAGTGTACTCTCTGTACATTGTTTCATTTAATACACTTCATATGAGAATTATTACACACACTTTTCATACAGGAATGCTTGAGTTCAGGGAGGTTAAATAACTTGTTCACGGTTCCACAGTCAAAGGGGCAAAACTGAGATCTGGTGCTTTAGCTCTGACTTGGAAGCCTGCTAATCTCTATTATACCACAGGGATCTTAAGATCTATCTCAGCAGAAGGATTCCTGAGTACAACTCCTGGAATTCCTGAGCCCACAGGAACAGAGCTTGGAAGCTTTGAGTCTGAACAAAGACCTGGAGGCAGGAGAACCAGGGGTGAGCTTGTTGGAGTAGTTACTCTTCATCATGACAGAGGAGAGTGTTTGCTTAAGGGAGGGGAGGGAGCTGATGCTAACAGGGGAATTTGGACCTGTGCACTGGGGGCTTTGAACATCAGACCAAGAGCTGCTCATACTTTGCAATGCTCCTAGTATAGAATTAACACCAAATAGCTATTTTTTGGAAATATTTACAAGCCAAGAAAATGCAAAAAGAAGCTTGGTATTATGGGGGGAAAATGAGATTTGAGTTATTTCCGTTCAGTTTCTGCTGTTCCTATGAACAGAATTTATAACAAGGTCATTAAATATTAGTTAACATTTATTGACTACTTACTTTGTGCCAGGCACTGTTTTAATAACATTACATGAAGTAACTCATGTGTCCTCACAATAATCCTATGAGGTAGGTACTGCTATGAACCCATTTTACATATAAGCAAATGCAGGTAGCCTTGGACAAATGACGTATGTTCTCAGGGTCTTGGTTTTGCATCCATTACATAGAGAAATGAACTATATAAAATTGCTGATGTTTGCATGGCCAACACACAGTTGGTGTGCAAGAAATGTTTGTTGAATCTCAGTCTGACATGAGTCTGACATGAGTAATGAAGTGACAAGGCCAAGGTTTTCTGACTCTAAACTTTGGTTCCTCTGCCACCCCATTCCTCATCCCAAGGGTTTTGCACATCGTAGGTGAGCATTAAATGTGTGTTAGATGAATTCCAGGATCCACTTTGGTGTGGTTGCCTCCCTGCACTTGACCCATAAGAGGGATGGGTTGGGCTCTCCTGAATTGGGAAGTCCCCGCCTGCAGACAGACACTGCTTCCCTGATTCACAGGGCCTCATCTCCAAATGGAAAGTTTTCAGGCAGCCTCTGGGGACAGGTGGTGGGCATCCCCTGACAAAGTTTTTTTTCCTTTGTGCTTGTGTCAGCCCTTGGGCAGGGTGGATCCCCAGCTCTCTGGGTGGTATGTGCAAGACCGTATCAGCTTGTCTGAGAGCCAAGTGTGGATGAAAAGCGAATGTGTCTCACATTGCTGGGTGGGTGTATAGCAGCTTGTGTTTGTGTTAGTGTGAACCAATCAGTCTTCATGCCCATTTCCTCCTAGATGTGGATTATCTGATCCTTCAGGAAAAAAGAAAATCACTCAGCTGAGGAAACCCAGGCTGGGAAGTTCTGACTGTGGGTGTTTGGCCATGGGTGTCCTGCACGTGCTCTTTGCAGGGAGATCTTTTCCCTAACATCCACTCCCTTCTGAGATTGCTGCAGAACTGGTGACAGGACTCTTAGGGTCACAATATCTGCAAGCCTCTGGCTTTAGATGGGCTCTGCAGGGAGGAAACAGGGAGATGAAGCTAGTGCTGTGTGTAGGACTCTGGGGCAGGGAGAGGACAGAGAGGGAAGGTACAGTCAAGCAGATGAAGAAAGCCAGTGGGGGTTCCCAGGCCTTCTGTCCCTCCCAGCAGCATGGTAGTGCAGTGAGAGGCATGTGTGTCACACAAGCCTAGGACTTGCTGAAAGGTTTTTAGTGCAGCGCTGACCAGGCAGGGACCCTGCTGCACTTGGAATGAGGGTAGGGGGTTGAGGATGGAGGTTGGGGGTTGGGATTTGTGTGTGGGTTTGGGGTGGGACACATTTTCATTTTTAGAGTCCGACTGCTGGCTGAGGTCTCAGCCTGGCTCTCAGCCCCTCTCCTGAGCCTGCCGAGGATGGATTCTAGGCCACCTTGGGGTGGGAGCTGTTCTCAGGAAAGCCTGGCTCACTGGGCCTGTCAGACCCCCAGGCCCTCCCCCAGCACTCCTCGAACCACCCAGCTGGAGTATGTTTGCACAGCTGGGGATGGGGAGAGGAGTGGGTGGGGAGGGGCTGCCCTCTGGGACCTGAGGCTCTGGCCAGATCTTCTTCGGACAGTTGGAAGTGGCCCAGAATGATGGAAAGGGCTGTGCGGATCCTTGAGTGGACGTGGAGCCACAGGGCTGCTGCGTTCCAGCAGCAGGTCGTGGAGCTTCCATGTCCTTTTCTGTAACGTGGGGAGGATACCATACGTAGCAGTCTGTGGTGGGAGCTAAACCTAATCATTCACGTAAGGAACCAGCCTAACGCCTGACACACAGTGGGGGCTTAAAATATGAGTTCCCTTTTGTTTCTTCTTTTCTTTCTAGTCTGTTTCTCCTGTTTTTCATTCTGCAGAATCATCGTTCATTATTGCTGTATACAGTCACTGAGTGGCATTGGCAGCAGGCACCGTGGATGCTGTGGTGAGTGAGATGGGTCCCAGCCCTTGGAGCAGCCCACAGACTCCTGGCAGAGACAAGCAGATGAGGACAATCCATACAGTAGGTAGGAACAGGGATGTCACAATCCCAGGAGCAATGCTGTGCGGTGCTTAATATGATCACTCTCATTTACAGATAAAACACTGAGACTTAGAGAAGTGAGTGAACCATGGCAGGATGCAATCTTCATTCAGCTCTGAGTCCAGGTTCCCAGCTGTTTCCTCAAGGCTCTTTGCCACTTCCTTGGGTGTCCTTCTTCCCTGGGCTTCCTCAGCTCCTCTCAGAGCAATGATCATCTGGGTCCTCATTATTTGTTTGCTGAGCTCTTGTCCCTACCAGTCTAAAAGCCCTTCAGGAGCTGGAATCATGCCTGGACCAGGGGCCCAGCATAGGGTCTGGCACAGAGCAGGCATCAATGCCTGTTTGTTGAAATGGAACCAGTACAGAAGCACAACAGGGCAGCACTCCCCTGAACGTCAGCTCCCCAAGGGAGTGATGGGCAGAGTCTGTAATTCCAACAGTCACCCTTCCCTCTGGATTTGACCTCAGCAGCATGACCCCACCCTAGTTGGTCTGGGTCCTTCCCTCCCTCCTTTCTTCCTGGTCCCACATTCAGGCCAACAGGATATGCAGGGCAGGATGCGCAGTGGCCAGGCATGTCCAACCAAGTAGGCCAACCTAGGAAGTGAGGATGAAGTCCAGGTGAAGGAGAAATGCCTAAGAAGAGTTTGCATCTCCTAAAGCAGTAAGCAAAGGAGCTTAAGGAATTTAGGATTGGGACTAAGTGTTCAGAGAATCGGCTTAAAAAGCAGGAAGCTGAAAAAGCGTTCATCTGTCTGTTGTTGGCATCTGAGTGGCTGCTTCCCTTCCTTGTCAAAGCCCTGTACATGTTGCCCATTTGCTTGGGTCCCAGCAGACCCTGAGGCCAGGGGAGCCTGGGAAGGAGCTACCCTGGGAAGGAGCTCTCCTGGGGGAGTGACTGACAGGTTGTCAGGCAGCACAGACTCTTGGATGGGAACTTGGCTCTCAGGGCAGATCAGACAGCAGCTGAGATCCCAGGATGAATTGGCCCTTGTGATGGTAATGGATGCTCTGAGGCTGCCTCATCTGCCTCTGCTCTGTCTCTTCTGCACACCCCCAACCTCCATCTTGCCTTCTTGTCCTCTCCCTGTTTACTGGCCAGTGATGTGGTGGGTGGAAGAGCCAGTAAATCCATCAGGCGGGGGAGGCGGGAAGACCTGGACCATCAGTTCATGAATCAGCCCAGCTCTGGGGCTCCTGTCAGTCAAACCCAGCACAGCAGCAGCTGGAGTCGGTGCCCCAGAGGCACTGTGGTAGGAAAGGAGAAGGCACCTCCAGGACCAGACAGACCTGGCTCAAATCCTGGCACCTCCACTGACTAGCTCTGTGACCTTGGGTAAGCAACTGGACTTCTCCAAGCCTCAGTATCCTCCTCTGTCAAATGGGCGTGGTAGAAACTGCCTTGCCTAACTCACAGGTTGTTGAGAGGATCAAATGAGAGAAAGGGTTTCCAAATTGCTACCAATGGACGTTACCGTTATTGCCAACCATGCAGTGGGCTCAACCCAGAATCCAGCTCAAACTCAGGTCCCTTGACTCCCAGAGTTTGGTTCTTGCCCTGTACCAGACCCTCATATTGATCTAGCCTAGGTTTTGGCCTGGTCTGGAAGCAGAGTGATAGACTTGATGACCTTGGGTTGACCCTTTCTGGGTCTGCCTGATTCAGCTGGAGAGGTTGTAATAAGAATTGAGCCCCAGTGTGTTGTGTAAAACTGATGAAACGGCTGGTCAGTAAATGTGACTGATGAAATTGTATCTCCCACGGAATCCCTGAACGGATCCCCAGAGACTCAGTGTAAAGGGTGTGTCTTTCTCGTGGAGCAGTGGTGGGGGTGATGGGGGAAGGGGTGGGTGTTAGGGATAAGGGAGGAGGCAAATATATACTCCAGCCCTCAAGGAACTTTCAAACTCTTTGGAGATGTGGGACACCTATTTAAGAGATGTTAGATAAAAATACAGGGAGTCCAAGATCTCATGTCTGGTCTGTTCATAATAGTGCCCCCAGTGCCTCATGCACATAGTCAGCATTCAATAAATATCTGACACATGAAGGAATAAGGCAAGCGAATGGCACAATGTTTGTATGTTATCTGTATGCCCTTTGGGACTTTTATGCCCCTGGGAGATTTGTGTCAACCTTGGTGTGAAGCTCAGATTGTTTGGTTATTCTGCAGGTGTTTGTCTTGCTTCTCTGTTCCTGCTCCTGGGGGTCTGCAGCACCCTTTGTGCCATGTCAAACCATAGACTTAGACATAAAGCTTTGCCTTTCTCCTTTTTCCACAAAAATTTGATTGCACTGGGGATTTTGCCATGCTTTGTCACTTGACTGAAGATTTGAGGGTGTCATGGGGAGGGATCACAGGTTTTGCCAACTTTATGGACTCCCCAGTGGACATCTACCAGCTCCTTTCTCATTCCAACCTGTGGCTTTTCTTGCAGGGAGAACTACCAGTCTGCTTTCCTCAGTCTCGGAAAATTCCAAGGAATACAACATTCTCCATTTTTTCCCTTCCACATTAATCTTCCCAAGAGGGTTCCGGGCTCTTTGAATTCCCAGATGAGTTCACCGAGGGCAGTGAACCAGATTCAGACTCAGGATAGAGAAGCCCTTTCTAACACTGAGAATTATCCAGATTGCCTAGAGGTGCTGAGCTCCCTGTCAAAAAAGGTGTGCCAGCAGAGTGAGGTTGCAAAGGAGCCCCAGGTGTGCAGATGAAGATTCTCAGGTACTTGTGGGTTGGAAAGTGTATGAAGCCAAGCAACAGGAGAGCTGGGTTTACGGCCCCAGCTCTCTTAGTGACACTCACTATGGGTCTGACTAAATTCCTACCTTTGTCTGTGCCTCACCATGTCCTACCTGTGTCTATGTCATCGTTTGTTTGCACAACAGTCTCCTGCACAGCAGGGGCTGGGCAGGTCTGAATGGGTGCTCACTTAGGATCAGTCACTGCAGCTCTAAGACACTGTGATTTCCTGGTATCTCAAGAGTAGAAGGTGATTTGTTTTTTTCTGCAACAGGAATTGGGTGTCAAGTTTGTGGGAAATTGAAAGTGAGTGACTGAATCTTCTTATCTTTCTGGCTCTAGGCCCAGCTGGGGCTCTGTCTGGCTCTAGCAGATGGGAAAGGGGCCTTGGGTGAGAGGAGCTGGCCTCAGACCCTCCTCTTGTCTGTGGAGAAAATGAAGCAGGCTCTGCCTCCTGCATGGAGAGGGCCCAGCCAGGTGGGGCTGAGCTTCCTGATCTGTGGAGGCAGAGGAAGGGAACGGCATGGACCAATGTGGCTTCTGTGTTGGCAGCTTGTAGGGAGAGCATCTTCTGCATCTCTGTGCAGCCCAGGCTCAGGGAGGAAAGCAGTGCTGTTGGAATGGGACTGGAATATGGATGGAGCCTTCCTCTTACAATGCAGACTCCATGGGCTCTTAATATCCAACCTAACAAGGCCCGGTATGATCTGCTCCCTGCCCCCTATAGTGGATTTGTTGTGTGTCAGTTTAGCTAGGTTGGAACTGGGTTTTCCAGAGTTCCCTTCCCTGCATGGAGTCAGGTGTACAAGGGGCACAAGAGACATTTTGTGGGATATTTGGAAGGATGTGAACAGCAGTAGTATTCTTTGACACTCGGAAGGGCAGTGCAGGGCCCCAAGGATTGGTGCAGTCACACCTGTTGGCATGGGAAAGCAGCTGGGCCTGCAATTCCTCTACCTCCTGCGGTATTTTCCCTTGGCCTCTTCTCCTGCCCTAAGGATGTGTTCAATTCCATGGTGAAAAGCTGCTTCTCATGGAGGCTACCCTCACAGCCCAAGTTGGAACTTTGGAGTTAGTGAGACCTTCAGGATTCCATCTTCACATCCATCTTTCCTCTAATTGCCCTTGTGACTTCAGGCCCCAGCATCAGACCCGAGAAAACAGCCTCAGATAGGTGGTTAAACCACCCCCCACAGCTGCATCAGGTCAAATCCCTGGAATAAAGCCCTTATTATTCTGATCACCCCTAGCAGTTCTGCTTCTCTCATTAAAACTTGACCAGCACCTTGCCTCTCCAGGATCCTCTCGTGCTATTCTCCCTGGTGTTCCCTGCATGCCAGCTGCTCTGGCCTTCTTTTCTTTCTTTGTTATTATTATTATTTTTGAGATGGAGTCTTGCTCTGTCGCCCAGGCTGGAGTGCGGCGGCACAATCTCAGCTCACTGCAACCTCCGCCTGCCAGGTTCCAGCGATTCTCTTGCCTCAGCCTCCCAAGTAGCTGGGATTACAGGCACCCGCTACCAGGCCTGGCTAATTTTTGTATTTTTAGTAGAGACGGGGTTTCAGGCTGGTCTCAAACTCCTGACCTCAAATTATCCTCCCACCTTGGCCTCCCAAAATGCTGGGATTACATGCATGAGCCACTGTGCCTGGCCTGCCCTGGCCTTCTGTTTGTTTATTTGTTTGTTTCCTTGAACGTGTGAAGCTCCTTCCCACTGCAGAGCCTTTGTATGCATGAGTCCTTCTTGCCGAGTGTGTCCTTCGCACTCCTCTGCCAAGCCCTCCTGCTCATTCAGCAGATGTAGTCTGCTTTCTAATGGTGCTAAATGTCTCTCTCTCTCTCTCTCTCTCTCCCTCTGATAGACCTTCGCAGGTTTGTGGTTTTTTCGTGTGTATGTGCATATAGGGCATGGTCATGTGTATTATGTCTGTCTCCCCAGTAGACCACAATCTTCACGTAGTCATGGGCCGCAACTGACTACATTCACCTCATATAGCCCAGCCTAGGAGAGTGGTTGACACATGGTAGTTCTTTAGTGATGACTTATTTAATAATTGAATGAAAGATAGAATGAGAAAACAAAGGAAAAAGGAAAGAAAAGAAAGAAGAGATAGGATAGAAGGAAGAGAGAAAGAAGGAAAGAGGTCCTAGTCATCATCTAATTTCTAGCAGCTATTGCTTCCCCAGAGCACCTTCCGGGGCAGGCTGGGCAGAAGCCTCTCTGTGTCTCCATTATACATCCATTCTTACACTGAATTTTGAGTGTGTCTTGGTTCCTTTTCTCCTAACTAGACCGTAAGCTCTCTGGGGTAGGGACTGAGTCTGGCACAGGGCAGGAGTGCAATGAATGTGTGAACTTGTGGAAAGTCTGGGTATTTTAGCATGGCATTCCAAGTCTTTTACCATCAAGCTCTGGCTCACCCTCGGGCTCATCTCTTCCTGTCCCCAAACTCTTCCTTGTTCCTTGAACAAGCCACATTCCCTCCAAGGCTTTGTGTATGCAGTCACCTTGGATGGCCTCCCCACTTCTTCCTCTGGCCAACTTCAGGCTATTTTTCAAGGCCAGCTTTGGAGCAGCTTCCCAGGGCTGGCCGGAGGGTGGGAATGCTGGCAGGGTGGTGAAGGTGTACTTGGGCTGAAGTGCTGACTGATTTTTTTCCCCAAGGGATTTCTTTCTCCCAAATGCTTCCCAGTGATTCAAAGACTTCCCAGAAACAAGAGCGATCACTGGATCTCAGAATAGAAGGGAGGCTGCGGTAAACGAACTGGACATCGTTTCCCTCTCCCTCCTGCTAGCATTTCCTCTACTCCACCCCCGGTTGCCCTGACACACACCTTCCTTCTATCTCCTCTCAACTCAGTGGCTTACCCCTTGCACAGGGCTTGGAGTTAATTTGGGATCACTAATATCCCTGTCTGTGGTGTGGAGTTCTGGTCCTTATACTTCATTCTTCCGTGTTCGTTCGTTTTGAACGAATGGAGAATGGAATATTCTATTCCTGATCCTTCAGACAAAATGTCATTATGGTGATTCATGGACTCAGAATTCCAGAACGAATTCCTTGTGCTGGGCACTGGGAATACAAGATACTCAGTTTCTGACTTGGTGAACTCTCAGGCTGACTGGAAACAGAGACAACTATAGCCTGGGTTGATAGATGGGATCACATGGGCCTGTGGCACAAGGGGCGACAGGGAGCCTTTTCAGAGGATGTGGCGTCTAAACTTACACCTGAAGGATTATCTGACTTGGCCAGACAAAGGAACAGCGAGTGTCCTAGGCAAAGGGTTGGGGTCCCAGACACAGAGAACAGCAAGGAAGTCCTGGAGGCAAAAGAGAAGGGCCCATTCCAGGTACTGGAGGAGTGCAGTGTAACCTGAGATGGAGGAGGATGAGGGTCCCCTCCTGGTGAGGGTGTCCACTAGGAGATAAGAGTGGACAGGTTGGCTGGGATCACACCACAGAGCGACTTAGGGGGTCAGGATAACAAATCTGAACTTTATTCAGAGGGCAATGGAGAGCCATGATGGGTCTTGGTCTATCTAACTGTAAAGCAAAAATAACAACACTTGATTTTATTCTGCTGTGAAGGACAGCGTTCTAGTGTATCCTCTGCCTCTATCTCACTGTGCAACCTCAGACCTGTCCTTCTCTACCCTCATGTCAACCGTCCCCCACTTTCCAGCTCCGGGGCCCTTCAACTATTGAGTAAGGCATTTGGACCAGATGATTGTTAAGACCTTCTAGCTCTGAGATGCTCTAATTCTAGGATATTCTGTATGATTAATTAATTAAATAACATTTACAAATTTTGTGCCAGGCATTTTAGAAGACCATGATTACAGTCTGCTGGAGAGGCAGATACACAAATCCATGCCCATAACACAAAGCAGAATGAGCTCAGAACTGTCAGAGCACAGTGGAGCAAGTGATTCATTCTCCCTCAGGGATCTGGGGGTGGCTTCAGAGAGGAGGCAGCGGATGATCTGGGCCTTGAAGGATGCACTAGGGGACAAAGATAGGGCCTGCTTTGTTCAGGGATAATGAGTTACTTGGGGGCTAGAGACAGGTAGCCAGATACTCATGGGGGGTCCTGAATGGCTGAGGGGTGCGCTCTGTCCTCTGTAGGGCACGGGGAAAATGTGGAGGACCTGGGGAAAGGAAGGTGGCTGGAGGAGGAGGGTGAGCTCACTCACTCTATCTATGGGAGACTAGAGTGGAGTTTGTCTTATTGATTGAAATCTAATTCATGTGGTGCATCCAGGAAAGGGGTCATTTCAGAGCCCCATCTCTAAGTCAGACTGTGAGGCAGGTACTGAATACTCGATCTTTCTTGTTTTAACCCTGACAACAACTCTCCAAAGCAGGAATGGGAATTCAGCTTTCGATAGGAGGAAACAGGCTCGATGGTGCAGTACTGTGTCCCAGGTTACACAGTCTGAAGGTGGCGGAGCTAGAAGTGCACCCCCATCCCCACCGCCCATGGGGTGCCCACCTCCAGAGCTGTGACCTTTTTACAGGCCGCTCTGGCTGCTTGGTACCCAGCCCTCCCTGGACTCTGAGGCGGATATTTTCCACTGGACCCAACACCCATGTCCAAGGGCTTGGTCCAAGACATCTCCCGCTGGCCTCTGGTGATGCTGGGGTGTGGAGAGGAGTGAGTGCTGGAGGGGAGAGGAAGTGCCTTCCATCTCTCCTGTCACGGGACACCCTCCAAGAATGGGCACCAGGCTCCCCACTGCCCCGGGTGGGGATAAACTCTTGAACTCTCTGCAGAGATAAAAAGCACTATCTTCTCCCAGCCCTGAGTGTTAGCAGATGGGGCCGCTAGGGCCAACCTCCAGCTGCCTCCACCCACACTGTGAGGAAAAGCTGTCTGAGGAGGGCAGGAGGGGCCGGTCCCTCAGGCTCTGCCTCCATCTGGAGCTGCCCGAGCACAGCCATTCAGCACAGCCCCTGCCCAGCAGGGAGGACCCAGAAGTGAGCGTGCAAGGATCTGAGATGAGTGTTCACATCCTAGTTCTGCTACTTTTCTGAAATGGGCAGAAGATGGGCAAATTACTTCTGTGAGCCTTAGCTTCTCATCAGTAAAAGGGAGCTGATAACTCCTTCTAGGTGCTAAGTGATATTATTCTTATAAAAGTGCCAAAATTAGGGTCTGGTGCATAGCACGCCCTTTGCAAGCAGATGGTCTTCACAGTGTTGGGATGAAGTGAAGTCAGACTGTCCAGGTCCAAGTGTGTCTGCACCTCTAGCTGTGTGACTGCGGGGAAGTTCACTTCAACTTGGTGCCTTGGTCTCCTCTTTTATAAAATGAGGGTTGTTGAGAGGGTGATGGTGAGTTCACATAAAGCATCTAGGACAGTGCCTGGCATGGTGGCAAATACTATGGAAGAATCAGTTATTTATTATCAGCATCAGTCTGTGGTCCACCTTCTGACTGCTGAAGCCCCAGTGTCTTTTGCTTGCTTTCTCTTCCCCTGGGCAAACTTTCTCTCTCACATTCACATCCTCTCTTATGTCTCAGGAGGAAGGATGCTCTGTGGATCCCTTAGCAGCATATGTGGAGGAATTTGAGGCTGATGGGGACACAACCTTTCTGGCCCAGCTTAGTTGAGACCATGAAGGCTGCCTCCTACTCCCTCTGTCCCATGAGGGAGAATGGAACTTTCTATTCCTGATCCTGCAGACAAAATGTCATTATGGTGATTCATGGACTCAGAATTCCAGAAAGTCCAGGCTGAAAGGACTGCCCTCAGAGGGCATCCTCCCTACTCCATGGCCTTGCCCTTGTCTCTCCACCCGCCCCCCCACCCATAGAAGGCACTAGATCTCAATATAAGCCTCAGGGCAGCAAGACTGATCTAGCTTCCCCATTATTGTCCTTGGGAATAATGCCCAAGGACCACTAGCCTGAGTCTCACAGCTCCAGGCCTGGAAAGGAGCCTACTTGTCCCGTCACAGATCACAACTGGGCGGGCCAGCTCTGAGCCTTTGCTATTTGAAGGGATGTTTTGATAACCTCTTACCGCTCCTCCCCCACCCTGCAAAGCCCCACCTGATCACCCCACACTCTGGGCCTCCTCTTATCTCCTTACTCTAAGCTCCCCATCCATTACTGTCGGCTGGCAACACAAGTTTTATCTGAGCCTCTGTGGAATGGAATTGATTTCTGTGAATAATTGGAATAGCTGGCTAGTGACCCAGTATTGCTGCCACCAGGGTAGTTGGAGCTTCAAAGCTCTCATCCAACTCTTCCTCTCTCTCTCCATTCCCGTGGCTGTTGTCTGGTCCAAACCATCCTGACCTTCTGCTTGGATCATGATTACAGCTTCCTAACTGCGCCGCCTCTTTCTGACTACCCTGCACCCCATCATCCACTCCAATCCATCCTCTACATAGCAGCTAAATAGATCAATAAAAGCTCAAACCTTCCTAGACAGTAATGCCTTCCTACCTTGGCCTGCCATTTAGGGGTCTTTCTGATGGAATTCCAGCTTAACTTTCCAGGCTTACAGGTAAAAATTCACCTTCGTGTTCCCTAAGCATCATTCAGAGGAGGCCTTTGCCCAATCCACTCCCTCAGGTGTATTCATTCGTTCTGCCAACCACTGTTGAGCACCTACCTTGTCCAGGGCCTCCATGGGGCACTAAGAATACAGACAGGGATTAGGTGTAGACCTTGTCCTTAGACAGCATGTGGATTTGTGGGAGATTCAGATTCATAAACAGATCATTTGCAGTGGTGTGAAATGGGTTTTTAGAGAAGTCTAGGGTTAGAGGGATTGCGGAAGGGGCTGTGAGAGCCCTAATCCAGCCTGGGTTTGGTGGGGAAGGTTTTCTGGAGGAGAGAGCATACAGTGAGGCCTCAAAGGATGAGAAAACTGACCAGACAGGCAAAGGAACCTTATCTGTTAAACAGTACTGATCTCTTTAACCAGACCAGTTCAAAGGTTGCTTCTTCCAAGGATTCTTCCCAAATTGGCAAGACCTACACAGCCCTCCCTCCAGGCCTGGCTTCATGGGTGTGCAGCTTGTGTCCTCATGTAGGACCCTGCACTCGGTTTAATCCTCTGCTGTTGTTGTCTTGAAATTAGTAGTAATTTTTGAACAAGGGCCCCACATTTTCCTTTTTTCACTAGGCCCCTCCAATTTTGCAGCTGGTCCTGCCTTCCTTAGGTCTTGTCACTTTTGACCTCGTATTACATTTGTCCACTCAAATGTCGTATCTTTTGCCTGGTGAACACCTGCAATTCCAGGTGGGTCTGACTCATCTCCATCCTCAGGGTCCAGCACAGAGGCAGGCACCCAAGAGGCATCTGTAATGATGTTGGTGAGTGCAATAAGACCCTGCTGAAACCCAGCCATTTAATCAAAGCTAGGGTAGCATCCCGTGGGAAGGGGTGCAGCCCAGCTTGCACATGCTCCAGGAATTCAGGGGGAAAGAGATGGCTTCAGCTGGAGACAGCAGGAAGTGGTCCCCAAAGGACCCTCCACTGCTCTCCTCTTGTCAAAAGGCCCTGTAAACAGCGCAAAGCCCTTTCCAATGTGTAGTTTCACTTCTTCTAGCTGTGCAGGTCCCCTTCCCATCTCATTAGGCCCCTCCCTAGGCCTCTGGGTATAGTGGCAAGAAGCTGGGAGGTAGGATGACAGCATCTTAATTTCCCTGCTAATTACAAGTGCTGGGAAGAGGGGTGCTAAATGCCAGATAATTACCCAGGAGGAGACACGCGCCAGACTCCTGGCTGCTCCCAGCCCCAGGAATTTTGCTTTAATGGTTTTTCTTTTCTTCTTCCTTTACTAAAAAAAAGAGATAAAAAGAGTTAAGACCCTGGCCTTCTCTCTCCTTAGGCTTAGGAGGTTAAAAAAAAAAAAAAAAAAGGAATCTTTCCCAAACTTTTTTCTACCCTCTCCTTATCAGGGACCTAGATTTAGATGCTAAGCACTGGGTTTGCCAAGAGAGTCTGAAGAACAGCAACCTCATTTATGCTTGAGTTAGGCTGAGGGTGTGGAATGGGATTGGGGCTGGCAGGAAGGGGAGGCCCAGCCCTCTGCGCTGCTCTGCTCACTACTCCTAGACATACAAGCGCGCACACACACACACACACACACCCCTCCACTTTTAAGAATGGGAAACTGAGCTGCTTGTATTGTTTAGGATTGCAGGGTATGAGGAGTCAGGGAGGGGTCCTCTCTGTCGGCTCTCATTCCCAAGGGCAGGGGGCAGAGGAGGGGGCAATGTCACCCAGTTGCTTGGCCTCACTCCCACACCCTGATGCCTGCCAGCTTCAGGCACAGCTTGAAAGGCTCCCAACAGGAAGCTATTAAGTTGATGAGCATTCTTGTGGTCCTGGATTGATACAGCGACGCTCTGTTTTGTAAAGCTGTTGTAATTTCCATAATAACATTTTCCTCTTCTTAAATAAACTTGGACTCTAGCCCGAAGAATGTGGCTGGCTTTGCCTGGGGGATTCAGGACCTGAGACTATGGAAGGAACACCCCCTGTTAAGGTGGGAAGGGGAAGGGAGAGTCACAGCTCCTCCAGCCCAAGGGCTGGGGCTGCAACAGGCCAGTGGAGTCCAGGTCCTGCGACAGTCTCAGAGGGCTCCACAACTTTGCTCTGGGCCTGGCCAGGGCTTCTGGATATATTCCTTTTATAGCACAAGGAGGCAGCCTAGTACAGTGGTTAAGACTACAGACTCCAGGTTTTGGTTATAGGACCACTATGTACTACTTGTGTGATCTTAGGTAAGTTACTTAATCTCTCTGTGCCTCAGTTTCCTCACCTGAAAAGTACGGATAATAATAGTATGTAACATACACTGTGAAGATTAAATGAGCTAATATATGTAAAGTAGCTCACGCAAGCATGTGCTTAACACATCTTTAAAATAAACGTTCAGGGATGACCATGTCTCAGATAATCTTACAATTCTAAGTATCCCAGGTGCCAGAGTCAGGGAATAATAAAAGTCTTAGCATTTTTGACTCACTGAACTATGAAAGTCTTAAGATTATTTGAATCACTGAACTACGACAGTCTTAAGATGATGGAGTAACCGGAATCAAATAATAACTTTCAATGTGGACTCTTAGGCTATGAAACAGAATGATATTCACATCTTGAGGCCTTAAAGTTCAGACTAGCTAGCTGTCCAGGGTCTGCTCTAAAATCTCCATGACTGACAGCCCATTACCTCCTAAGGCTGCCCCTGGGAAGCTGTTGAATATGGAACCCAGTTTTGCCTCCTTTTGTCAGCCCCTATTGGTCCTAGTTCTCTCTGGCTACCAGAACATATCTGCTTCCTCCTCCCACGAGAAACTGGGGAGAGATGGAGACAGCACCCAAAGCCTGCTCTTCTTTAAGCTGTTTCCTCTCAACTGGGCTTTCCATCGTGCCATTGCTGGGCTACCTTGGCTTGGCCAAGCCCCATCTCCTATTGTCCCCGTGTGAATACCAGGTAAATATGCCTGTGGCAGGGCTTAGAGGGATTTCTGTCACCCTCCATATCTCTTAAGCTGGTCCAGGACCAGGCTCTTCCTGGCAGGTTAGCTTCCCTGGAGCTCAACTCCTAGAGCCCATTTCAGCGAATAGTTCCAGGAGTGAGCATGCATGTATATGCATGTGTATACGTGTGAGCCTATGTACGTGTGCGTTTCAGTAGAAGATTGGAAAGGGAGTTTTGAGGCTGAATCTCAGAATTTAAGACTGTCAAGACTAGAGGGAAAAGGAAGGAAGTACAATGGCTGAAGTTCTCCCAGTGGATACTGGCCCAGTCCTCATCATGAGGGCACCTGCTGAAGTGGTCAGATGGGCAGCAGGCTAGCAAGGCCTTTGTCTTATGTAGCCTCCAATGGGTCTGCAGAACATCTACAATATCCCATTTTATTGTTTCATAATTTCCCCATATTATTTCCTTTCAGAAGAAGCAAACAGCCTGCAAACGGGACACCTATTCACCCCGATGCAAGTGTGACTGTGAGTTGAAGGCATTTCTCCCAAATGCAGCTTGCTGGGCACCTGGTGAGCATTGGGAAGATATGTAAGGCTGTATGGGTGTGTCCTGCACAAAGGTGTCTGGTGAGGGGCTGAGATCCAGCCAGAGCTCTGCTCATAAGACACAATCCCCTGGCCTGGGGCAGTGTCCAACCAGAGGAAGGGGCACTTTTTTCTAATGCATACACTGGTGTCCCAAGGTCTAGCAGCACACAAAAGGAGGTGGGTGGAGTGGGTGATAAATTAAGGGAAAATGCCAGCCCAGGAATATAGGAGCTGGGAAGGGTGACATTTGTCTGGCCTTTTCCTGAAGGCTTGTATGCTTCAGGCCTCCCCAGGAAGACAGAGCACAGGACTGACCCAGACCCAGTGCCTTCGCGTAAGAGCTCTAGTCCGACACAGGAAACAGACACCCAACCAACCATGAGGAAAAGCTGTGGGAGCTGGGGGTCGAGGGGTGGCCTCCAGATGCTCCCCAGCTCCAGGCTGTGAAGGATCAACAGGAGGACATCAGGTAGGAGAGCTGGGGTGGGAGGCCTAGGCAGCAAGGTGACACTGGAGGGTGGGGAGTGATTCTCAGCTCCCTTGCAGGGATCAGGGTGGGGAAGACCTTCAGCACCCATTAGATGCCTGAGTAAGTGACTGAATGCAGGTACATGGGTGCCTGTGGGGGAACTGGAGAAAGGTGAAGCTGGGGAGTTGGGCAAGGCCTGGATCTGCAGGGTCCCCTGGGCTCTATGTGAAGATGCTCAAATGTTTCTCTTATTGGTGACAGGGAGCTATTGAGTGACTGATGAGATCTGTTGGAACAATCATTCTGGCAAAGGTGTGGAGATGGCTCAGAGGATTGAGCTGGGAGCAGGGTGGCCTCAGCCACATGTGCTGCCATGGCTCTGAGCAGGGTGAGTAGGCCAGGGCAAAGTTTGGTGCAGAGCCCTCAGAAGGCTGAAGAAGGCAGGGCTGCATGGATGCAGAGGCACTGGGTGTGTTCCCCAAGCCTGGCTCTCACGGGTGTGGGGCTCCTTCTCCACCAGCAGCAGTGTTCCTGCCTGGACCCTGAGCCTGCCAGTCAGAAGCAGCATGTGGTAGCTCTCCCAGGCTGGACATGAGCTTGGAACCCAGGGACCACCTGAGTCAAACCAGCAGCTCTGACCCCAATTTCAGGCAGGGGGTGACGTCACACCTCTTGGGTTCTGTGGAGGAGGAGCTGGAGGCAATGGGGGGCACATAGAACAGACAGCAGACAGTAGGGCAAGGCAGTAGGGGGCACTGGGGTCTGAAGAATAAGAAAGCCTGGGGCAAGAGGATGCTGTTTGAGCCCAGCTCTGCAAGGTGACTGTGTCCAGGTCACCACTCCCAATCCTGCCCATTGGGAGAACTCATAGAACATCAACCCAAGGAAGGGGTACAAGCACCTCTGCAGCCCCTTCGTTTTTCTGATGGGACTCTGATGTCCAGGGTTTTCTAGCCTGCTTTGAAGAGGCATGTTTAGAAAAGGAGAGACTCTGACACCCATAGAGGGCCGTGGGGTGGGGGTATACTGTAAGTGACTAGGGGGTACGCAGTGCGTACAGGAGGCTGGGGCTAAAGCCAAATGACTGTTCTTTCCTCTGCATTTCCTGTGGCCTGGCATTCAGGACCGTTTCTGTTGAGTCCTCTCCTGTTTCTGTGTCCGCTTCTCTACCTTAAGCTCCTCCTCCGCACACCCCCTGGGGTCCGGCTCCTCCCTCTTCTCCAAGCAACTCCCTCCCTCTTCTGCCTCCAGCTGCTGCACATCCTGTGTCCCCACGGCACCCTTTCCCACCTGCCCTCAGCTCAGGTGCCTCTGTCCTGGCCGGCCTCCCTTGCCCTGTTGCTGCCCTTTCTTCCTGCTTCAACTTCCGGCCTGAGCCAGGTCTCACCCTCTTCTTTTAGAAAACATTGTTTCACCTTGAATTGTCATTACTTGTGTCCGTGTGATTGGAGTCAGACGGGCTGGTTTGAAGCCCTGCTCTGAAGAGTGGTGGAAATTTGGGTGTGGTCCTTAACTTACTCATTACTCCATTTTCTCGTTTGTAAAATAAGATTCTTGAATATGGGCCTCGTAGACAGGTTGTCCATCTGTCCTGGCTTGCCTGAGACATCCCAGTTTCTGCCTGTTGTCTCTGTGTAATTATTAATAGTGTGCCCTTTTACTCGCAGAAGTGTCTCAGTTTGTGTGATAAATTATATGTTCACTCTACTCCTAAAGCTCTTATGAAGATCAAATTAGATGATACCATGAGATAATCCATGTACAGTTTCTCAGCAGACTGCCTGGCATAGAGTAAGTGCTCATTAAATCTTTGCTTTTGTTATTTCTCTCTCCAGCAGACTGAGCTTGTTGAGGGAGGCACCCTGTCTGATTCAGTTACAATTACCAGATGAGAATGGCCAATTATGAGAGAATTCAGAGTACAATCAAGTCCAATAAATGCCATAGTGATGCTGAGGATAACTTTGTCTCTCTTTCATGACTGAAAAGCATTACTGCAACTTTATTACCCACCTCCTCTTTGCACTGTGCTGTGGCCCAGGAGCACCGAGCAAGGGAGCCACATATCTTGTGTACCTACTGCGTGCAAAGCTTTCTTCTTTCTGTCATTGAGTCCTCACATTCAGCCAGAGAGGTAGGTCTGGTGCTAAGGGACTATGGCCATTAAAGAGCTGTTCTGTTTTAGGATTATAAGAGATAGGACTGGGAGTGGTGAGAGGTGAACTTGGGGAGTTTGCAGGGAGCACATGGCTCAGGGCTTGTGAACCACAGGAAAGGAGCATGTACTGTTCTTCGAGGGCAAAAGCCATGGAAGGGCTTAATCCAGGAGTGACATGGCATAGTCAGATCTGTATTTCAGAAAGATCTTTGGGCCAAGTGTAGGGGCTTATGCCTGTAATTCCATAATTTTGAGAGGTCGAGGCCAGGAGGATTGCTTGAGACCAGTAGTTCTGAGACCAGCCTGGGTAACACAGTGAGACTTCGTCTCTACAAAAAATTTAAAAATCAGCCAGGTGTGATGGCATGTGCCTGTAGTCTCAGCTACTCAGAAGGCGGGGGTGGGAGGATCACTTGAGCCCAGGAATTTGAGGCTTCAGCGAGCTATGCTTGTGCCACCACACCCCAGCCTGGGCAATACAGTGAGACCCCATCTCTAAAATAAATAAAGATCTGGTGTGGGATGAACTGGAAGGGTGTGAGGCCAGATGGGAGATGACCACCGTAGTAATCTAAATGGGAGATAATAGGGGCAAGTGAGCCAGAGAATTATCTAAGATATTGGCTCTCATAGAGCTTAGCACCATGCCTGGCACACATGTTGTTAATATTAATTAATAATATTCATTATGAAAACAATAGTAAGAAGAATACTTATGCCTATTTATTGAGTCTTATAACGTGTGGTATAAAGTACTTTATCCACACTATTTTGTTTAATCCTTGTAACTATCCTATCAGGTAGGTGCTTTACTATCCCTATTTTACAAATGAGGAAACTGAGGCCCAGAGAAGTTAGGTGCTATGCCAAAGGTCACACACAACTGGGGAGAGAAAGAAAACTTCAAGGCACAACTGTCCAACTCAGAGCTTACGCTCTAATTAAGCCACCACACCAGCCACCTTGGAGGTATTTCTTGGGCAGTCCTGGGCACTGAGGAGAGACCCAGCAGGAGAAGCCTGTGTCAGGCTGGCCTTGGAGGAGAAAAGGAAGGGGTAAGTTTATTGTGTAATGGGGTGTCTGAGTGAGAAGTGCTCCTGTGGAATTTCCAGGGCAGTTTCTGTCCCTGGAAGTTTCCTCCCACTGATACAAGCCAAGGTGGACCTAGGCCGGGGAGAAACAGGCAGGGGAGGGATCTGGCAACCTCCCCCAACCCCAGCAGGTTTTGGTTCCGTGGTGCTTCTAGGATCATCTGTTTTCCGGTACCAGCTCCTTGCAGAGGAGCCATCTTGTTTCCTCCAGAGACCACCATCTCTCTCCTAATTGGTGGAAAATTGGTTGCTAACTGTCAGGAAATTGCCGATTTTCCATCCATTACTGGGAGGACCAGGGCTGTGTAGCTGTGGGGGACTCTGGGTGGGAAGCAGACGTTGATTAGGCCTTGCAGTTAACGATTAGGTTCGTGGACCTCCTCAGGCAGTCCTCCCAGGCTGCTTATTAACTCCCTGTGAAGACCCATTGGGCAGGAGATATTGGTTAAATGGAACGCAGAGCCACAAAAGAGTTACTATTCATTAGGCCTCGGTTGTGGGGAGGGGGGAGACCGGGGAACAAACTGTGGCCTCAATCCAGGAATGTTAAACAGCCCCATAAGCTGGCAGAGAACTTTATAATTGCTGCTATTAAAATATATGTATTTATATAGGTGATTTGTTGGAGGAAAGAATTTCAGCATTCGGGTGAGATCCCTGCTATGATTTTACCAAGGATTAAGTTGTTAGGGACTAGATATTAATTAAGGCTGAGGGCCCCAATCCTTTCCTAATTAGCTCATGGAGTATAATTTGCCTGCAAATGCTACTGTTACAATCACCTTGAATTTGTCTGGAGCTCTCCTCCAGTGCATCAGGTGGGCTTTACCCCATTACATGAGCAGAAGGGAGGGGAGGGGTCAGGAGGCCTGGGCTCCACTCCCAGCCCCTGCTCCTGATTCATGAGGAAGGGGTCTTTTTCTGGCTTGTCGCCTACAATGAAGAAGTACTTAAGGGAAAGGATGCGATATGTCTGGGTAGCCCTTCTCAGCCGGGACACTGGGACCCATGCTGTTGGTGAACAGTCAACACAAGACTGAGGATGAAAATACCTTAATGCCCATGCTCTTCGGGGTTCTCCACAACCTGAGAGATCTAAAGGACTTGCCTAGGGGAAGTCAGAGGGTTCTTCTATGGGGCTTTAACTTCAATTGTCCACAGGCTCCTTTCTGAACAACAGGAAATGAGGGCTTTTGTCAGTTTCTGTGACAGGTAGAACCGTGCACCCAGCAGTTCTCACCTGCTAGTAAACCCCAGGTGGGCCCCTCTGTCCTCTGACCAGTCCATCCCTATTCCCTGAAAACCATGTGGCCATCAATATTGGTTCATGCTCTACCTGCTCTAGAAATTCTTCTCTTCTGCTCACCACCTTCTCTGCCTAGCAAACTCCTACCCATCCTTTAGCACCTGATTCAAATGTCCCTTCTTTATTAATCCTTTCCAGATTGTCCCAGGCAGGGCTAATTAGGCCCTTCCCTAACTCTGCTTTTCATGAATCCTCTATTCAAGCCTTTAGCTAACCTTGCTCTGCAAGATGGCTGTTAATGCCTTGGTCTCGCCTATCAGACAATGAATTTCTTGAAGGCAGGGGCCTGACAGTGTCTAATCAACTTGAATTCTGCGCAGCCCAGAGCAGAGTAGGTGTCAAAGTTGGTTGAGCTTAGTTTATGTTTGGCTTGTACAGTGTCTTCAGGAAAGGGCTCCTGGTCCTTTGTCCCTGGTATGAAGA
Source organism: Symphalangus syndactylus (assembly GCF_028878055.3). Lineage (NCBI taxonomy): Eukaryota > Metazoa > Chordata > Mammalia > Primates > Hylobatidae > Symphalangus > Symphalangus syndactylus. Next base: position 129,942,723 of record NC_072441.2, on the reverse strand, counting down.
GGAAAACAGACTTTGAGAATAGGTGGGGCCCTGGTCCTTGGTGTTCTCTGGGGCTGTGAGGTCTGGATGCTCTTCTCAGCCCTGGCATAGGTGGTTAAGAGGGGTTCTTATATCCCCACCTTACCCTGGGCTTCTGGGCCTAGGGAAGGGGCGGGTTGAGAAGTCAAAGCCTGTATGTTTCTCTCTTTCTTTCTGAGATCCCTAACACAGACCTGGGCATACAAATGGGGTTTGGCAGGAGGAAATGAGGCTGCATTGCACTGTATCAATTGGCCATGATGCAACCCACAAAAAAGACTGAGAAGAGTTGTTCAAACACAGGCCTATAGGCCAGTGATCTTGCCTGTAGCAACCTGGGCCAGAGACTGGGGATCAAAAGCAAGGGAGGTGCTGCTGACTGTGAATATAAACAGGTTCAAGAAGGGCTTAAAGAAATTCCTAGATGACAGATCCCTAGCAGGTAACAGGTCATTAATAACCATGAAAGATGATGATGGTAATAATAATAATAATTAATAATAATAGCTTCAAGGGAGCTTTTATACTTTTAAAAGCTTTTTTCCTGCCAGTATCTCATTAGATACTCACCATGCTTTGGGGAGGGTGTAGATGCGCAGAAAGGTGAAGGGACTTGCCTGAGGCCACACAGCTTGTTCAGGTTGTTCAGGGCAAAGCTGGCACTAGATTCAAGGGGTGTTCCTGACTCCTTCCCCAGGACTTTCTTTGAGGGTGGGGTAAACTATTGAAGAGATATTGGGTGTGTCCTGAGCCTAGAGCCTTATTCCTGTCCTCCTCTTCCCATTTCAATAGCCCCAGTCCTGCATCATCATATGGTTCCTGTAAACCCTTCATTCTAAGGTGTGCACCGTGGACAGCAGAAATCAGCATCCTACCCCTGTCACTGATTTGTCATGTGACACTGAGCAACAGTCTTCTGCTCTCTTCAGTTTTCCCATTTGTGCAAGGTGATGGTTGGATATTCTGGGAAGTGAACCTTTCAGATCCACTGATTCCTCTTGGTAAAATGGGATGGTGGAAGTAGCAGTCATGAGGCGTAATTGACACATGCAGGTAACCAGCTTAGCAATATGCCTGGCACAGAGTGAGCACTCAACATATATAAGTTTTGGGCAATATCTGAGAGAATAGACCCCAAGGTGAGACACTCCAGGTTGTTACAGAACAGGCTGGGGAGAGAATTGTGTTGTCTTTGGGTGGTTGGTCTGCCTTTCCCCTGCTCAAGGGTTTTCTTTTTTTTTTTTTTGAGACAGAGTCTCGCTGTCGCCCAGGCTGGAGTGCAGTGGCGTGATCTCGGCTCACTGCAGGCTCCGCCCCCCGGGGTTCACGCCATTCTCCTGCCTCAGCTTCCCGAGTAGCTGGGACTACAGGGGCCCGCCATCTCGCCCGGCTAATTTTTTGTATTTTTAGTAGAGACGGGGTTTCACTGTGTTAGCCAGGATGGTCTCGATCTCCTGACCTCGTGATCCACCCGCCTCGTCCTCCCAAAGTGCTGGGATTACAGGCGTGAGCCACCGCGCCCGGCCTCAAGGGTTTTCAAGCTGGGTTCTGTGGACCCTATGGGCTTCTGGGGAGTCTTCCTCAACTTTCATCTTTGCAATGGTTCCTTAAAACATTTGTGGTGATCTGTATTATCTTACTAGAATCTGGAAGGGGCTATTCTGTAAGTGGAGTGAGGCTTTAGAAGTTTTGTGAGTTCACCAGATGCATCCCATCTTAACTGTGTGAGAACATTTGTTCTGAAGCCAGTTTATCTTATTCTATCCTCGCATTGTCCTATAATTTGCTCTTGAGAGGAGCACTTGTTCTTTTTTTTTTTTTTTTTTTTTTTTTTTTTTTTTTGAGACGGAGTCTCGCTCTTTCACCCAGGCTGGAGTGCAGTGGCGCGATCTCGGCTCACTGCAGGCTCCGCCCCCCAGGGTTCACGCCATTCTCCTGCCTCAGCCTCCCGCGTAGCTGGGACTACAGGCACCCGCCATCTCGCCCGGCTAATTTTTTGTATTTTTAGTAGAGACGGGGTTTCACCGTGTTAGCCAGGATGGTCTCGATCTCCTGACCTTGTGATCCGCCCGCCTCGGCCTCCCAAAGTGCTGGGATTACAGGCGTGAGCCACTGCGCCCGGCCTGAGGAGCACTTGTTCTAAATGACAATCAGGGTCCCCCTTGGATAGTGAAAGGGGCCAGTGCTGCCACCTACAGACAGAAAGGTGATTAGATTCATTTCATAAAGAGCCTGGTTAAAGAGCAGCAGAAAAAACGAGGAGAGCTTTCGCCGTCAGCCCCAAAAATCTCCCTCACCTTATTACCCTACTATTTAAAAATCTATCATGTTTACCACTATTATCTTCAGACATCTCACCTTAACAGAAATCGCTGGTTGCAAACCAGGATGCATATAGTGCCATTTCCATTTGGGGGGCCACCATTGGAGCCCTGAAATCACCATGGCACCTTGTATAAGAGATGAGATGATTCTGTATCCATTTATTGATTGATCCAGTATATATTGTATCATTGCTTTGGTACTGGATCAAAATTGTGAAGGTTCTGTATCTTTGCAGAATTTACAAAACTTTGGCTTAACAGATTCCGTTGGGATGGGATAATCTAAATGTAAGTACTGAGAATTGACCAAATGGGGAATTCTTACTCTTGAGGTTTAGTGAGCTCCCAGGAGTTTTCCCCAGAGTTTTCTTAGGCCAGTATGCAGATACAATCTGTCCAGTGTGGGGAGCCAGAAAGAGAGATCTGATCTCTGCAATTCAGGGCTCATGGTGAATTTGAGATTTACTGCCAACTCTCCTTGGCCACAGATTGTGAACAGGAAGTGAAACTTGGGCCAGACAGCCTGGGGGTGCAGAGCTAATATAGACTGAGGAAGGCAAACATATATAGATCATTCGCAGGGCAACCCATGCTAAAGCATCACTACAAATCCACTTATCAAATGTTTTCTCCATTCATCAAAGGAAAAGACAGGAGCTCAGAGTGGGGAACTGCCCTGTGAAAGGCCCCCAGCAGATGGAGAATGGAGTCAGGACCAGAATCCAGGCCTTTTGACTCCTTACCATATGCTTTCCAGGGAGACTGGCTTCCTAACTCTTCATTCCCTGTAGACAACCTGACCTTGCAGGTCCTTCTCCACTTCAGAGTTTATAGCTAGTTCCCTTGAAGGCCCACCTGAAGTAGCAGTCATGGATCCAGACACAGGACAAAGGTTCAGGAGCCCCCAGAGTTCTCTCAAACATTGTCTCTACTCAGATGCTCCTGATGCCTCCTGTTCACAGTAGGTGACCTCCTGGAATAGGACCTGGCTCCCCACCCAAAGCTCCCTTTCCCTTAGGGCTCCGGAGATGAAGCTTAATCTTTAATGAACTGGCTTTCAGTTTAACTGCTCCCTTGGCAATGATTAATACCCAGTGACCTAGTCTGGCATCTAGTGAACCTGACCAGGCCTGACCTAGGAGAGTGTTGGTGGCCTTCAGGCCCAAGTGCGGGCTCATATGCAGGTGGATGAGGCTTGACAAGTGCTGGAATGGCCTCCTACCTAAGAATATCTTCTCTGTCCTGTGCCTGAAATTCTGTTATTTAGATGATCATTCCTCAGAAGTAGGGTATTACAAATGTCCCTGGCAAGAGGAGCTAGTAACATAAGTTGTGTTTCAAATACTCCTTGGGCTGTTGTTTGACAGTTCTGGTGTCCGGCAGCTCAGAAGAATTACAGGATTCATGACTTTTAATCCCAGATTAGCAAGCTGATGAAATGTCACTGGATCTGCAGTGAAATTAGACTGTAAGCTTCTTGTGGGCAAAGACAAGGGTCTGGAGATGTATGGGGAGAGAACATAGATTTGGAGCTGGAAAGGCCTTGTTGCAAAGTCCAGCTCTGATAGTCACTAGCTGTGAGGACTTGGGCAAGCCTCCCTGAGCCTCAGCATATTTGTCAACCAAATGGAGAAAATAATACCTCTCTCTAGACTCTTCTGAGAATGAAATGACAAAGTATATATAAAGTGTCTGGTTATTACAGAGGCACAGACTTAAGCCAGGCACAGATGCTGTTCCTTCCTTCATTTTCTCTCCTCTTAAATTTGACTTAGCTGACTCTTTGTAGTGAGGAAGAGAAGATCCCTGGTTCATCTGGGAAGAAGAATTTTTCTTATGTACTTTGGGATTTTTACAAGGATGGCCTCTCCCTGTGAGACTGGACAGTTAGCCAGGTATCAGGGCTCCATCCTATCCTACCTGTTGAAGCATCTGGAACCATTGAGCAGGGCTGGGTCCATCGCCCTCAGTATCTCCTTGCCTCTTCTGATGATTATAAACATTGCAAACTGAGAAACTGCATTTGTCAGAGTCTGTCACAGTCTCCTGCCTCTGTTTTGTGTCTTGATACCAGCCCGCATTAACCACGGGTCTGACAGCAACTCCCTCCCTCTGCTGCCTGATGGATGCTCTCACACACTGGCACCTCTGGTATGGTGTAGAGATGTGGCATTTCAGTTCCCTGCCTAGGCCACTGCAGAGTTTGTATCCTTCATCTTGAGAGGCATGGCCAGGAGGGACACCAAATGGAAAGGTGCTATTCTTCCCTCTGTGCTCCAGTGCCAGGTGGCACTGTCCCCGACTGCCTGAATGTGCCACCCTCTTTCATGTTCCTGTGTCTTCCTCTTCCTCTTCCCTCGGCCTGGAATGCCTTTCCTAGAAGCTCTGTCTGGAGAACAGCTCATCATTCAGCTCAGAAACATCTGATGGGCAAGGACAAGGTCTGGATGGGAGAGATGTGAGGGAAAAGAACACAGATTTGGAGGTGGAAAGGCTTCAGTGCAAAGTCTGGCTCCAGTAGTCACTATTTTCCATTGCTCTGTGTGTACCTATTTACCTGCCCATCCCTCTTACAGTCTGGAGGCTCCATGAGGAGCCCCCAAGTCCTGGTCTGGAGCTCAGTGCCCAGGACTATGTTCCTGGGACCGCTGAGATGAAGTCATGTGTGAAGGCAGGAAAGTAGCTTCTGTGACCTCCCTCATGAAGACAGATCAGGAGCCAGGGTTGGAGGTCAGGCAGGCTGAAGCAGGGGACCACAAAGCCCCCAGCGGAAGCCATGGCCCCTTCTCTGTTTTGGTTTTGCTTTTGTGGGCTTTTCACTTCAGAAGTTAATCTAGTTAATGCCAACGATGTCATTTAGGCAAGCCAGCAATTTCCTTTTGCCCTTTATTTAACAAGCCCTCACCCCACCCCAATCTCTATAATAAAGGCATGCAGGTGGGTAATTACAGAGGTGTAAAGTGAGGGTGCTGGGCCAGGGCCAGCTGAGCATTCTGGATCATCTGCTGGGGAGGGTCCTGGGAAACTCCACAGCTCCGCTATTCAGTTTCAGGTATGGACATGGGGTCTTAGAGAGGGTGAGGCATTTATACAAGGCTACATAGCAAGTAGAAGGCAAAACCAGGACAGGATCCAGGTCCTTTACCCTTAGCTGAGGTCCTTTCCACTCCTTAGTGCCAGCACTGTCACCGTACCTGTGTCCTGTGGAGCATCCCACAGATGTACCTGCTGTCTGTCCATCAATCCATCCATCCGTCAGCCCATCTCTCCATCCATCCATCCATCCATCCATCCATCCATCCATCCATCCATCCCTCCCTGCCTCCATCCACTCATCCATCCATCCATCCATCCATCCATCCATCCATCCATCCACCCACCTATGTATTCTATAGATACTTATTGAGGGCCTACTACATGCTAGGCACAGTGAATAATGACCAAGACTGCGGCAGCTCTGTGATCATCACAGAGATGATGATCTCAGGTCACGGTCTCACACTCAACCTGATGGAGGCACGATGTGTGCACTGATGATTTCAATAGAGAGTGGCAGGTGCTATGTCAGATGTGAGCATTGTGTCTCTGTGGGAACACATACAACTTCTCAGAGGACAGAATATGGCAGTGTCATGATTCTTGAAGGACAAATAGTTGTTTACAAAAGGTGGTGTGTGAGGGCAGGGAAAGTTTTTTTAAAGAATCTGAGAGGATATTTATCCAAATGTTAACAGAGTTCATCCCTGGGGACTGGGATTTGCAGGGTAGTGACTGCAAGGAGGTATAGGACAAATTTTACTTTCTATTTTCTACCTTTGGTATTGTTTGAATTAGAGTGTGTATATTAGCATTTTAATAATGCTATAATTTTGAAAAAAATCGTATAGTGTATTTAGAGAATAAAAAATGTGACAAGTACAGAGTGCTGGAGGGGGAAAGGAGAATATGGGATCAGCTGGGCTTTATCTAAGAAGACCCTGAAATGCTGGGCTGAGGAGTTTGGGTTTTAACCATAGGGGCCCATGGCTGTGAGGGCAGAGGCCACATCCACAAAGCCTAGAAATGTCTGCACATTGTAGATGCTCAATTAATCTATGCCTGATGTTGAAAGGGGAAGGCTGCATAATGTGGAGTCATCTAAGGTCGAAGAAGAAGATTGTAAAGGTGTGGTGCTTTGCCGCCATGTGTTGGTGGCAGTGGGGAACCCACTACGGGAGAGTGTGAACCTGCAGAAGTGGGTAGAGTGGTATGGAGAATTCTATAACGTGAAGAGAGAAAAGAATGCTGTGGCTTCTTCTTAGATCAGAGGAGTGTGGAATGGGTCAGATCCAGGGACCTTGGCATAAGTTGGCAACCATAGGACATACTTTTTTATAATAAGGAAATTCCCCACACAGAGGCTTTTCCAGACTAGATAAAAGTTTTTGGTGTCCTTTGTGGCTAAAACCTGATCAAAGCAGGCTACTACCATCTTTTCCCTCCCAGATAGTGTCTTCTTCATTTCCCCAAAGACATCTTCAACACAGCAGAGGAGGGGACATCCTAAAAAGCAGTTCTGACCCTGCTGCCTTCTTGCTTGAATCCTTCAGGGTAAATTCAGTCCCCTTGCCCCAGCTTAGGAGGCCTCAGTGTCCTGTTCCTTGCATATTTCTCCAGCCTCATCTCCCATGCTTTCTTACTCAAACCCTACCTGCAGCCAAAGGTGCGCTATACTATTAAATGTATGTACTATTAAATATGCTCAATATACTTACTACTTAAAGCACCATGACACCTCATTGACCTCACTATTTGCATACCTATCTCTCCCCTGCCACACCACCCATCTCTCCCTCCTCCCTGATTATAAGCTTCTTGATGCCAGGGACTATTTTTTGCTACTCCCAGCACTTTGCACAGCAGCTGGAGCATACTGGGTGTTCAGTATTTGTTGAAACAGTGTGTGAACAAATAAAAGGGCCCTTCTGCAATGATTTCTCTTGTGAAATAAAATATCTTATCACACTTCTACCTTCTCTTTCCTCAAGATGCCAAGAGGGTCTAATATCCCTGAAAGAGACAGCCTCTTGCCCTGGAAAGATGCCAGAGAGGGAAGCAGGAGACTTGAGTTCTGATCCGGATCCCTCTGCCACTGGGTGATCCCCTGCCCTCCTCTGGATGTCAGTTTCCCCATCTCTACAGTGAGGATAATAATCCTAGTGCTATTTCCCCATAGAAATGTTGTGAAGCTCAAGGGTGAGACCAAAATCACTCATGGACAAACTCCAGGCAGGGTGGGAGTGTTGGCTGGGTAGATGTGGTCGTCTGCCAAGTGGCCGTGCTGAGGCTTTGGGGGCTCTACTCCCACCACCAATGGGGTCCTTCTCAGAGACTTGCACTCTCTTCTTCCAGCTCACTCATATTGTGGGGCTCAGAGATTGTTAATTATTAGGCCCCAGCCCACCTGGAGGGCTTAAGATGAAAGCAAGCTCAGAGTGTAAAGTCTAATCAATGCCCCACACTTGGCGTCAGGGCCTCGGCTTGGTCTGCCTGGAGATGGATCATTAATCTAGACACTCCGACCTGGAACACTGGGCCCAGGAAGTCCTGAAACATTCCTGACCACCCACAGCTCAGCCTGTCAGCCCCACGAGGCAGCCAGTCCTGCCACTGACTTGCAGAATTTTACCATCTCAAAGTTAGATCAGACTCAAAGAGCAGCTGGTCTAGACTCCCACCCAGAGCAGAAGTACAGGCTCTGTTTGTACACTCACCATTGTTCAAGAGCTCATTATCTGGATTGTGTGTGCTTGAGGAGTGGCGCTGGACTTAGAGTGGACAGATCCATGTGACTTGAAGCCCTGCCTTCCCCTTCTATAAAAGTGGGATGAGGTTATTGACCTCGCAGGATCGATGTTAGAAATAAATTAATTTTCTTGAAAGTGTTTTATTTCAAGATTTATAAGAATGATACTCACATGTGAGTTGCTATTATCATTCTTGACATTATAAGCTCCTATCCCTGGGATATATTAATTTCTCCATCCCCAGAGTCATCTTCTACAAGGAGTGGCTTCTCTGGTTGAACACTTTATGACCCAGTAGGGGGTTAAATATAAAGTAAGGACTCCCTTGCCTTGCAACCAAGGCCCTTCTCTCCCTCATCAACTGAATCTCTTGCTTCTCCCCACCCATCAACTGCCCCCTGAGACACAGCAAACTGATCTTTTATAGCTGTTAGCTTGGTGCATTGAAGCTCCCATCCCCTTTTCTCTGAGAGAATTTCTACTCATTTTTCAAGGACTTGCTTCAAATGTTCTGTCTTCTGAAAAGCCTTTCCAGTTCACTATCAAAAGGCTCTGGTGAAGTTATTTGTTGCTTCCCCTGGCTTCTCATGACATGTAGCTCTTACTATTATGGTACCAGAGTATAGTATTTAGGTTTTAGCTATTTTTCTTCTTGAATGAATAAATAATATTAAAATGCAACTTTCCTGGGGACTGGCATTTTAATTATGGTCATTAGTTCCTTGGCATGATTTTTTTAAACAGCCGAGTACCTGGGCTCTGGAAAAAATAACTCTAGAATCTAGGAGATCTGGGTATGAATCTATACTCAACCACTTCAAAGCCGTGTGACCTTGGATGTCATTTTATCTCTCTCGGTCTGTTTCCTCATTTGAACAAAGAGGAATTTAACAAAGCCTACTTCTTAGGGTTCTTGTGAGGATTATAAGAGGTATCTACACTGAATAGTAGAATATCTCATCCTGAGGATATCAGTCATGCTATCTGGGTCCCAGCTCTGCCTCTCTGGCTCTCTGTAAGATAACATGATCCGACTATCTCTGCAAGATAACATTTCTCAAGCTGTGATCCTTGGTCACAGAGCTCTACCATATAGGCCATTGCCTTCTGGGAGGCCATTCTTGGCCTGCGTCACACAGCTTCATTCTTACTGGTTTCTTAGGTAGTCTGGTTTCTAAAGGCCCTTTGCCTCTGATCTCTCATGATGCCATGATTTCATGAGTGAGGCAGGTAACTAGAAAGAGTTGTGATGAGGGAACAAGGAACGACAAGGGACAAGAGGCTGAGAAACTTGCCTGGTCATGTCCTAGGCCATGGTTTGAGAATCCCAGGCACCTGGGGAGGTAGAGAGGACAGAGCTTTGTCTGTCTTTGCATATTGCCTTGCTCATGCCTTGCATGGTGACCAGCAAAGAATGGGTGTTAAGTGAGTATCTGCTGAATGGAGACAAGGAGAGTCCACAGGAATAGTTCTTCAGACCAGATAAATTGAGATGATGCCCAAACCCAACCAGGCCTGTCCTGATGACTGTCTTGGGGAAAGACCCATTGAATTCACTCACTCAGCCTAGAAGACTCAAATTCCAACCTCAGTGGCCACTATAGCAGATCACATTTTCACATTGGGATACAGAGACTTCCTAGAGAGGTGCAGGTCTGAGGAGAGAGAAGGTCCAGAAGAGCTTCCTGCTCAGGGAAACTGAGGTAGGCAGCAGTTTTCTGAGATGACACTGAGCATCTCAGAGGAGGCATCAGGAGCAGAGACAATGAGTAGAGACAATGTTTGAGAGAACTCTGGAGGCTCCCGAACCTTCGTCCTGTGTCTGTACCCACAACTGCTACTTCAGGTGGGTCTTCAAGGGAACTAGCCGTAAACTCTGAAGTGGAGACGGACTTGCAAGGTCAGGTTGTCTACAAGGAATGGAGAGTTGGGAGGCCAGAACTCCTCCCAGAAAGGAGCCCAGGATGATCATTGATGAGGACAGAATTCCAGAGCCAAGGAGGGCAGCAGGCAGAGATCCTGGGGTTTACAAGAAAGAAGAAACACAAAGAGCATTGGGGAATAAAATGAGCCTTGTCGGCCACCCTCATCACTGACATTGTAAGCTCACAGAGAACAGGACCGGGGCTCCATGTGGTTTACAGGACAAAACATGGGGGCACTCTGCTACCAGCATGGGCTCTGCATTGTGCTTTGCAATTAGTGGATGCATGAAAAACACTCCTTGAACTCAGTTTCCCCTCTTTCATTTTACCCCTTTATTTTAAGCCCAGATCTTCCTCCTCCAGGTGGAGTTCTCCCATCTGGTTACAGAAACTGGAACAGTGAATACAGAAATCCTAGGATGTTGGAATTTTAAGAACGTTCCACGATGCCAAGAAAAATAGCTGTGATGAACCAATGGCATCATGATGGCAGATCTGGAAAATACATTCGACTCTGTCTGAGTCACAATCTTATAGGATCACAGAGACCTTGAGTTCATCCAGTCTGCTAGATGGAGAAGTGGAGGCCCTGGGAGGGGCAAAACTTTCTAGTAGCAGAGACAGGTCTGGAACCAAGGACTGGCCGCTCACCCGGCTCTGATCGGATGCCAGGCCTTGGCTGTCGGGCTCTTCTAAGAGCTGTCTGACATGTGTAGCTTTACCTTATCAGGAGGAAGGAAGGATGACAGGGGGCAGTCATTCCTGGCCAAGCATCCATCAAGACCCACATAAATATTTTCCCAGCATTGCATGGCCGGCATCTAGTTGGCTAGGTTCCAGGTGACAGTAAATAATTCAGATGACTGGTTGCTTCCTGGCCACTTTCTTGGGTGTGTCTTCTGACAACTGTGTTTTCTTGGAATGAACATTGATGAAACCTTGATAAGGGCAGTATGCCAAGCCCTTCCTGGACTCTCTGATGGCATTTCTGGTCAGGAAGAAAGTACCCGTGGGGACTTGATGTGTCAGCGTGCTTGGGGTAGATTACTTTCACTCAGTCTGAAAGGCCTTTCAAGTGGGGCCAGGAATTAGTTTCAGGGATTAGGGTGGGGTGAGGTTAGAGACTCCAGAACAAAAAAGTCAGAAGAAATCAACTCAATTGAGGTAAAATGGGTAAGTTTGACCAAAGGCATGTTGGGGTCTTGGCAGAGAAGTTGGTGGGGGAAGACAAAGGTAGTATTGGAGCTGGCATAGCCTCAGGCTATCAGAGTGACCAGTTTTGGAGATCAAAGTTCAGGAGGGGCTGTGGTATTTAGGTCCCATCCATTCTGATGCCTCATCCAGGGCCTCTGACTAGGGTTGGCAGTGGGTATGTCAGGGACACGCATGGCAGTCTTGGAAGGCAGGTTCTCCACGTCCTGTCTGGTTTATAGTAGGACTTCAGTCAGCGATTTGAGGAAACAGGAATAGAGTAGAAAGCAGGAAACATCTGAAAGAGTGGCAGGGCTAGAGAGTCTCAGTGCAGTTGAACCTGAGACAGGCCTTAGGAAAATCAGACAAATTCTAGATCTCAGCCTCCAATGGGAGGGGCTCATTATCCTCTCTGCATTAGACAGGGTGGGCTCAGGATCTGAGGAGGCGGGTCTAAGTGTGCGGCGTGAAGGCCTTCAGTGCCTATACTTGCTCAGGGTGAGGGAACCAGGCTGGCACTGATGCTCAGGGTGTGGGAACCAGGCTGGCACTGATGCAAAGACCAAGCCTTCTGTCACTGAAGGAAAAGCACATTGTATCTGCGAGTGGATGAGGATGTAGAATCCCAGATGGTGGGAGCTGGAAGGACCCATACCCACAAGGTCTTGCCTGGGCCTCACAATGAAATTATTGGGACCCTGTGTCCCATGTCTTAATTTCCAGTCTCCAACCCCATATGGTTGCTCTTGGGACACAGTAGAGACCACAGTTGCTCTACCCCTGAGAAAGGCAGGCAATGGGATTTAGGAGGCCCAATCTGACTTCCTGTATGTGGTTTTTGATGATTAGGAATAGGACTCTTCAATCTGCCGCATGGACTTATCACCTAGGCATTTGATAAAACTGTTTTGAACCAGCCCATAATCTAAACCTGTACATTCTCTAGGGATGGGAATTCCTAAATTCACTTCTTCCTACACATTTGTTCTGATTTTGAAAGGAAATGCAGAATCATTGAAAACGATGGGCATTGGAATCAGATGACTTGGGTTCAGATACAGGTTGAACCAACTGTGTACTCTTGGTCATACCCCTGAATCTCATTTTTTTCACTGGAAAAATGGAGAAAGGGTCATCAGAAGGCTTACATGAAGTAATGTGCCTAAAGTGCCAAGTACAGTTCCTGGCACAAAGTAGATGCTTAATAAGTGATTGCTGACTTATTCAATATTTTGTTAAGCAAATAAGACCTGGGTTCTTATTTTAGATCCACCAAAATCAGACTATGTGTCTTTGGGCAGCTGCCTCTCACTCTGAGCCACAGTTGTCTTCAGTAACATGGGGAAAATAATGGCCTCCTCACAAGGCTATTGAGAAGTTTTAATGAGATGCTCGTAAAGTCTCCCAGGCTCCTCCTTGTTCTCAGGTTTAGGAGAAACTGCCTTATCGTGTAAACGATTGGAATGTGTGAGCTCACTTTCCACATCCTAACGGATATAAAAGCCTCTGATTCTGGGCTCAAAGCATTCCCCTGTCCACCTCATCCTTTTTTTATTTTTTTTGAGACAGAGTCTCACTCTGTCACCCAAGCTGGGGTGCAGTGGCGCGATCTCGGCCCACTGCAAGCTCCGCCTCCTGGGTTCACGCCATTCTCCTGCCTCAGCCTCCTGAGTAGCTGGGACTACAGGCGCCCGCCACCATGCCTGGCTAATTTTTTTTATATTTTTTTTTTTTAGTAGAGACGGGGTTTCACCATGTTAGCCAGGATGGTCTCGATCTCCTGACCTCGTGATCCACCCGCCTCGGCCTCCCAAAGTGCTGGGATTACAGGTGTGAGCCACCGCGCCCGGCCCAACCTCATCCTTTATTTCCCTCTCCCTAATTCAGGTGTCATCCCCTCTCACCTGGACGGCTCCACCTGCCCTCTCACAATCTCTCCCCTGCAGTGTCTCTTGCTCCAGCTGATTTTCTCCACAGCAGAAGGGCACCTAGAAGGCAGAAACCTGACCACTCTGCCCTCCTGCTCAAATCCTCCTGGCATGGCATTCAGGGTTCTCCATATTCGAGCCAGGCCAACCTTTCCATTTGCTCTCCCAGATTCTTCCTCGCAGATGCGCAGTTTACGTTCACATTTACACACATCCTCATTAGGAAAAGATGCCTGGGCTCAAAAGCCGTAGGTATATATTCTGGCCCTTGTTTGGCCATCTGGTCACCTTATACACACTGTTTCCTTTCTCTGGTTCCTTATCTGGAATGTTAAGGATTGAACTAGATTGAAAGGAGCTCAGAGTCTCCTATGGTTTGAATGTTTGTGCTTCCTCCAAAATCCATGTTGAAACGGAATCCCCGATGCAACAGTACTAAGAGGTGTGGCCTATGAGAGGTGATTAAGTCATGAGGGTTCTAGTCTCATGAATGGGATTTGCCCCCTTATGAAAGAGCTCAGGTTGAAGGGAGCGCTGCCTTGCCTTCTGCCTTCCCCTATGTGAGGACGCAGTGTTCCTCCCCTCTGGAAGACACAGCAACAAGGCATCATCTCAGAGGCAGAGAGCAACCTTTACCAGAGACCAATGGCAGTGTTTTGATCTGGGACTCCCCAAACTTCAGAACTATAAGAAATAAATTTCTGTCCTCTGATCCTTTGTTATAGCAGCACAAATGGACTAAGATAGGGTCTTTCAGCTCTAAGGTATTTTAACAAAATTTGATGCCTTCTAGGGTGACCAAGAATTGTTTCTTTTTTCTCTCACCACACATAGGTACAGATACATGGATTCTCAAACACTCACATGCAAACTCTCACACAAGTACACACTTCCTAATACATAAGGACATGTGTTTTCACACAGATATTCTCACATATGCACTTAATACTCCATACACTTAAGAACTCATGTTTTCTTATAAACACTCTTACGTACATGCAAATGCTACTCTGTCTTGTTCTCCACTGAATCTCCAGCATTTAGAGAGCAGAGTAAATCCTCAAAACTCATTCGTGGAATGGATGAATAAATGACCCTCCCTGCCCACCATATTGACACAGGCATTCACACACATCACTTTTGTATATACAAGAAATAAGATGTGCACACTCAAAAGTGTGAGTGCATGCTGACATACATGAAATATGCCCAGCACAATCACTCCCACCCACAGACTCACATTTTATATCTCCTTCAGGGGCCCTCCCAGGAGCTGAGCTAAGGGAGACCCTTTTCTCGGTCATGCTGAAAGTTTCCTTGTTGTCAGGTTTGACTCCAGAAACATCCAAGGACCTCGCTTCAGATGTCAGAGATAACACCACAGCGTTCTATTTGGACAGTGCTTTGTAAAAGTCAAATCACTTTATCAGATGATATCCCACTTGATCCTCTCAGCAGACCTGAGGGAGGCCTTTGAGCTGGGGTTATCCTCCCCATGTTACAGACAGGGAAACAGAGACCTAGAGAGATTAGGTCATTTGTCCGAGGTCAGAAAGCCAGCTAGTAAGTGAATCACCCAACCAGAACCCGCCCCGCCTGCTTCCCGCCCCTGCTTTCCCCGTCTCGGGCTCTTTCCATTGCCTCTCCCAGTGACTGGTTTAAGAGGATTATTTATTCTTCAGTTGTTTTTGCCCCCTAATTTCTTTCTTTCTTTATCCTTTTTTTATCCCCTGTTTCCGCCTCCAAAGAGTAGAGTTTCAGTAGGGAGTAAGGGAGGCCAAGTTCACCATCAGAAGAAAAATCTAAAAGTATCTTTTCCTTGTAAACCTCAGCCAAAATTCCTGCCAAATATAATGAGAACTTACCACACTCGCACGCACCCACCTTCACAAAGAACCAACTTAACTTGCAAAAGGAACAAAGTTAATAAAGTTAATATCTACTTCAGAGAACAGAGTAAGGCCCCTCTGGCCATGTAATTTGCCAACTAATTGAAAGTTATTCAGCTTTATAATTTTAAAAATTTGTATCACTCTCAGTTGCCTGGAAGGAATTGGTAATGTGCAAGCCTATTCTGGTCATTTTGGCTTTGGGCGAGCATGTGGACCAGTCTGCACCGTTTCTTTTCCACAAAAATGGCACTGTGGGAAGCCTGGGGGCTCCCTTTGGGGCTTTGAGGACCCACCTGTAGCCTTGCTGGCACCACTCTTTCCTGGCTCCAGCAGCCCTCAGGAAAGATGGTAAGGCAGTGTGACAAGATCACTGGCTTTGGAGTCAGGCTGACTGGTTTAAATCCTCTTTACCCCTTAATGGCTATATGACCATGGACAAGTTGTTTAACCTCATGGTCTTCAATTTCCTCATCTATGAAAAAGCTACTGATACCACTACCTTGGAAAGTTATTATTAGAATTAGGGCTAGCTTATATCCTGGCACATAGTAGATGCTCAATAAATGGTAGATACCATCAGATTGGTCAACCTAGCACTTGATTCTACCCTGTCTTAGGTTTCTAGGCAGAGGTTGTGTGGAGGGAGTAATAGGATAGTTAGGGAAGAGGGATAGAGGAGAACCAGGTACCACGCCTGGCTGTACAATGGATTTGGGAAACTAACCCCTCTCTGGTCTCTACCACCCCATTCATACATCTCTAAGGGGCTTTCCAACCCTGTGTCCTGCATGTTGGCCAAGGATTAAGACTGGGTCTCCTCCTATCTCTACCCTTGGGTTAGAGAAAAGGCCAGATCCACAGTAGCTGCTCGAAGACAACCTAGCTGTTTGACTTTGTCCACTGCTGGTCAACCAAGCCCAGAGACATGGTAGATGCAAACTCAGATATACTCAGGTCAACTGTGTTCAAGGAAGGGATGACAATGTTATCTCATGTAACTATTACATTGAATAAGCCAGACTCATGGGGGAATAATCAAGAAACAACTTTCATCAGTCATTCTGCACATCTGAGTCTGTTTTGTCCTTTTTGATGAAATCTGGGATTTGCTTTATGACTCTTCTGTTTTCTCTTAGGTAATACAAATTTCCCCATCTGTCTTAAATCACAAAATATTGTTTCTGCTCAGTAATTAACATGTCTAGGATATTACTATTACTCATCTTAGTCCATTTTGTGCTGCTATAGCATAATAACTGAGACTGGGTAATTTAGAAGGAAGAGAAATTTATTTCTTATGGTTCTGGAGGATAGGAAGTCCAAGATCAAGGAGCTGGCATCTGGTGAGGGCCCTCCTGCTGCATCATCCCATGGTGGAAAGGCAAAGAGGGCAAGAGATTGAACTCCCAGCCTCACGCCCTTTTATAATTGGTATTAATCCATTCATGAGGGTGGAGCCCTCATGGCCTAATTACCTCTCATTAAGCCCCACCTCCCAACGCTGTTGCATTGGGGATTAAGTTTCTAACACATGCTTTTCAGGGAACACATTTAAACCATAGCAGTACTGTTAACCTATTAACAATAATAGCAGTAATAAACTTCAAACTTCCTTTAAAAGCAAGATTTTTTTTTCCTCACTACTTGCTTGGAACTGGAACTGCTGCTGGCCTGCAGTGAGAAAGAGGCTCAATCTCCTGCAGTGAGAAAGGGGCTGTTTCTTCTTTCTACTTCTCTGTCTACATCTTGCTAACCATTGTGGATTTTTTTTTTTTTTTATATCTCTATTGTCAGGAATGGGAAGAGAAAAAGAAGGAAGAGGAACAGGAGAATTCTTACTGGACAAGTATAGAATTGAAGATTCAGGGTCTCTCTGAGCTTGGCAGGCATTAACCTTACTTCTTCTTTCATTTGGTATTTTTGTGGGTTCTTTGGAGAATCCCCACCCCCAACTCATGCAGGTGATCCCTGATGTGGGTAAATGCATTTTGATTCCAGCTGGCTTCTTCAGGTTCCTTCCCCAGCCCCTAGGCATCTTCCAGCACCACCTGCCTCTTTATGCTGAGGTCCTTCATCCCACTAGATGGTCCTCTGACAGGGTTTAGGAAGACTTAGACCATCTCTCTCTCATGTGTTCCAGATCTGGTTCAAGAAAACACATCTGCATTCTCTACCTTGATAAACTGAAAATTTAGGTTGTCCCCAGTGCAGCAACCTCCCTTTATTCTTCTGTTGGGCAGCTGGTCAGCCGGCATCTAACCTTTTACATTTAACAGTGGGAATCAGATTCTAGTTTATAGTATCCCCCAAATATAGGGAAAACATCATGTTCTCCAACTATCCCATTAAAGCCACTTTCCCTAGGCTTGAGTTAATGGAGGGAGTGGACAAAGACACACGATGTACTTACAGCTCTTTCCAGAAAAACCCTATCTAATCCCCCACTTTGTTCTTGGCCTCTCCCACCTCTTTTATATGCCAGAGTTGAGTAAGGATCAGCAAGGAACCTCAAAAGTAGTTTTTAATACAATCTTTGCAGTCCTTACAGGTTGGTCCTGCACTGTACTTGCAGAGATGGTATCCACTATCTTGGGGCCTCACATGAAATATGGACTAATGTAGTTTACATTTTTTTTCCAAGGCAAAACTCTGAGGTAGATATTGCTACCTGTATTTAATGGTTGAGAAAACAGATTGAGCTAAGCAACTAGCTCTAAGCATACAGCTAGTGGGGATTAAAAACCAAGTTAATCAGATCAAAACCTGAATTCTTTTCATCCTACATGAAGATTGAGCTTTACCTCTATAGCAGCTGGTGGATATAAAAATGCTTGAGGGCCTGCCACACAGCCAAATTAAGCATCCACATCACAATCGTGTGTGACTGTCAGCTACTTATTAATCTTGAAGCATGTTCCTATCCATGAACTCATTTGCTGGGACATCATCGAGGACAAGAACCTTCCCAATGCCCATTGAATTGCTTTTGAAGAACCCAGCAAATAAAGTCTTTCTTGTGCTTGACCCAAGCATTGATTACCTCTCTCATTTTATCCCCAAGGTTTTTAGTTAATTTCTTCTGCTTTTCAGTTCTGCTGATTATTATGTTGGAGAGAGACCCTCAATTAACATAATCTTTATAATCACCAACAACATGTATTTAAAAAGTGTTCATTTGTTTGTAATATCTGCCTTTATCTTGTTCATCTCTGCTTCTGCAGCAGTCTTAGTACATATTATGACTCCATAAAGGGTAGTTGAATTAATTCATTGGCTAAAAAAAGTTAATTTAACAGTGGGTTAGAGTTGGGGAAGGATAATGAGAAGGAGAGAAATGCGTACCTATGGGAGCTGTAATGTCAACCAACAATGGCTCATACTCCCAATTCCCTGGACATGCCTGGATAAGGGTCTGTTAGCTTCAACTTTCTCACCTGACCAGCAGGGATAAGGGTCTCCGTCCTGTCAGCCTCACTGGGAGTGTAAGATGAACCTCCAACAAATCATCGAAGTAGAAAGAAATAAAAAAGTATCACACATGTGGGTTTAGTCTGGGAAAACAAAACTTCTGACTCAGCCTGGGTCTCCTCAGACAGTGGGCTAGGAGGACCCAGAAAACCACTCTGGCCTGTGTGAGTTGCAAACAGAGGCTTCTACTTTCTGGGATAAATTATCCATGAGGCAGAGGCGTCAGGGCTGTCTGCTCCCTGTCTGGCCTCCTTTGCCATCTCACTTCATGAGGCATAAATCCCCAAGACTCCCCAGTCATTTCTTATCTGCGTCAGTGTTTATTTTTTTAAATTGTGTTCCACCCTCTTTTCTCTGCTTGCTATTTTATAGGGATATGGGCCAGGAGGGCAGAATCCAACTACAAATCTCACAGCTCTCCCTGCCGAGACGTTGGGACAGAGGGAGTGAGCTATGGTGGTCTGAAGCATAGTTGTCCCAGCAAGGGCCAGAGAAAGTGCCTTGGGGTATTTCCTGAGAAGTGGGGCTCTGAGATTTGCTCCCCTGGTGTGCCCAGACCTCAGAGTGTAGAATCCAGAGAGAACAAAGAGCGTGCTCATGTGAAAAGGACACAAGGTGTGGTATTGGACTCATCTCCATCACACCTAGCTGGGTGACATTGACTAAGCTACCGAATGTCTCTTAGCCTCATTTTAGACTTTAATGGGCATGACAATAACTCTTCAGGTGATTGTGAGGATCAACTGGGATGACCCAGGCCACTGTGTCTAGCATGCCACCTGCCATGGGAGGTGTGCAGTACACATCATTTCCTCTTATCTTCAGCTGTGATTGTGGAGTAACGCATTTATCATCTAATCTTCCTCAAGACTCTTGAATGTAAGCTCCTTCGAGGCAGAGACTTTGTCTGGCTTGTTCATCCCAGGATCCCCATCACTCAGTAGAGTGCCTGACATATTATCTGTGCTCAATCAACGTTGGCTGAATAATGAATGAAACCAAATTCTCCGTATGATTTCCATAGGCACAGAGAAATTTCAATATGAGAACATTGCTACAGAGACATACAGACATTCAGAATCAGAAAGGGCTTTTGAACAACATGCAACTTGAGGTCTTCTTTGTTGAGAGGAAGACGCTTAGGTTCAGAGAAGGAAGACACTTGGCCAGGATTCCACCAGATGTTAGGGCTGGAACTCAGCTCTTCTGACTCCTCATCCGATGTTCTTTATACTACATTATGCTGTCAGTCATGTCTTTAAGGTAAAACAGAAGGGTAGAGAATTATGAAACAGAAAAACCTAAGAAAAGGAAAGTGAAAGGAAAGAAAGCATTTCCACTCAAGTTGAGAGGGAGACAGATAGTGAGAAAGACAGACAGACACAGACATTGAGAAAGACAGAGAGACTCAGGACTGGGACCTAAGAGGAATTAAATCCAAAACATACTATGTTACATGACAGACAGCCTGAGTGTTACTTCAGAACACTGAGAACTCTCCCCTCACCGTGGGCTCAGCAGTGCCCTTGACCTTTATCCATGTGGGTCACAGCATGAGTAACCTTGGTAAAAATGGGGAAGCCTAAATTTCCACTAGAAGCCAACCTCTATTGCCTATTTCAGCCTGGCTAGCAAGGCTTTGTTTTCCTCATAACCTACACAACGATGCCACTACTACCACCACTACCCTTTCCAACAGTTCAATTACTACTATAAAAGTTCATATCTTTCTAATGCTTATTATGTGCCGGGCACTGTCCTAGTATTTTACACGCATGGACTCAGTTAATCCTCACAGCCACCATTGTTTTACAGATGAGGTTAAGTAATCTGCCTGTGATCATCCCATTGGTAAAGAGAGGAGCAGCAGCAGAATGGCCAGACATCTCTCTGGGGTTAAAGCCCAGCACAAGCTGTCCTCATGTCTCACTCTGGCCTTTCTCCTGCTATCCTTTCAGAGGTCACCTTGTTTTCACTGAATCGAAACAGATTCTTCCATTTTATTCTGACATGCTTTAACCACACTTCTTACTCCTCCATGTCTGCAAATATCCAAATAAAATACCATTCCAGGCCCTGTGCTAGGGGCTGGGAATGCAGATATGAGAAATGGTGCAGTCTAATAGGGAGGCTGACATTTAAATGGAACATTACAAAGTAGTTCTTTAAGTACTAAAAAGAAGCATGTCCCCAGCACCTGGGGAGTTAGAATAGGATTCACAGAGGAGGAGGAAATATTTCATCTGCATCTGAGTTGAGTAAATGACCACCAGAAGAGGCAGGGAACAGAGAGTGCAGGCTGAGACATGCTGGTGCAAAGCAGGATTTGGGAGGAACCAGTGGGGTTTACAACAGAGAGGGCCAGAACGTGAGACTGGAAAGGGCTTGAGGTCAAGATGTAAAAGATTTGAAGACCAAGCTAAGGGCAGGCTTTATCTCAATGATAATGCTTTATTGGTAATGATCATGAACGACAGACCTGGCTGACCCTCATATTGACTGACACACAGAGGAGTTGATTGGCTGATAGAGGTATGTGTCAAAACTTCTCCATAGCACCAGGGAGTATATTGGAGCCATTTCTGTTGAAGGCCCAGCCCCGCTACAACAGAGAAAATTCTCTTTCTGCCCTCAATTTCCTCCAAGCTGAGACTTCCTTGCTTCTGGCTGCAGATGATGCTCCTGGCTCTGGGATGTGTTGGGCCAAGAATTTCTGCCAGCCTTCTGGGGTTCTTACGAAATCAGATATTTGAACGGGGCCCCAGTTTCCCAACACATGCCTAAATCACTTCCACTGTTCTGAAACCTACTCCATGTATCCACCACTCACCACAGCTAGAGGGGTCTGCAGCCAAGCTGGGAAGAATCAAACCTTCAAAACTCTGAGCCCTGGGAGATGTGGGGCTAGGACCAAGCCTGCAAGAGGCCAGGTGGTCCCACCCTTAGCCCTGGGAGGAGAACTTCCTAAATGTACAGCCACTAGCAGTTTAATAGCTCTGGGGCCAGCTCATGTACATAAACTCTCAGTTTTATTTTGATATTTATGGTCACTTGTAAAATAAATAACACACTTGATTGGAGGCTGTTAAGTTGGTGCTCACTGCTTGCCAAGGGCCTGGGAAGCCTGCTGGGGTGTGACCACTCTGGGCATTCTACAGAGAAGCTTGATTGCTCTTCCTTCCACCCTGAGTCCACAGCACTCTTTCCATGTGGTGTTGTTCCCACCTTAGACCTATTACTCCCTCTCATAGGCTCTCTCAGAGCTGGCTAAGGCCTCTCTGACTTCCTTGATTCCAGAGCATCTGAGAGGGAGTAGGAGATACTCTGGCATCTCCCACTGAATTAGAAGCATAGTGTTTTAGAATCTAAACATCTTTCAAGCTGAGATTATTAATGCCCAGGAATAGTCAGATTATAAATTGTGAGAAACTTGGAATTCTAAACTATCTGAAACAGAAATAGGGGGCACTGAAATATCGAATGAGAAGAATTTCAGAAGTGAGGAGCTTAGTTTGAGTCTAGGCCTCTGTCCTCCATTGGGTTTAGATGAGGCTAAACGGATGTAGCTAACTGGTGTGTGTGTGGTGGAGGTGGGGGTGGGAAATGGCCAGGTAACATTTGGCAGTAGACAGGTAGACCTGGCTGAAGAGTGGGGAAAGGTGGAAGCTGCAGAGAGGAACAGAAGGTGCTGCATTCTCACTGACCAAATGTGTTCGTAAGGACATGAAAGATACCTATGGGGAATTTGGGAACCTTGAGGGCAGGAGTAATTTGAGCTATTACTATTAAGTAACCTCATTTAACTCAAGTTAGTTAGAAGTCTGGACTTTTAGGGCTTTAGAATTAAGACTCAAAGAGCCATGAATGGACTCATGCCTGTAATCCCAGCACTTTGGGAGGCTGAGGGAGGTGGATTGCTTGAGCCCAGGAGTTCAAGGCCAGCCTGTGCTAGCCGTCTAAAACAATAGACGGGCATGGTGGCACAAGCTTCTAGTTCCAGCTACTTGGTGGCTGAGGTGGGAGGATCACTTGAGCCTAGGAGTTTGAGGATGGAGTGAGCTATGATCATGTCACTGCACTCCAGCCTGGGCAACAGAGCAAGACCTTGTCTCAAAAAAAAAAAAAAGAAGAAGAAGAAGAAGAAAGAATTAAGACTCAAAGCCTTTTAGGCTACCAGATATTTAGACTAGAATCTAGAATAGTAAAGATGTAGATTAGAATCTTAGGATCCTAGAATTCTAGGAGAATATAACTTAAGCGTCCTAAGAATGTACCTAGTCTTTTTCCCAGTGAAATATGCTGGGGTTTGGAGACAGTCTGGGATAAAGAAGACCTCTTGTGGGCTATTGCAGCTTTATGAGTTTCACAACATCCAAAGTTGAGCTGGACCTGAGGAGCAGTGAGGGAGGGAAAAGCAGCAGCACATGGTTACCATTGATGATAGATGTAAGACAGGATCTTGATTTAATACTTCTTAGTGCAATTAAAATAAAATTGAAAGAGATGCCCCACCTAATATTCCTACTTTACGTCGAGGGAACAGAGGTCCAGAGAAGGAAAGTAATATGTCCAGTTTGGAATAATCAGTTAGTGACAGATCAGATCTGGATGTGGGTCCATGTTGCTTGGCTCCCAGCCAGTTAATTCCTTTTCACTGGTCTGCTCCTCCTGGACTGAGGTCACTCATTGCATTCTCTTGACAGCTTTATGGGAAGCAGTTAGTATATCACTGGCCTGTTTAGAAATATAAAGGACAATGAAGAAAGGAAATGGATTGTGTGATGGGAGCGCTGGGCAAAATTCATGAGTTAATTCAGGGTGAGGCTGTGAATTTTACCCTTCTCCAGCCCAGTTCTGTTTTCCTGTCACAGACCAACTCCTGTCCTTGATGGGCTGAACTGGCTAGTCCCAAAGTGAGGCTTCGGTCTAGTCACAGACAGACCCTCGGCCTTGGCTGAAGACTGAGCCTTGACTTCGATAACGAAATAAGATAAAGCATTTAATGAGAAAATGAGAACACAGGCCATATTTCATACTGAGCAGAATACAGGTCATTTTCGGTACTGAGTCAGATCTTCTGGTGTAGGGGAAAGACAGCAGGCTCTAGGGTCTCCTGGAACAGAGCCTCCTGGTTTCATGAAGAGGGAGTTTCTGAGAAGGCTTTTTCACTATGCACATTTCAGATTTCTCTGCCCCTGTGGATGAGAAGTGACATCTGATTGGTGAATTTGGGAAGAACTTTAGGGCATGTAAAGCTCAGTTCTGCTACTTTCTTTATCTTGAGAGCTGTCTGCCTACAAGAAGCACACTTTCTGCTGTTGCTCTTGGGTCTTGTCCTGATAGCCAAGAATGGCCTCGTATAGTGCTGCCGTGCTTGGTTGGGAAAGTCTGCCTACTTAGGGGGATGATTTAGCTGTACTATGTCATTCAGGATACCTTTCGAACCAACATCTCCTAAACTGCGGCAAAAGTTAATTTCTTTTTTTCTTTTCTTTTTTTTTTGAGACAGGGTTTACTCTGTCACCCAGGCTGGAGTGTAGTAGCAGAATCACGCTTACTGCACCCTTGACCTCTTGGGTTCATGTGATCCCCCCACATCAGCATCCCAAGTAGCTGGAGGCACAGGCACATGCCACCACACCAGGTTAATTTTTTGTATTTTTTTGTAGAGGTGGAGTTTTACCATGTTGCCCATGCTGGTTTCAAACTTCTGGGCTCAAGTGATCTATCTGCCCGTTTTGGCCTCTCTAAGTTCTGGGATTACAGGCATGAGCCACCATACCCAGCCTAAAAGTTAATTTCTTGCTCATGTCACTGAAAGATGTGAAAAGGGTGCTCTGCTTCATGCAGTCATTCAGGACCCAAGTTCCCTCCATTGGGTGGCTCTGGCATCTTCTAGAACAGTGATTCTCAACCAGAGATGATCTTGCCACAGATGGGGCATTTGGAAATGTCTAGAAACATTTTGGTTGTCACAACTGGAGAGTGGGGAATGCTACTGGCATCTAGTAGGTAGACACCAGAGATGCTGCTAAATATCCTACAGTATACAGGACAATCTCTAATAAAGCATTATCTGGCCTAAATGCCAGTAGTGCTGAAGTTGAAAAATCTTGTTCTAGGGCCTTCTTGGATCATTCAACCAGCAGATGAAGAAAAAGAGGGAGAATGGAGAATTATATGTCAGAGAATTTTATGGATCTTACTGGTAAGTGATGTGTAACACTTCTGCCCACGTTCTACTGGCCAGAACTAAGTCACATGACCACATACAAGGAACAAGGCTGGGAACTGTGGTCTAACGATGGCCAGCAAGAAGAGGAAGCAGGTTTGCTGAGCATCTATCCACTCTCTGCCATAAGACCTATTTGTCTCCAACTATAACCTGTAAAGGTGCTGTTTTGGCCTCCATCTCTATTCTCTTTTATTTCTTAAATCATTCAAATTTAATCACCCATGGATTAAAATACTGAGTAGGGCAAACTGCTTTAACTCTTTGGTCTTCCCTTTGCTAATCTACAACACAGAGTTAATACAAATGACCTCGCAGGGATTGTTGGGAGGGTTTCTCCTCCTCTCTTGCTCTATCTGCCTTCTTAAAGGTGATCCCTCCTTCTTCCAACCAAAATAAGACTCTGAGGTACCCCACTGCAGAAAAGGAAATTTCATCCTGATCATGAAACTCAGTTCTCAAAGAAAGAGAAAGGAATATGTTTGCAGGATTCTGAGACATCTTGCAGTTACTCAGAAATTTTCTCTGAAAATAAAAATGGCTACAGAAAAGAATCCTTGGCTGAGGGGTAGAGGGGCACTTGACTTCTGGTTCCAGTCCTGCCTCTGAATGGCATGTGTAGGCTCGGACTCATTCCTTCCCTGGATCTTAGGGCTCTTGTTATAGAGTGGGCAAGGTGATTTTTCTGTAGCTCTAAGATCCAATGTAAGTTTATCTGTTGCTTGAATTTCCCTCTCCCCTACCAAACTAATCTCTTTCTTGGCATCAGTATGCACTTAAAGAATAAGATCTTGTTTGTAAGGGAAGGGCACAGTGGAGGTGGGTGGTTTAATGACCACCTCCTCTCCTAGGGAACCAGTTCACAGAGAGAAGCCTTCAGGAGGTTGTCATAAATAACTAGACCCTTATCCTGACTTCCTCAGAAGGCAGTCAGAGCAATGATTGATGTAGCCCATTTGGGCAAGGTTGGAAGCCCAGAAGAATGCTCACTGGCAGATCTGCTTGTAAAGTTTCACATTACCCACAACTGGGCTGGGTGTCAGCGTCTTGGACCTCCTTGCAAGGCTTGCTCAAGAGCCTCAAAGATGAGGCAGAGAATTTCATGCCAGGTTAGAAGGGAGAGGTCAGTTTATGGGAATGAAGAGTAAAGGATAAACTCTAGCTAACAGTTCAGAGAGAGAACCTTCTCTCTGAACTGTCAAATCTTTTCATTTCCCTGGGCCACATCAGAAAAAGAATAATTGTCTTGGGCCAAGTATAAAATACATATAAAATACTAACAGTAGCCGATGAGCTAAAAAAGAAAAACTCAAAAAAAATCTTACAATGTTTTAAGAAAGTTGACAAATTTGTGTTGGGCTGCATTCAAAGCCATCCTGGGCTGCATGCGGTCCATGGGCCTTAGGTTGTACAAGCTCGTTCTAGAGTTTCCTATGAGACCCTTACAATGATATTTTTTCTCCCATCTCTCTCAGAACCTCCAGAATACTGCAAGCATCATTAAAACCTACTCTAATTGACATGATGTGTGCATGATTTAAATATTTAATTACTTTTGGTCAAGAGTAAACAATTGTATGTTACAAATTACATTCATAGTAGAAAAATATTAGACATAAAAAAGTTTTCTATGTTTCCTTCATCAGCAACACTGAGTGCTGAAAGGAGGAGCAAAAAAGGGGAAAAGAGTGTGGTGGAAGAAAGCCTGAGACAAAACACTGCTGCCTTCCCTATCTGGCTGCCCCAGCTCTTTTTTTTTTTTTTTTTTTGAGACGGAGTCTTGCTCTGTCGCCCAGGCTGGAGTGCAGTGGCACAATCTCGGCTCACTGCAAGCTCCGCCTCCCGGGTTCACGCCATTCTCCTGCCTCAGCCTCTCCGAGTAGCTGGGTCTACAGGCGCCCGCCACCACAATCGGTTAATTTTTTGTATTTTTAGTAGAGATGGGGTTTCACCGTGGTCTCGATCTCCTGACCTCGTGATCCGCCTGCCTCGGCCTCCCAAAGTGCTGGGATTACAAGCGTGAGCCACCGCGCCCGGCCCCCAACTCTTAATTCTTCCCAAAGAGAAGTCATTAAAGATTTACTGTCTTAGCTTGATAGGCAGCTTGAAGCTTTCTGGACCCACGGCTGCCCCTACCCACTTCCCGCTTAGAAAGCCTCCTCCTCTCGCAAAGCCTGAGCCAGTCAGCAAGACTCCCTTTCTCCTGAGTTTTCTATCTGAGCAGGAGGTTGCCCTGCAGCTGCTAACAATCAGGGTCAGAAATCACCTTTGGAGGCAAATAAACATCCCAGGTATGCCTAACCTTCACTGAAGCTTTGAAGAACCACCCACTCCCTGCCCCCCACCAGTCTGCACAAGAAGACAGGTCAGGAGAGGGACAGAAATTTGTTATAGTCATTTCGGAAAGTGCAATGTTTGTAGAGGGGATACTCCCTTCTCACTCCCATCCCCCCACTTCTCTCCTAACTTAATCTAAGTCCGTGGGGGGGGCGGGGAGGTGGTTCCAAGAGAGAACCCTGTAGAGTTTGGGAGCACCTACAGGAAGTGGGGACAGGGAGAGGTTCATTTCCTGGTTAGAAGTTTGCTGATGTGCAGAATTTGCAGGCCCATCCCTATTAGGGCACAGTGGAACTTAGAGGGAAAGTTCTAGGAAGAGCTTAGCCTCTTCAAAATTCACTGGAATTTGAGGGTACACATGAACCAGAGATTGAGATTTGCTGTTGCTTCTTTTTTAAAAAATAACTTTATTGAGGTGAAATAGACATATTACACATATTCAAAGTGTGCAGTTCTACAAGTATTGACATGTGTATACACATCGAAAGCCCTCACCACAATGAAGATAGTGAATAGACCCATCATCCTCACTTTTATTTGGTAAAAGTTTGCCCCTTTGTGATTACTCCCCCATCTCATCCCCCACCCACCCTTCCCAGGCAACCATTGATCTGTTTTCTGTTGTTATAGATTAGTTTGCATTTTCTGGAGTTTCACATAAATAGAATCATACAGTATGCACTCTTTTCTGTCTGACTTCTCTCACTTAGTATAAATATTTTGAGATTTACTCATATTGCTGCTGTGTGGTTTCTTCATTCCTTTTTACTGCAGAGTAGCATTCCATGGCATGTAAATACACTCATGTATTTATCCACTCACCTGGTGATGGACCTTTGTTTTCAGTTTGGGGCTATTACAAATAAAGCTGTTATCTGCATTCATGTACAGGTCTTGTATGAACATATGTGCTCATGTATTTTCAGTTGGAATGGTTAGATCATATGGTAGCTGTAGATTTTGAGACTGCCAAACTATTTTTTCTGAAGTGGTTCTATCATTTTACATTCCCATTAGAAGAGTATCAAGTTGAGATCCTCGCCAACACTTGGCATGATCAGTCTTTTAGATTATAGCCATCTTAATAGGTGTGTAGTGGTTTTGTGGTTTTAAAATTGCTAAGGATGATGAGCACCTTTTCATGCGCTTATTTGCCATGCATATATATTCTTTGGTAAAATGTCTCTTCAAATATTTTGTCTATTTTTTTATTGGATTGCTTGTTTTCTTTTTATTGAATTTGAGAGTTCTTTATAGATTTTGAATACAAGTCCTTTGTCAAATATATGCTCTGCAAATATTTTCACCCATTCTGTAGCTTGTCTTTTCATTTTCTTAATAGCGTCTTTTGAAGTATGAAGTTTTAAATTTTGATAACGTCCAATTTATCAAAATTTTCTTTTATGGATTGTACTTTGATGTTGAATCTAAAAGACTTTGCCTATCCTGTGGTCACAAAGATTTTCTTCTAAAAAGTGTTATAAACGTATGATTTACATTTAGATCTATAACTTAGTTTGAGTTAATTTTTTATATACAGTGTGAATTATGAATTGGACCCTCTCTTTCTGTTTTGTTTTGTTTGCTTACATACATCCAGCTGTTTTAACAGCGTTTATTGAAAAGACTGTCCTTCCTCCGTTGAATTGCTTTTAAATCTTTGTCAAACACCAGTTGTCCATATATGTGTGGATCCATTCATGGACTCTGTATTCTGTTCCATTGATCTATTTGTTTAGTTTGATTCTAATGTCACACTTTGATTACTTTATAATAAGTTTTGAAATCAGGTAGTTATCCTATCAACATTGTTCTTTTTCAGAATTGTTTTAGTTATTCTAGGTCTTTTTTATGATCACATGAATTTTAGAATCAACTTATCAATTTATGCCATAAGCCTGCTGGGATTTTGATGTGGAATGCATGAATGTATAGATCAATTTGGGGAGAAGTAAAATTTTAACCATGGTGAGTTTTCTGATCCACGAACAAAGAATGTCTCCATTTATTTAGATCTTCTTTGCTTGCTCTCAGTGATGGTTTGTAGTTCTCAGTGTATAGGTCTTTCATACCTTCTGTCTGATTTACCCCTAATTGTTTAATTTTTTTTTGGTGGATGCTATTGTAAATATATTTTTAAATATTTTATTTCTGATAGTTTGTGTATCTGATATGGAAATACAATCGCTTTTTATATATTGACCTTATATCCTGCAATCTTGTTAAACTTATTAGTTCTAATAGACTTTTGCACATGCCATTATGCCATTATTTTCTACATAGACAGTTACATTGTCTAGGAATAAAAAATGATTTTATTCACTCCTTTCCAACCTGGAGTCTCTCTATTCTTTTCTTTCCTGATTGCACAAATGGCTAAAACATCCAGAACAATGTTGAAAAAATTGCTGAAAGTAGACATCTTTTTCTTATTCTCGATATTAGAGGGAAAACATTTAGTCTTTACCATTAAATAAAATGTTAGCTGTAGATATTTTTGTTGACTTTTTAAAATGAGAAAGTTGTCTTCTATTCCTAGTTGGTTGAGAGTTTTTATCCAGATTAGTTGGATTTTGTAAGGTTGTTGGATTTTGCTAAATGCTTTTTCTTGTCTCTGTTGATATAATCATGTGGGTTTTTTTTTTTTTTTTGCTTTTCAATGTGTTAAAATGGTGAATTACATTGATTTTTCTTAAAAAATTTAATTGTGATAAAAACCTTGCATAACAAACATTTTCTATCTAAACCATTTTTAACTGTACAGTTTATTATGTTCACATTGTTGTGCAAAAGATCTCCAGAACTGGCACTGATTTTCTTATGTTAAACTAACCCTGCATTCCTTGGAAAAACTTCACTTGGCCATAATACATTATCCTTTTTATCTATTGGATTTAGTTTGTTAAATTTTAATGTGGATTTGATTTGCTAAAATTTTGTTTAGAAATTTGTATCTGTGTTTTTGAAAGATATTGGCTTGTAGTTTTCTGGTATTGTCATTATCTGGGTTCAGTGTCAGGGTAATGCTGGCATCAAATAATGAGTTGGCAGGCATTCCTTCTTCAGTTTTCTGGAAGAGTTTGTGTAGAATTAGTGTTATTTCTTCTTTTAATGTTTGGGATAATTCATTAGTGAAGAAACTAGAGTTTTCTTCATTAATGGGAAAGTTTTTTTGTCTGTAAGTTCTATTTTATTAGTAGAGACCCGCTGACTTTCAACCCCTATCGCTTCGGCCCCGGAGCACCCAAGCCACGGTTCACCTACTTCCCCTTCTGCCTGGGCCACCACTCCTGCGTCGGCCAGCAGTTTGCTCAGATGGAGGTGAAGGTGGTCATGGCAAAACTGCTGCAGAGGCTGGAGTTCCAGCTGGTGCCCGGGCAGCGCTTCGGGCTGCAGTAGCAGGCCACTCTCAAGCCACTGGACCCAGTGCTGTGCACCCTGCGGCCCCGCGGCTGGCAGCCTGCACCCCCACCTCCCTGCTGCTGAGGGGACCTCCAGGCAGGACGAGACTCCCTGGGCAAAGGCCGTGCTCGTCCACCTCTGCTGTCCACGGCGACCCAGCCTTCTCCCCTGCCCTGTCCCCTGGGCCACCCTTCACGCTGGCTTCTAGTGGGCCCTCTGCCGACTGCCTGCTTCACACCCCTCAGCGCTCCCTGTTGCCTGTGGACTCCACGGCCCTTCCTGGACTGGCCCTTGCTCAACTCCCAGCCGCCACCATTGTCCCTACCACTGAGCCCTTGCACAGGCCACTTCCTCAGACGAGACACCCTAACTCTCGTTCACTCCCTAAAGCCCTCTTCAGGTGTCACCTCCTCCAAGAAGCCCTCCTTGCCACCCCCAGCCGGGTCAGGGGCCCTTCGTCTGTGCTCCCTCAGTCACCTGTGCTACCTCTAACACCACACTGACCACACTGTATCATGAGTGTCCATTGACATGACCAATTGCCCTGCCAGGCTGTGAGGGCCTCAGTGGTAGGGTCTGCATGTGATTTGTCTCTGAGCCCCCTGTGCCCACCCAGGGCCCGGCACAGAGTCGATGCTCAATAAATGTGTGTTGACTGCAAAAAACAAACAAACAAACAAACAAACAAAAAACAAAAAAAAGTAGATACAGAGATGCTAAGGTTATTTCTTTTTGACTGTGCTTTCATAATTTGTGTTTTTTAAAGAATTGGCTTGTTGAGTTGTCAAATTTATAGGTATAAAGTTGCTGATAATATTCTCCTATTTTTTAATGTAAGGGAATGTGTGGTAATGGCACCTGTCTTGTTCCTAATTTTGTAATTTGTGTCTTTTTTCATATTTTCCCTGATCAACTTGGCTGGAGGTTGGTCAATGTCATTGATCTTAAAAAAATCATCTCTTGGTTTCATTGATTTTTTCCCCCTACTGTTGTACTGTTTTCTATTCCATTGATTTCTGCACTGAATTTTATTATTTTTTCTTCTGATGTTTATTTTGCCATTATTTTTAATTGCTATGTCTTTGAGTTAGCCATTTTTCTGCCATGTTTAATATATCCTTAATCCTACTCAGAGTATTTTTCATCTAAAACATTGTAGTTTTCATCTCTAGGTTCTATTTGAGTATTTTTGAAATCATCCATGCCTCTACTTAACTTTTGAACATATACAGAACAATTATAATAATTATTTTGACATCTTAGCCTGACAATTTTAAATCTGTTTCAGTTCTTGGATGGTTTTGATTGCTTGATTATTCTCTCTGTGTTTTCTTGCTTCTTTGCATGCTTAGTTATCTTTGATTAGATGCCAGAAATGGTGACTTTTACCTTACTGGGTGGTGGATCTTCTTGATTCTTATAAATCTTCTCGAGCTTTGTTCTGGGATGTGTTAAGTTGACCGGAAATTGTTTGATCTTCTTGGGTCTTGCTTTTACGATTTATTTGGCATATCTGAGCAGTCTAGGGCTAATTATGCCCCACTACTAAGCAAGATTTTCTAGGGTACTCTACCCAATGCTCATAAAGTATGATTTCGTTCAGCTATCGGGGGGGGGGAATATGCAATATTCCTAGCCCCCTGTGAGCATCAGACAATGTTCTTTAATCTTTTTCAATTATTTTTCCTCCATCCTCAAGTGTTACTTCACATGCATGTGCTAATCAGGATTCTGTTGAATATCAGAGGGGGATGCACTGCAGATCGTCAGGGCTCTTTCTCTGCACATCTCTTTCCTTTTATTACTTTGTCCATCCATGAACTCTAGTCCACTTGGTTTCCCTAACACGCAGCCTTATCACCTCAGTTCAAGGATCCTGCTGGGCTCCACCCAGACTTTCTTCTCTGTCCCATAGCCTGGATATTCTCTGAAGGCAGCAAGCTGGGGCAGTCATAGGGCTTATCTAGTTTGTTTCTTGTCTCTTAGGGAGTAACTATGCTTTGTTGTCTTAGGTCTAGTGTCTTGAAAATGGCTGTTTCTGACATTTTATCTTTTTTATTTTGAAGGCAGGAGGGTAAATTCAATCCTGGTAACTTAATTGTGGGCAAAAGTGCAAATCTCCTGGCATCCAATTCTTACCATAGATTTCTGATGTCTGGAAGCATGGTGGAGCAACACACTTCTGAAGGGAGAGCAGGTGCTCTAGTGAAGTTTTCCACAAAAGAAGAAACTGGTGTGCTCTTTGTCTACCTCACCAACTTCCCTTCAGCCCTTGGGGAGTGTAGAAGACCTCCATGTTCATCAGGGCTCCATTTTAAGGAGAGAACAGAAGTTGGAGGATAAGGTGGAAGTTCTGATTGATGTGGACCAGATAAGGTGACATCCGGCCAAAGAGGAAGCTGGGAGCCACAGACTGCTAATAGGATGAAGGAAGACGCAGCTCCCCCTCTGTGGGGTCATCAGAGATGGAGGGGGCTGGCATAAGGATGAACATCTGCCTCCAAAACCATGTAACTCCATACACCACATCATCTAATAGGAGACCAACATATTGTCAGAGGCCACCAGCAACAGAGGGAAGCAGGTAAAGCCAGT
Organism: Symphalangus syndactylus; assembly: GCF_028878055.3. NCBI lineage: Eukaryota > Metazoa > Chordata > Mammalia > Primates > Hylobatidae > Symphalangus > Symphalangus syndactylus. The sequence continues at coordinate 129,909,625 of NC_072441.2, read as the reverse complement.
GTAAGATCAGGAGCCTTTCTCCACCAATGACAAACAGCCACTTATTTAGAGTGATCTCTGTTATTCCTCTTATTTTCCCTTCTTCCCTCAACATGAAATGTGCTAGACCCAGAAAAGAAAGGAGGAAAATTAGAAGACAAGACCACAACCCTTTACCACTCTTTGTGGTTTTTTTTCTTTTTTTCCTTTTTTTGACAGTCTCACTCTGTTGCCCAGGTGCTGGAGTGCAGTGGCGTGATCTCGGCTCACTGCAAACTCCACCTCCCAGGTTCAAGTGATTCTTGTGCCTCAGTGTCCCACGTAGCTGGGACTACAGATGTGCACCACCCATGCCCAGCTAATTTTGTATTTTTTTTGTAGCGACGGAGTTTCTCCATGTCCCCTTCCCACTCTCGTAACTTGAGGTACAAGTCTGGCAAACATTGAAGCGAGACGAGGAAATGCTATTGAAACTGGATATGAGATGGGAGTTGTGAACTAGACCAGATGGGGCTTTTGGTAACTGATATCGATGGGAATGCAATGGGATCTACCTGAAAATATCATTAGAAAATGATACTGACAGATAGTACAAATCATGGCTAACAGTTGTGGCTAGAGTAAATAAGTTGAACTGTTTACACCTATACCCCAATGGATTGAGGCTTCTCAATAAACTGGTTACACCTGATCTGCTAACAACAGCTGGTAAACATTGAAAGGGGTACTGTGCTGAGTGCTGTACACACACTATGTCATTTGCTCTTCACAACCTATAGGATAGGCATTAGTTTTTCCCCCATTTGGCAGATGACAGAAACCGAGGCACAACCAACTTGTCTAAATATAGATTATAGAAATTTCACATGTATCTCTCCAGTTCACAGGAAGCATCATTCTCCTTAATCACTTTGCTCTTATCCTTGATTTTTCCCAAACATTTTTGCTTATGTTGAGTGTTTTCCATTTCTCTAAGCTGTGTTGTCAGTCCATCTCCTGATGAAGCAAGGGCAGTTTGAATGCTGAATGGAGGTGGATGAGGAAGGGGAACACTATGTGAAAATATTTGTTTTACGCAGATGAAATGTTGGTTCAGAACGCACGGAACTACATCCAGGTGAGAGGCATCAAATAAATCACTTAACCTCTTTGTACTTTAGTTTCCTTATATGTTTTTATGGGCATCATGATAGTGCCTACTTCACTGGGCTGGCGCTGGAAATGAAGTGTGAATACAGATGAAGTTGTTAATCAGTGTCTGGCACACGGTCTGCTCTATCCGAGGATTAACCATGGTTATTATCTGTCCTTTATTGCTAGTTAAGTTCTCTTCACCACTGAAAGAAAAAGTCCAAATGAACCCAAACATATGCGTTTATTTTCTCCTCCACATCTCCGCTGCCCCTCCTTCATTACTCTATCTCCATCACCACCCCAAGAAATTAGATCTTTGCATAGCAGAAAACACTTTTCCCATTCAGAAGAGAAAGAATGGGACTTTTTTTTTTTTTTTTTTTTTTTTGCCATTCCAAGAGAGAACCCACATTTGACACTGGATTTCCACCCAGTTTTTCTAAGTACACCTCTGGTTACATTGCTGGAGGTGTCAGTGTGAGGATTTAAGTTCAGCTATATCTGACAGCTTGTTACCCAGATGAGAAACCCCAGAGTCCTCTTCCACCCTTTGCAGTGAGCTGCCTGGACCTGCACGGTCCCTGCAGTGCCTTCTATGTGCACCAGATGGCAGGTGCTGCTTCGGAAACGCAGGTGCGGCAGCTGCAGAACTGATTCCACGGGTGGATCTGAGCACCGGGCTCACCTGGGAGATTTCTAATAACACAAATGCCCAGGCTCCGCCCCCGAGATTTTGACGCCGTGGGTTTGGTGTGGCGGCCTGGCGTCTGTGTTTTTATAAAGCCCTACAGATAATTATGATTCAGCTTGGTGCAGGGACCTGCGTTTGGGAGCCGCTGCTTCAGAGTGTTCCAGAGAATGGCAGCCTCACACAAGCATGAAGCGTTTCGCTGTGCAACACAAATCAACAACCTGGGGTCCTAGAATTCAGGGTGAGGTTTCACAGAGTGTCAGAGTTGAAAAGGATCTTGGGGCTCACTGATGAAGCATTAGCGACGAGGAGCCTGAGGCCAGAGGGAAGGTGCCACGGACAGCCTGAGCTACAGTGCAGGTCTCCTCCCTCCTCCGCAGCCCTGCTGACCGCGGCTCTCCATGGTTATAATACTGTCACTTCTCCGCTAGCCCAAGGATCTGAAAATACTTTTGGTAAGCCACGGGAAGGACCCTCCTCCCTGAGTCACTACTTTTAACTGCTGTTGGAACGACTCCAAGCCTCAAATAATTCAAAACTGTGTGAAACACGTTTTTGCCTGAATTAGGGTTCACACCGGGTGGCCTTTGTCCAGAGGCCATGTTTTAATGGCTCTGCAGCACGGCCTCCCTGCCATCCATGATTGTGGGGATGCTCGCCCCTGTCTCCCAGCCCTGGTGCATCCCCAGCCCCGTGCTCCTGTCTTCTCACGGTCCTTGGGCATATCAAAACGTCTCTGAGCCTCCATTTCTTCTCTGTGAGACAGGGGTGAGGATTACTTGAGAAAATGTTCAGCATTTCTGTAACTGTTGAAAAAAAAAAACAGAGCTTAGTTTTCCTCTGTACTCTGTCTTTCAACACTTTTAATTTGGACTCTAGGTTTGCAGAGGCAAAGGTTCTCAGAAAATCTATAACCGAAACCCCTAACTTTATACTCGGGCAAACTGGGTCCAGAAAGCTGAATGATTTACACAGGGAGTTACTGTGAGAGGAGGATTGGCATGTAGGTGTCCCGATGTCCAACCTTCTGCCCTTTTCCGTATCACAACCACACAGTCCTGGGGCCTCTCCGATGGAGCCTCTTACTATCATTATTCTGAATAGTTCTGATGCTAATTGGTGTCTTCCCCTTCCTCCTTTCCTTTCATCAATATTTAGTGAGCACCTGTTTTATCTTGTGCCCTATACTTGGTTTCTGTTAGAGAACCTTGCCTTACCTACAGTAAGTACTAACTGAATCTTTGATGGTGGTTTAATTATTCACATTTATTCATATATTTAGTGATAAGCACTTGCTTTGTGCTAAATCCTTTTTAGGGAGGCCGCGAGGAACCCAAGGGGAGCAGATAATGACATGGTCCGCAATGCACTTAAGGAGTTGGCAGAGTTTGGGATCGGGGATTCTGCGCGTGTGTGGATAATCAGCATTCAGGAGAAGGTGTAGTGCACGTAAGTACTGCTGTGTGCACCGTGGCGGCAGGAGGTCACTTTGGTTTGGAGCTGGAAGGCTGGGAAGTCAGACCCTGCACTTTCTCCGTGTAAACTCTTGATCCCCCTTCTCCTTTAGCCTCTCTCATGACTGGTTCTGCAGGCTTCTGTCCTGGACCTTCTCTTCTCACTCTATGTGGTCTTTCTGGAGCATCATCCGTCTTCCTGCCTCAATGATCGTCTAGTTCTTGATGGCTTCTAAATCCATATCTCCAGAGGAAAGTGTTTCTCTGAATCTCAGACTTTTACATCCTACTGTTTCCCGAATGTCACTGATTGCATAACTTGTCACTTGTACAGAACTGAACTCCTCTCCCCTCCAATCTGCTTCTCCTCAGTGAGCTCAGAAACCTGGAAGTGGTCCTTGACTCCCCCCTTTTCTTTAATCTTCCACCACACCAGTAATAATGAGGTTCTTTAAACCCCAGAATCCTGGAAATCTAAACAGCCCTGCCACAGATTCCTTTCTCTCCAACCCACCTTTTCTGCCACTGTCAATCTCTGGGTACAATCAAGATTCACCAGCATTTTTGTAACAACTTTTTACCCAACTGGTCTTCCTATTTTGAGTCATGCTCACCTATGAGTCCTCCAGATTGGACCCAGAGAAGTCTTCTTATATAAAATAAAACAAACAAATGAAGCCCCTCCATCACTTACAGCTCTTAGAGTGTCTTCCCTCTGCTCCTAAACTTCATACTCCCGTAAGTGGCCTCTGCAACCTGTGCTATGGATTGAATTGTGTCCTCCAGAAATGTACATTCAAGCCCTAACTGCTCATACCCCAGAATGTGAGCTTATTTGGGAATGGAGTTGTTGAAATGTAATTAGTAAGATGAGGTCATGCTGGAGTAAGGTGGGCTCTTAATCCAGTATGACTGGAATCTGTATAAGAAGAGGGAAATTTGGACACAGACATAGGAATAGAGGGAGGACAGCCATGGGAAGTGAAGGCAGAGATTGGAGTTATGCTGCCACAAGCCAAGGAACACCTGGTGCTGCTTCCAGAAGCTGGAAGAGGCAAGGAAAGGTTTCTTTCCAAAAAGGCTTTGGAGGGAGCAAGCCCTTGCCAATGCCTTGATTTTGGATCTCCAGCCTCCAGAACTGCGAGACAAGACGTTTCTGTTGTTTTAAGCCACCCAGTTTGTGGTAATTTGTTATGGCAGCCCTAGTAAATGAACATAAACTGTCATGATCTGAATACCAGGTATCTTTCCAGTCTCCTCTGCAGTCATGTGCCTCTCAATTCACCCTGTTATCCCAGGCACACTGGATTACGTACAGCTCTTGAAACACACCGTGCACCTGCACACCTTTGCTCACACTGGTATCTGGTGGAAGGCTCTCCCTCTTCTCTGCTTGCCCACATTCTCCACAACTTCTTCCTTCTGCTCCTTCGACACCAGATATGTGAACAACGATGACTTGTTCTGGCCTCCTTGAGAGCAGGGACTCTGCTTCCCTCTTCTCTATCCCTGTTGCTTTAGCACTGAGCTGACCTAGCATAATGCTGCAAGAATTGATTTGAGTTGGGTCACATGTTCTCCCACAGTTTATAATGTTGGTGGGTGGTGGGATTCAAAACGCTCATTCCTCCCTCCTCACTGGATTTCCAAAGAGGGGTTCACCCTGATTTCACCACCCACTAAAACCTAATTAACCACAGAGCATGAATTCTTCTTGGAAACCTCCAAACTGCCAACTTCTTCTCCCTCATGCTGTTGCCAAGGCTCTCGAGCAGGCTTGAAGGAAGGAAACGTGGACAAAAAGATTTTGCTCGTTTCTTTGAGGCCAACGCCTAATCACTGTCCCTCTTCAAGTGAAAAATGGGGAAAACACTAGCTAACTGTTGTTTAGTGACCCCAACCCCTACCCCTTTAAAATAAACACTCTTTTCAATTAGGAAGATTTGTCACCGGGGACAGTAATTCCATGTCCTACCAAAACAAACACAGTTGTAATTAGTTTTATCCAGGAAGAAAATTAACTCTGTTTACCTTAGCATAATTAATCACTGACCTCTTTTTGTCCGGGCAGCTTGGGGGAGGGCACGGGAGTGGGGGGTTGTGATCTACAGCACAGGGGCGTTCCGGGCTCCATCTATCTCTCGTCTTGGTTACACAGCTGTCTGCGTGAGTTATTTGAATGAATATTCCTAGCCAAGAGTTGTGGAGCTGCCTCAGAGCTAGACTTGGAGAAACCACTAAATAAGGCTATGATTTTATGGCTTCAGTCTGTGGAGAATTTTAGATGAGTACGTATCAGATGGGCATTAAGGCAAGCGGCTGACACTGAAGTTTGCTTGGCTTCTTTCATGCCCTTCACCTTGACCTCAACAAGTCTTGAGAAAGGGGAAGGATCCTCAGGCAAAGGCATTGGTCCTTGGTTATGGAAGAGAGGCTGTTGCTGCAGTGAGGAGAGACAGGCTTTGGGGCTATGGTTTGGGTGTCAGTCTTTTTTTTTTAATTATACTTTAAGTTCTAGGGTACATGTGCACAACGTGCAGGTTTGTTACATATGTATAGATGCGCCATGTTGGTGTGCTGCACCCATTAACTCGTCATTTACCTTAGGTATATCTCCTAATGCTGTCCCTACCCCCTCCCCCCACCCCACAACAGTCCCCGGAGTGTGATGTTCCCCTTCCTGTGTCCACGTGTTCTCATTGTTCAATTCCCACCTATGAGTGAGAACACGCGGTGTTTGGTTTTTTGTTCTTGCGATAGTTTACTGAGAATGATGGTTTCCAGCTTCATCCGTGTCCCTACAAAGGATGTGAACTCATCCTTTTTTATGGCTGCATAGTATTCCATGGTGTATATGTGCCACATTTTCTTAATCCAGTCTATCATTGATGGACATTTCGGTTTGTTCCAAGTCTTTGCTATTGTGAACAGTGCCACGATAAACATACATGTGCATGTGCCTTTTTAGCAGCATGATTTATAATCCTTTGGGTATATACCCAGTAATGGGATGGCTGGGTCAAATGGTATTTCTAGTTCTAGATCCTTGAGGAATCGCCACACTGTCTTCCACAATGGTTGAACTAGATCCTCTAGCTATATGACTGTGGGCAAGATACCTCATCTTTCTGAACCATAGTCACCTCCTAAGTGAAACAAAAACAAAAACCCAGGATGTGTGTGCATGTGTGTAGTAGGGTCAGGGTTAGTAATATATATCCACAGGGATGAATAAGGATTAGAAGTGAGGTATGCTATGTCCCTAGCACAGGGCCTGGTACTAAATAGTAATTCAGTGAACACAGGTAGGTTTTGTTATTTTTGCATGAACTGACTGAGGTTCCAGGGGTGGAAGGACACAATGAATGTCCTATTTCAATAGACCCACAACTCATGGAGACCCTACTGTGTGCTGGGCTCTGCATTAGGCCATGGAAATAAAAAGAGGGTTTAATCCTGGCTCCTGTCCTCGAGGAGCTCACAGCCTACTGGAGAGAGAGACATACCCAGGTATTCGCAATGTGTTGCAACAAATGCTAAGCTGGAGACATGGGCATGAGATCCCCTGGTAGGGAGGTAAGCAGAGACTGAAGGGAGTCTGATTTCACTTGTTCTGAGCCATTTAGTCAATGTATAATTCCTCACTTAATCCTCATGATAACTCTAAAAATAGGCATGAGGGAGGGGGTCCCAGGGAAAGGTAATTGAAGCTCACAGATGGTAAGTCATTAGACCCCAACTGCATAGCTAGAAAATGGTGCAGCTGGGATGTGAATCAGATTTGTTTGACACGGGAGCCTGTGCTTTGTCAGTTTTCACCTTGGAGGTCCTGGCTGGGTTTTAATGACTGGTATCCTTCCCCAGGCCCTTGAGTCAGGAGCATTAAAGCAGCAAGGCCCTGAGGGCTGTTGTCAGGAGACCCCCGAGTTAACAACGCAGCTTCTTGAGCCTCACCTCAGGCTCTTCCATATTAAAATCTCTTGCAGGAGGATAATTTTAAGCAACTATAATACCTAAGGTGATTCTTATGTTCTCACCATCTGTTATAGTTTTAAAAACCTACCTTTTGCTCATGATGTTGAGATAGCTACTCCCACACAAGTGTTTGCAGGTGGGTGGGGAGAGCGTGTCCTCTAGGTAACAAGAAAAGAGAACTATGAAATCAAGGAGGGGGCCGGGCGCAGTGGCTCACGCTTGCAATCCCAGCACTTTGGGAGGCCGAGGCGGGCGAATCACGAGGTCAGGAGATCGAGACCACGGTGAAACCCCGTCTCTACTAAAAATACAAAAAAATTAGCCGAGCCTGGTGGCAGGCGCCTGTAGTCCCAGCTACTCGGAGAGGCTGAGGCAGGAGAATGGCGTGAACCTGGGAGGCGGAGCTTGCAGTGAGCCGAGATCGCGCCGCTGCACTCCAGCCTGGGTGACACAGCAAGACTCCGTCTCAAAAAAAAAAATCAAGGAGGCCCACATCCTGAACTGAGAAGGATGAAGAGGGGAGGTGAGATGGGCCAGGACCCCTTGAGAGTGGCCTAAATAGCTCACACTGGGGTGAGTGTCTCTGGCTGCCAGAGACAGAGTGGTGGACTGCGCACCTGCTGTGAGCACAGGCCACTCACTCCCTGTCCATAGGCTTGTGACAGTGGGTTCAGAAGCAAAAGAGAACTGCATAGGTCCTTTCTTGAAGCAGAAGAGGGCTTCAGGCTGGGAGGCACCTACTGCCCACTGGAGACAGGGAGCAAGGCAGTCTTTATTGATGCACAGGTTGCTGGGAGGATGTGGGGCTTTTGTCCTCTCCGATCTAGGAGAGAACTAGAGCCAGGAAGAGTCAGTTTCTGGTGCCGTGAAGGACTCCAGGGAAGGAGCAACCAAAAAATACTGAGGGCACTGAGGCTGGTTTTTCCAGGCCATGGTGATGCCTCGTCCTGCAAGAGTGGTCACTCAGATGGCAGGGGACTCCACACATCCTGAGATGGACAGAGAAAGTGAGATGGGCTATCAGCAGAGGCTGAAGAATCAGGCAGAATTGTATTCTATGTCCCACCTCTGCCTCTGCCAGTGACAAGTTGTGCAAACTTGGAAACCTTTTTTTTTTTTTTTTTTTTGAGATGGAGTCTTGCACTGTTGCCCAGCCTAGAGAACAGTGGTGTGATCTCGGCTCACTGCAGTCCCTACCTCCCAGATTCAAGTGATTCTCCTGCCTCAGCCTCCCAAGTAGCGGGATTATAGGTGCCCACCACCCTGCCTAGCTAATTTTTGTATTTTTAGTAAAGATGGGGTTTTGTAACGTTGGTCAGGCTGGTCTCAAACTCCTGACCTCAACTGAACTGCCCCTCTCGGGCTTCCAAAGTGTTGGGATTAGAGGTCTGAGCCACTGGGCCCGGGCAAACTTGGAAATATTTTTTTCCTTCCTAGTGCCTCAGTTTTCTCAAATGTAAAATGGGAATAAAATATCTACCTTGTAAGACTTTTGTGAAGGTCTAATAACTATGTTATACACATTATCTCATTTAATCTTCACAACAACCTTTAAAATAGGGATACGATCATTCTCAAATTTACAGTTGAGCGAGAGTGAGGCAGTTCCGATGGCTTGACCAAGGTTACCTGGCATTTGAGTGGCAGAGCCAAGATTTAAACCCAGCTCTGTCTGATGCTAGACCCTTTGCTTCAGCCATATTCTGTAATGTCTCATTTCTAGGAATGAATGAAGGAATGTTCTCACATGTATCATCCAGCCTCTGAGGTGCCTCTGACAACCATAATTGCCTCCTCATGAAACCGGGCCCAGTTCCTCCTGTGACTCTTCCTGCTGCAGCCGTGGGCCTTGCTGTCCTGGCTGGAAACGCTGTTTTATCTTATCTGGGGATTCTCATTGCTGATGGTGCGTGCGGAGGCTGTGGGCCACAGTGGTTTTAAGCACAGGCTCTGGAGTCAGGCAAAGCTGGGTTTCAATATGGCTCAGGAAGCTGTTGGGCAGGAGGACCCTTGGTGAGCAGGCACTGTCTGATAATGGGGTTTCCCAGGATCCCAGGTTTCTTGGGGGCACATAAGTAGGCCAAAGATGATCTGGGAACCTCCCGGAGAATTGCCTCATACTGTACTCTCCCCAAGAGGCTGCAGCCAAGAAAATAGGGGCCACGTCACTGGGGCTCATGATGGAGTCTGGGCTTTGTGGGAAAGGAAGTGGGGAGGGTCTCAGAAATGTTTTTACAATGTAAAATCTTCCAGTTAGAACTTTATATGCAGGATTTAATCAGAAGAAAATTTGGACAGGACTCATTTTTCTCATTGCTGCTCTAAGCAGCTGCTCTAAGCAGCCTGGACTGTCTCCCCTGTGGCTTTGTTGAGTTCAGCAAACATTTATTGTTCACATACTGTGTGCAGGCACTTTGCTGGGGATACAGGGATGAAATGGGGACAGTGCCCATGCCTGAGGGCATTGCCCTGAAGCTGGATGCTAAGGCCATCTGTGTGTGTGTCTGTGTGTCTGCATGTATCTCTGTGTCTGTGTGTGTCTCTGTGTCTGTGCTTCTGTGTCTATGTGTATGTCTGTGTGAGTGTCTGTGGGTCTCTGTGTGTTTGTGTGTGTATCTCTGTGTGCGTTCTCTGTGCCTGTATGTGTCTTTGATGTATGTTTCTGTATGTGTCTCTGTGTGTGTCTATATGTGTGTATCTGTGTCTATGTATGTATGTGTCACTTTGTTTCTGGGTGTGTCTACCTCTGCGTGTCTCTGTATACCTGTATCTCTGTGTGTCTGTGTGTGTGTATTTGTGTGTCTCTGTATGTGTGTCCCTGGGTGTGTGTCTGTGTGTGTGTGTGTATTGAGAGGGAGGGAGAAAGAAAGGGAGCAACAGATGGGTCAGCATGGAAGGTGTATCCTCATTCACAGCCCTGAGAGGAATCAGTCAATCTACCCACTGGTCAAGACCAACTCTGGTGGTGCCTGGCTGACAGTGGGAACGTGACTTTTCATTTGAGAATGGGTTTGCATTTCCTAGGAAAAGAATCTAGGAGTTGGAGTCTCAAGGAGTGTTTTTTTTTTCTTTTGTGATTGAGAGAGCTGAGCCTTGTGTGCATGGGCTGACAGATAGATACAATCTGCATGTTGGGGACAGCCACAGAGAAGAGGCAGAGGGAACCGCCGACAGTGAGCAGGCGTCTGGTGGAACCAGTCTGCCTTTAGGCCCAAACGCCCAACTATGAATACCTCATCGTAGGGAGCTCAGTCTTTTGTTTGTTCATAAAAAACCAATCTGGGAACCAGAGGTGGACAGGAAAGAGGAGGCTGACCTGCTGCTCCCAGGTTAATGTGATCTTGGCTGGTGTTGACAAGTGTATTATTGTTCATAGCATAGCACAAACCCTTAGAGATTCCCCTTGCCCTCACCGGGGTCACCACACCAAACCAGGTATCTTCAGGAGTGAGGACCAGAAAAAATTGGAGATCTCACCAAGGTGGGCAGAGATTTATTGGTTAAAGTCTGAAGGAGAGAAGACTCAGGGGCATCTCTCTGGCTCCAAATCTCTGAAGGGCCAAAGGCAGAAGTGCTGGGGGAGTGTCAAGTTTTCATTTACAACAGGCACAGCCTGACAGTGGTTGCCTTATGTGGCAGTGAGTTTCAGTCAACAGAGGCCCAACGACTACTGACCAATGGGACCAGGTGGCCATAGAGGGCTGGGGAGGGCACAGCAAGGACCCTGCAGGTCACCGCAGGCTCCTGCCTCAGATCCTCTGACTGAGGGATGATCTGGTGAAGGATTGGTGACAGACAAGGCCATTTGAGGCAGTGTTCATCATATCCTTGGGACATGTAAAGGCTACAACTTAACATTTATAGGCTGGGATGGAATAGGACGAGAATGGAAGAAAGCAGGGAGAAAAGGAAGGGGAGGAGCTCTCAGAAGACGGAACTCCTGTTGATTGGGCACTTGCTCTGTTCCAGCGCTTATATACTTGGCCCCATTGGATCTTGGTACAGCCTTCTGTGGTTGCTTTACAAGTGATGGTCCAGGCGAACTCTCAGCCAGTGAAGTCCTAGGTGTGCCTGTCTGTCAAGCCTGTTGTATTTGGGGTACCCCATGGCCTTCTTCAAGTGGGCAGCACGGTGGCTCAAGCCTGAAAGGTTACTCAGAGGTCATTTCTTACAGCACTCGCCCACTCCCTGCAGGCCCTGCCTCCTGCGATCCACTTGCCCTCTGCTTGATTTGTCCAATCTGTGGATTTATAGAAAAAAGAGTGGGGTGTTTGGCTCCCTCCTGTGGTTAGAGCAGTCAGAAGCTGTTGCTTGCAGGAAGGCTTGCCTATTAGGAGTGCTAAAAAGATCACCGCAATGGAAAAGATTTGGCAGAGCTAAGACATAGGGGGATATTCCAGGAATGGGGTTATCTGGCACACAGTAGGTACTCCGCACAAGGCTAATGAATTATTGAATGAAGTAGAAACCTGGAGGCAGGGGTGGGCTATTGAGGGAAAAAGGAACCAAGGCAAGGAGATGTTAAGGCACAGCATCCAATCAGGAAGGGTGCCAGCTGGGGCAAAACACCAGGCTCTGGACCCAGCTCTCCAGCCATCCCTGGGAATCCTGCACCAGCTGTCTCCCCTGTGGGGCATGGGGTTGATGTATATGGGTGGTGTTCATTCCAGGCTGCACTTATTAATCACCTGGGAGGTTTTCAAACATGATAACTGGGCCGTATCATTACAGATTTTGACTTAATAGGTCTGAGGTGGGGCCTGTGCAATGCATTTTTTGAAAGCTCCCCAGGTGATTCCGGAGTGCCTCTGAGGCTAAGAACCAGGTGTGGGTTATTTTTCTGAATGCTTCCAGCTCATACTGCTTGTGACTCAGAGCTTTTTTTTTTTTTCTTAAAGAAATTTCACTAAATTAAATTTGTATCCTGTACTAGTAGACTATGTTATTTCACCATTAGGACAATGGGCTGATATTTGTCACCAATAAATCTAAAGATAGATCTTGATGTTTGCATCCATAAGGTGATCCCCACCATAGGCAAGGGGAATATGATTTATTCCCCATGCCTCTAATGTAATTAAGCGTGCGTTATAAAGAAAGATGCACTATTGAGATACAAACTAGTAATGACAGTTTAACTTCCAAATTGCTGTTTTGTTAAGGATACCATTGTATTGCTTCAGTGCTTAACAGTGCATTATTCATGTAGCAAACATGGAAAATCCACTGGGAGAGAAAGTGTAACACACTCAAGAGATGAGTTGAGGCCTCTGGACTTTGTCACATCCCTAAGAACTATTACTTCATTCCCTTCTCTGTTTGTTCTCCTCCATTCTGTGCAAGAAGGTTAACACTGATGGGGGAAAAGAAAAAGGAAAAAGAATCTACAGCATGGGTAGCTACACTTTAGATACATCACTTACAGCAAGTTGCTCCTGTTAGACAAGTCCAAAGGGCAGCATTACACTGAGGCATTTCTCAGATCTCTCCTTGCTGGGGAACATATTTTAGAATTCTGAGTTGTGTCTGTGCTGGCAGCCTTGGCTGGCCACGCTTCCCTGCCATCTCTCCCTCCATCCTAAGAGGCTCTGGCCTACCACTGTGTGAGCTAGAAAGGTTGTTAACACGGCTAGCTCATAGAGAAGTTGCTAACTGGGCCCAGATGAGACTGTTGCCAGATGACACGAGCTCTGGGTTGGATTAGCAAGAAACCACTTGGAACAATATCAGTAATAAGAACCACCATTGATTGAGTGCTACCACATACCAGATGTGATGCTGCACATGAATAGTTGGACTGATTTTCTTTATCAGCCCAAGGCATAAAAATAGGTTATATCACTTTTGCTTTTCATTTAATTGCTTAAGGCCTATCTGCCAATCATGTCCATCTTCCTTGACTTTTTCAAGAACGTCGTGTAGTGTAAAGCATTTGGTGAGGTTTCCAAATGTACTCAATCTATCAGAGAGAATCTAATCTCGAGTGTTAGGGGGAAGAGATTGGCTTGACTCTGTGCAAATTTATTCTCTATTTATTTATTTATTTTTGAGAGAGGGTCTTGCTCTGTTGCCCAGGCTGCAATGCAGTGGCACAATCTTGGCTCACTCCAACCTCCACCTTCCAGGTTCAAGCGATTCTCCTGTCTCAACCTCCTGAGTAGCTGGGATTACTGGTGCCTGCTACCACATCTGGCTAGTGTTTGTATTTTTAGTAGAGACAGCGTTCTACCATGTTGGCCAGGCTGGTCTTGAACTCCTGACCTAAGTGATCTGCCTGCCTCGGCCTTCCAAAGTGTTGGGATTACAGGCATGAGCCACCATGCCTGGCCACCCCTGTGCAAATTTAGCTCCCTCTCCCAAGTAGCCAAATCTTGAGACATTTTGCAAAGAATAATCTTTGTGAGCCTTAAAGAATCCTGTTACAGCTGTTCCACAACTGTATTAGTCTGTTTCCACACTGCTATGACGATACTACCTGAGACTGGGTAATTCATAAACAAAAGAGGTTTAGTTGACTCACAGTTCCACATGGTTGGGGAAGCCTCAGGAAACTTAGAATCATGACAGAAGGCAAAGGGGAAGCAAGGACCTTCTTTGCAAGGTGGCAGGAGACAGCGAGAGAGCCAGGAAGTGCCACACTTTAAAACCATCAGTTCTCGTGAGAACTGACTCACTTATCACGAGAACAGCATGGGTGAAACTGCCTTCATAATCCAATCACCTCCCACCGGGTCTCTCCCTCAACACATGGGGATTACAATTTGAGACGAGATCTGGGTGGGGACACAGAGCCAAACCATATTAATATCTTAGTGTGTACCTTGTGGTCTTTTGTTTGCAATAACTCAGAGATGCAACTGAAGTGTTCAGAGAAAAATAAAACATCTATTTCAAGGTGATAAAACTTACAATATTGTCAGATAGAAGCCACTGGCGGGTTCTCCCTTTTTTTTTTTTGAGATGGAGTCTCGCTCTGTCACCCACACTGGAGTATAGTGGCGCGATCTTGGCTCACTGTAACCTCTGCCTCCTGGGTTCAAGTGATCCTCCTGCCTCAGCATCCCAAGTAGCTGGTACTACAGGTGTGTGCCACTACGCCTGGCTAATTTTCATATTTTTAGTAGAGATGGGGTTTTGCCATGTTGGCCAGGCTGGTCTCGAACTCTTGACCTTACGTGATCTGCCTGCCTTAGCCTCCCAAAGTGTTGGGATTATAGGCGTGAGACGTCATATCCTGCCAAACCCACTGGCAGGTTCTCTTGATGAAAAAAATTCTAAGTTCTGTTTTGCCTGGCAGTCTATCATACATGTGTACATAATTTAATCTTAACAACAACTTTGCAAAGTAGGTGACTTAATCTCATAGAATTTTTATTATCATAACGATAGTGAAAGTTTATATTTTCTTACCACTTTTTCTTTGTTCCAGGTTGTGCCAAGTTGTATATAAATAATAAATACTGGGCTGGGTGCAGTGGCTCACACCTGTAATCCCAACACTTTGGGAGGCCAAGGAGGGTGGATCACTTGAGGTCAGGAGTCCAAGAGCAGCCTGATCAACACGGTGAAACCCCATCTCTACTAAAAATACAAAATTAACCGGGCGTGGTGGCACATACCTGTAATCCCAGTTAGGAGGCTGAGGTGCGTGAATCACTCAAACCTGGAAGGTGGAGGTTGCAGTGAGCCAAGATCGTGCCATTGAACTCCAGCCTGGACAACAACAGCAAAACTGTCTCAAAAAAAAAAAAAAAAAAAAAAAGTGCTATTGCTAATCCTTACCATAAGACCATAGGTAGGTATTATTATTCCATTTAACAACTAGGAAATCAAGTCTCAGAGATGTTAAGTCCTTTGCCCAAGTTTCAGTAGTTCACACATTTCACAAATCACAGAGGTAGGATTCAATAGTACATCTCACCGACTTCCAAACCCATGATTTTCACTGCAGGAAGTTATATGCCTACAAATTTTTACCTGTCCTAGAGCAGGTGGGATGTGCTTTTCCAAAGGATCCAGTTCTAAAAAGGTTAGGAAGTGCATTTCAGAGATGTTATCCAGGGAACTCCTGTCACAGGGAAGGAGGGGGTGGACAATGTCCCTCCGGCTCAGGAAGTGACTTGTAAACCAGCAGACAGTCCCATTGCTGGGCTCAGAGTCTGATGCAAAGAATATATCAAGAAAGATATTTGTTGAAGAGAGAACATGTTCTGACTTGGGACTGATTAAATATTAAAGAAAATACCCTAGGATCTGTCAGAGGAGGGGAGGTTACTGTGGTCTGCAGCAGTCAGGAAAGGCAGAGGCAAATTTTGACTCTGGATATGAAAAACTTGCTTATTGCCAGTCGTTGATGATAGGGCAGGATCCATCAGGTTGTCATGACAAGTTTTCCCATCACTTAGGGGTTTCCAGGAGCAAATTTCTCTTTTCTCCTTAGTATGAACAGCCTGTAACGACACCGCGGTGCTAGTTTTGCCTCTAGATGGCACTCATGTACTTTTACAGCTTTTACTGCTTAGCTTCCAAAGAAACACAGCTGGTTCTGCCCAACGTTTTCCTAGTTTCTTTTTGTTGTATTTCTCTAGGTCATGGTGTCCATTTACGGTGAATGAAACGCCAGAGGACAGACACATGTTTATTTTATTGATTATTAATTCATGCATGTGTACCTTCTCTGAGGATAAAATGAATTTGAGGCTGAACGACCAGTCTAGCATCCTGTATTATACATATTTGAGGCAGACAGCGCAGGTGCCCTTGAGACAGTCCTTCTGATGCAAGAGCAACTTTCATTCTCTTTGGGTCCTTGCACAGAGGGTCAGGCTTTGGACTTTGAGTCTATGAAGGCACAAGATTCTGACACAGCCCTGCCCTGGGGAAAAGAACCAGTTTTGTCTCAAGTGACAGAGAGGTGGAGGAAATTTGTTTTCTTCAATTCCTTATTTATTACTTTTTGTTTGCTCTTAACTATTCTATTATTCTGAGACACATCTAGGTAGACAGGATGGAGGTAAGGCACAGTCATAAGCATTGTATTTAGGGAAGTCATGAGAAACTGTGAATTTGAAATTACCAGACAGATGTAACAATCAATAAACTAGGAACATAGGAATTGGAGGCGAGGCAAGGGTTGGTAAAAGAGAAATGATATTATCCCAGGTTTTCTAAGCTTGGATAGGGGAGAATGAATTTGAGTTTGGAATGAGAAGTTCTGGGAATGGGGCTGAGCCTGGGCTAGTTGAATTTTGAGATGGAGCAGAAGCATCTCTCCTTCTTCTGACCTTGCCCAGTATCTTATGACTATGTCTTTATTTAACAAATATATGAGCACCTCTCGTGTTTCAGGTATTGGTAAAGGCATTGAGGAAGTAGCTATGGATGAGACAAACAAAACTTCTTCCCATGAGCTTGCATGTTAGTAGCAGAAGTAAAAATCCAATAACAAAATCATTTCAGATGATGATAAATGCTATGAGGATGACAAGATAGAAAACCATAATAGAGAGTGATTGAGATGAGGTTTATTTAGATAGAGAAGTCATGGTAGACTTTTCTGGGGTGATGTTGGAGCTGAAACCTGAACAAAGAGAAGGAACCAGCTCTCTATTGATATCTGCAATTCCAAGGAAACTACAGTTAAAGGCAGTCAACTCCCCTGTAATATCCTAGAAAGGCTTGACACTGTACACATAACAAAGAATGAGAATTTAAAATGGGGGCCCAGACAGGAGGACGAGTTGAAGCTTTGTACATGTAAGTCAACTTGCATCCTATCCCCATGTGCAGAATGGCCTTTAGGCAGTATTTATACCTTGGCAAAAGCAAACCAAACAGGCCATAACTTTGATTACATCAGACAAACAAAATAAAATAAGATAGAAGTTCCTTTTAAATAATATTAAAGAAGCCATCTAGGAGAGCAGGTGTAGCTACTGCCTACCTGTGTAAACCTTTCCATAATCTGGCACTTTTTTGAGGGAGAGGTGCTTTAGAAAAATGACTGGTTTCCTGGTAGCTGATAAAGTTTGATGGTCTGTAAGTCTCACTCTGACTTCATCTTTCTTTTTCTTCACTTTTTTTTTTTTTTTTTTTTTTTTTTTTTTTTTTTTTTTTTTTGAGACTGAGTCTCGCTCTGTCGCCCAGGCTGGAGTGCAGTGACACAATCTCGGCTCACTGCAAGCTCTGCCTCCCGGGTTCACGCCATTCTCCTGCCTCAGCCTCTCTGAGTAGCTGGGACTACAGGCGCCCGCCACCACGCCCGGCTAATTTTTTGTATTTTTAGTAGAGACGGGGTTTCGCCGTGGTCTCGATCTCCTGACCTCGTGATCCGCCCGCCTCGGCCTCCCAAAGTGCTGGGATTACAAGCGTGAGCCACCATGCCCGGCTTCTTCAGTCTTAAATATATATTGGTAAAAATGATTCCAAGATACTCGAGAAAAGTGTGCAATGTTAAGGAAAGAAATTCAATATTAAAAAAACTGAAAAAAATAAAGATACCTTTAGAGAACAGGAGTTCAAAATCAAACAGAAACAAACCCCAAATACCCACCTTCTCTGCCAATAACATCAAAAAGGCAACACAGTAATAAAGATTAAGGAATTACAACAAATTACTGGAAATTAAAACTTGGATTATAAAAAACTTAATAGGAAATTGAGAAGATAAAATAAAGTCTCCTTCAGACAGTGAGCAGGTAGCCATCTGCAAGCAGGAAGAGAGTCCCCACCAGAACCAGACCACGCTGGCACCCTGATCTTAGACTTCCAGCCTCCTCAGAACTGCAATGAAATAAATTTCTGTTGTTGAAGCCATGTAGTCTATGGTTTTGTTATGGCAGCCCAAGCTAACACAGATGAATAGATGGAAAGTTTAATAGGTAATTGGAATTTATAAAAAAATTGAGCCGGGCGTGGTGGCTCACGTCTGTAATCCCAGCACTTTGGGAGGCCGAGGCGGGCGGATCACGAGGTCAGGAGATCGAGACCACGGTGAAACCCCGTCTCTACTAAAAATACAAAAAATTAGCCGGGCGTGGTGGCGGGCGCCTGTAGTCCCAGCTACTCGGAGAGGCTGAGGCAGGAGAATGGCGTGAACCCGGGAGGCGGAGCTTGCAGTGAGCCGAGATTGCGCCACTGCACTCCAGCCTGGGCGACAGAGCGAGACTCTGTCTCAAAAAAAAAAAAAAAAAAAAGTTGAGTGGGACTTAAAAACTGAAAACAAAATCTGAAATTAAGTCAATTGAGCACAGCAAAACAACAGAAAGGTAAATAAAAAGTGTCCAAACTGAAGCACAGAGAAAGAATGCAGAACACACAGAGAAATGTAAAAGACATAAGGGTCGGTGTCAAAGGGGCTAAAGTAAGTATAATAATAATCACAGAAGGAGAAGAATCAGGGGATGGTGGAGAGGCAATATGTGAAGAAATGATGGCTGAGAATTTTCCAATGCTTTATATAAATGGAATCATACAATATGAACTTTTTTGTGTTTGGCTTCCTTCCCCCAGCATGATTATTTTGAGATTTGTCTCTGTTGTTTTGTGTACCATTTATTTCTTTTTATTGCTGAGTAGTATAACATCGTACGTATATCCCATGGTTTATTTAATCATTCCCTCATTGATGGACTTTTGGCTTATTTCTGCTTTATGCCGATTATAAATAAAACTAACATAAATATTTGTTTATGCAAATCTTTGTATAAATGTATCTTTTGTTTTCTCTTGGCTAAAAACCTAGGAGCAGCAGGGCTAGATCATATAGTAGGTATAAGCTTAACTTTTAAAGACACTGCTAAACTGCTAAACTGTTTTACAAAGCAGCTATACCATTTTACATTACCGTCAGTGGCCCAGGAATCTTCCACTTTCTTGTCAAACCTTGATATAGTCAGTCTTTTTTATTGTAGCCATTTTAATAGGCTTTTGGTGGTATCTCATTCGTGGTTTTAATCAACATTTCTAAAAGACTAATGATGCTGAGCATATCTGCATCGCTTTGGTGAAGTGTCTGTTTAAATCTTTTGTACATTTTTTATTAGGTGTTCTTATTATTGAGTTTTGAGAGTTCTTTACACATTTTGTCCTTTATGAATGATATTCTTGGCAAATATTTCCTCTCAGTCTGTAGTTTGTCTTTTCATTTTTAAAACAGTGTATTTTAAAGAGAAGTTTTTATGAAGTCCAAATTATAAATATATTATATTCTTTTTTGGATTATACTTTTGGTTTCATAGCTAAGAAGTTTTTCGCCTCGTCCTAAGCTACAAAGGTTTTCTCCTGTTTTCTTCAAGAAGTTTCATTGTTTTGGCCGGGCGCGATGGCTCACGCCTGTAATCCCAGAACTTTGGGAGGCCGAGGCGGGCGGATCACGAGGTCAGGAGATCGAGACCATCCTGGCTAACACGGTGAAACCCCGTCTCTACTAAAAGTACAAAAAAAAAAAATTAGCCGGGCGAGGTGGCGGGCGCCTGTAGTCCCAGCTACTTGGGAGGCTGAGGCAGGAGAATGGCGTGAACCCTGGGGGGTGGAGCCTGCAGTGAGCCGAGATTGCGCCACTGCACTCCAGCCTGGGTGAAGGAGCGAGACTCCGTCTCAAAAAAAAAAAAAAGAAAAAAAAAGAAGTTTTATTGTTTTACATTTTTAAAATTATGGTAAAAACTAACAATATGAAATGAATCCTCTGAACAAAATTTTAAGTGTATACTATAGCACAATATTGTACAGTAGGTCTCTAGAGCTTTTTCATCTTGTGTAACTGAAATGCTATATCCACTGAACACCACCTCCCTATCCCCTCACATGGCTACCCTGTGGAAACCATCGTTCTACCTTCTGCTTTTATGAGTTTGATTACATTTGATACCTCATAGTAATGGAATCATACACTATCTGTTCTTCTGTGACTAGCTTACTTCACTTAGGATAATGTCTTCAAGATTCATCCATATTGTTTCATATGACAGGATTTCCTTCTTTTTAAAGGATGAATAACATTCCATTGTAAGACTATACCACATTTTCGTTATCTAATCATCGGTCAATGAACATTTAGGTTGTTTCCACATTTTGGCTACTGTGATTAATGCTGCAATGAATATGAGAGTGCAAATGTCTCTTTGAAATCCTATTTTCAATTCTTTTGAAAATACCAGGAGTGGGACTGCTGGAACATATGCTAGTTCTGTCTTTTAATTTTTTGAGGAACCTCTATACTGTTTTCCAGAGTGGCTGCACTATTGACATTCTCACCAACAGTGCACAAGTATTCCAATTTCTCTACATTCCCTCCAACTCTTGTTATTTTCTGTTTTTTCTTTTAATTGCCATTCTAACAGGTGTGTGGCAACATTTCATTGTGGTTTTGATTTTTATTTCCCCAATTATAGTGATTAATTATAGTGATGTTGAGCACCTTTTCATATGCCCATTGGCCATTTGTATATCTTTGGAGAAATGTCTATTCAAGACCTTTGCCCACTTTTTAATCAAATTATTTGGGTATTGGCTTTTGAATTGTAGGAATTTCTTATGTATTTTAAATATTAACTCCTGTCAGATGTATGATCTACAAATATTTTATCCCATTCCAAAGACTGCCTTTTCACTCTGTTGATTGTTTCCTTTGCTGTGCAGAAGGTTTTTAGTTGGATGTAGTCCCACTTGTTTATTTTGCTTTTGTTGTCTATATTTTTAGTGTCATATCCAAGAAATCATTGGCAAGATCAATGTCATGAAGGTTTTTTATGATGTTTTCTTCTAAGAGTTTTATGGTGTGAAGTCTTAGTCTTTAATTCATTTTGAATTGATATTTTTTGTGTGGTGTAAGATAGGGATTCAGTTTCATTGTTTTACATGTCAATTTTCTCAACACCACATTTATTTATTTATTTTTAGGGATAAGGTTTCACTCTGTTGCCCAGGCTGGAGTGTGGTGGTGCCATCCTAGCTCACTGCAGCCTTGAACTCCTAAACTAAAGTAATCCTTCTGCCTCAGCCTCCCAAGTAGCTGGCACTATAGTCACGTGCCATCATACCTGGCCAATTTTTTTTTTTACTTTTTGTAGAGTTGGAGGTCTTATTATGTTGTCCAGGCTGGTATTAAACTCCTGGCCTCAAGCAATTCTCCCACCTCTGCCTCTCTAAGTATTGGGCTTACAGGCATGAACCACTGTGGCTGCCCAACACCATTTGTTAAAGAGACTATCTTAGGGTGGAGCGAAATGGCTGAATAGAAGCCTACACCATCTGTCCTCTCCCTGCAGGAACACTAAATTATAACAACTAACTACACATTAAAAGCACCATCACAAGAACCAAAACTCAAGTGAATAACCACAGTACCTGATTTTAACATCATATCACTGAAAGAGACATTGAAGAGGGCAGGAAAGACAGTCTTGAATTGGCAACGCTACTCCTCCCCTATCCCCTGGGCAGTGTCTGCGTGGCATGGACAATCTGTGCTTGGGAGAGAGACAGCAGAGCAATTGTGAGGCTTTGCATTGAACTCAGTGCTGCCCTGTTATAGTGGAAAGCAGAACCAGGCTGTACTCAGCTGACATCCGCTCATGGAGGCAGTATTTGAACTAGCCCTAGCCAGAGGGAAATCACCCATCCTAGTGGTCAGAGCTTGAGTGCCAGCAAGCCTCGCCACCAGCCTGGAGTGCTCTGGGGCCCTAAGTGAACTTGAATGACAGTCTGTGCCAAAGGATTGCAATTCCTAGGCAAGTCCTAGAGCTGAGCTGAGCTCAGAGCCAGTGGACTGAGGGCAACCTACTGAGAGACCAGCCAGGGTGGCAAAGGGAGGGCTTGCACCACACCTCCCCCACTCTCTGACAGCAGATGCATGGTGCAGAGAAATCTGTGTTCTTGGGAGACGGCAAGTGCAGAAAATGTGAGACTTTACATTGAACTCTGTGCTGCCCTGTCACAGCAGAGACCTGTCAGTATTCATCACTTGCTGACCAAAGAGCTCGTGGGCCAAGAATAACCAACAGTGATACCCAGGTAGTACACTGTGGGCCTTTGGCTCTGAGACATACTGGTTTCAGATGTGACCACATTCCCAGCTGTGGTGGCTATGGTGAAATACTATTTCAGAAAAGCAGGGAGTGGGGGAAAGTAAAGACTACTCTGTCTTGCGCCACACATACCAGCTTGACCACACTGGGACAGAGCAACAAATAGGCTCCTGGGGTCCCCAAGTCTAGGCCTAGTCTCTTAGCATTTCTGGACCTTTCTGGAGCCAGAGGAAACTCACTGACCTGAAGGTTGAGTCCAAGGCCTGGTAGCATTAATCACAAGCTGATCGAAGAGCCCCTGAACTTTAAGTAAAACACCCCATGGGCTGCTGCTGGTGGTGGCCACAGGGAGAGGCAATGTCTGCCTGTAGAAAGGGGAGGGAAGAGTGGGGAGGAATTTGTCTTGTGGTTTGAGTGCCAGCTTAGCTGCAGTAGAATAGAACACCAGTGGGCCGGGCGCGGTGGCTCACGCCTGTAATCCCAGCACTTTGGGAGGCCGAGGCGGGCGGATCACAAGGTCAGGAGATCGAGACTATCCTGGCTAACACGGTGAAACCCCGTCTCTACTAAAAATACAAAAAATTAGCCGGGCGAGGTGGCAGGCGCCTGTAGTCCCAGCTACAAGGGAGGCTGAGGCAGGAGAATGGCGTGAACCCCGGGGGGCGGAGCTTGCAGTGAGCCGAGATCGCGCCACTGCACTCCAGCCTGGGTGAAAGAGCGAGACTCCGTCTCAAAAAAAAAAAAAAAAAAAAAAAAAAAAAAAAAAAAAATAAAGAACACCAGTAAATTTCTAAGGTATTGACTTTAATCCCTGGCTTCCAGACAGCATCTCTGAACCTATCCGGGGCCTGGGGGAACTTGCCAACCTGAAGGGAGGGACAGAAACATCAGTGGGTTTGCCACCTGCTGATTGTAGAGCCCTAGTGAGCGGGGGAGAAAAAGGAAAAATTAGTTGGGCAGACAACTAAAGCTGGTCCTTGGTTAAATTCTTTTAAACAGAAAGAAAAATCACAGTTACAGGCACAAATAGAGCAGCCTGGGGTAAAACCAAACTGCAGCTGCTGCATTGATAAGAAATCAAAGTCCAACACAGAAGCCTTTTGTTCTTTGTGTGATTAGTGGGCTCCCATGAAAAAGTTTCCACCTCTTTTCCATGGGTACTTGCACAGGGAGGTGGGGGCTTACCCAAAACACATCCACAGTTGCACAAACAAGAGAACCTGCACTTTGTGCTGCCTAAAGATATGCCTGCAACTCCACAGATGAGGGGAGTTGCACAGACAGCTTCACAGATAAGAGAAGTGACCCAAATAGCTACAGAGATGAGGGGGAGTTTCTTATAAAAGCTGTTGGTGAGGGGGAGTTTCTTATAAAAGCTGTTGGATTCAACTGTAAAAATGGCAACCCACTCAGGCCCCCTCTCTGCTGTGGAGAGCTTTCTTCTTTTGCTCATTAAACTTTCACTCCAACCTCACCCTTGCCTCCATGCTCCCTAATATTCTTGGTCATGAGACAAAGAACTCCAGGTGATACCTCACAACAAGAGACTGCTACATTGTGGTGCATTGGTGAGACTGTAACACTAGGTCCTTGAGTAAACTTAGGTGGTAGCCAGATAGTGGTTACAGTGGGCCATGGGGAAGACCCAGTGCTGGGCTGGCTTCAGGTTTGAACCAACACAGTCCCAGCAGTGGTGGCCATATGTATCCTTCTGTCCTACCACTCCCAGTTCCAGGAGGTTGAACACAGAGAGATTCTGTTTGCTTGGGAGAAAGTAATGGAAAAGAACAAGAGTCTCTGCCTAATAATCCAGAAAAATTTTCCAGATCTTACCTAAGACCACCAAGTTGGCACCTCTATGAGCTTGCAAGAACCACAGCATTATTGAGTGTGAGGCTCAGATCCCTTTAAATACCTGGAAAGCCTTCCCATATATAACAGGCACAAATAAGCCCAGACCATGAAGACTACAATGAACGCCTAATTCCTCAGTGCCCAGACACAGACCAACATCTATAAGCATCAAGACCATCCAGGAGAATATGACCTTACCAAAGTGAGCTAAATAAGGCACCTAGGGCCAATCCTGGAGAAACATAGGTATCTGACCTTTCAGACAGATAATTGAAAATAGCTGTGTTGAAAAAAGTGAAAAAAAAAAAATTCAAGATAACACAGAAAAGGAATTCACAATTCTATCCGATAAATTTAACAAAGAAATTGAAATTGTCAAAAAGATTTAAGTAGAAATTCTAGAGTTGAAAAATGCAATTGACATACTGAAGAATGCAACAGAGTCTCTTAGTAGCAGAATTGAACAAGCAGAATAAATAATTAGTGAGCTTGAAGACAGGCTATTTGACAATAAGCAGTCAGAGGAGGCAAAAGAAAAAAGAATAAAAACCAATGCAGCACACCTACAAAATCTACAAAATAGCCTCAATAGGGCAAATCTAAGAGTTATTTGCCTTAAAGAGGAGGAAGAGAAAGGGATAAAGATAGAAAGTTTATTCAAAGGAATAATATAAGAGAACTTCCCAAATCTAAAGAAAGATACCAGTATTCAAGTAAAAGGTTATAGAATACCAAGCAGATTTAACCCAAAGAAGACTCCCTCAAGACATTTAATAACCAAACTCCCAAAGGTCAAAGATAAAGAACAAATCTTAAAAGCAGCAAGAGAAAAGATACAAATAACATAAAACAGACCTCCAATAAGTCTTGAAGCAGACTTTTCAGTGAAAATCTTACAGGCCAGGAGGAGTGACATGACGTATTTAAAGTAATGAAGGAAAAAAACTTTCACCCTAGAATAGTATATCTGGTGAAAATGTGCTCCAAATATGAAGGAAAAATAAAGACTTTCCCAGACAAACAAAAGCTGAGGGATTTCGTCAACACTAGGTCTGTTCTACAAGAAATGCTAAAGGGAGTCCTTCAATCTGAACGAAAAGGACATTAATGAGCAACAAAATATTATCTGAAGGTATGAAACTCACTGGTTATAGCACACGGAAAAATCACAAACTATTATAATAAGACAGTAATTGTGATATGTAAAATGCTTTTATCTTAAGTAGAAAGACTAAAAAATAAGAACCATAAGAACTTTTCAAGACATAGTACAATAAAATATAAATAGTAACAACAAAATTTAGAGTGGGGGACAAAATTAAAATGTAGAGTTTGTATTCTCTTTCTGTTTGTATGTTTATGCAATTAGTGTTAAATTTTCATCAGTTTTTTTAAATTTTATTATTGTACTTTAAGTTTTAGGGTACATGACAATGTGCAGGTTTGTTACATATGTATACATATAACATGTTGGTGTGCTGCACCCATTAACTCGTCATTTAGCATTAGGTATATCTCCTAATGCTATCCCTCTCCCCTCCCCCCACCCCACAACAGTCCCCGGTGTGTGATGTTCCCCTTCCTGTGTCCATGTGTTCTCATTGTTCAATTCCCACCTATGAGTGAGAACATACAGTATTCGGTTTTTTGTCCTTGCGATAGTTTGCTGAGAATGATGGTTTCCAGCTTCATCCATGTCCCTACAAAGGACATGAACTCATCATGTTTTATGGCTGCATAGTATTCCATGGTGTATATGTGCCACATTTTCTTTTCTTTTTTTTTTTTTTATTATACTTTAGGGTTTTAGGGTACATCTGCACAATGTGCAGGTTGGTTACATATGTATCCATGTGCCATGTTGATTTCCTGCACCCATTAACTCGTCATTTAGCATTAGATGTATCTCCTAATGCTGTCCCTCCCCCCTCCCCCCACCCCACAACAGTCCCCGGAGCGTGATGTTCCCCTTCCTGTGTCCATGAGTTCTCATTGTTCAATTCCCACCTATGAGTGAGAACATGCGGTGTTTGGTTCACATTTTCTTAATCCAGTCTATCATTGTTGGACATTTGCGTTGGCTCCAAGTCTTTGCTATTGTGAATAGTGCTGCAATAAACATACGTGTGCATGTGTCTTTATAGCAGCATGATTTATAATCCTTTGGGTATATATCCAGTAATGGGATTGCTGGGTCAAATGGTATTTCTAGTTCTAGATCCCTGAGGAATCGCCACACTGACTTCCACAATGGTTGAACTAGTTTACAGTCCCACCAACAGTGTAAAAGTGTTCCTATTTCTCCACATCCTCTCCAGCACCTGTTGTTTCCTGACTTTTTAATGATCACCATTCTAACTGGTGTGAGATGGTATCTCATTGTGGTTTAGATTTGCATTTCTCTGATGGCCAGTGATGATGAGCATTTTTTCATGTGTTTTTTGGCTGCATAAATGTCTTCTTTTGAGAAGTGTCTGTTCATATCCTTCACCCACTTTTTGATGGGGTTGTTTGTTTTTTTCTTGTAAATTTGTTTGAGTTCATTGTAGATTCTGGATATTAGCCCTTTGTCAGATGAGTAGGTTGCAAAAATTTTCTCCCATTCTGTAGGTTGTCTGTTCACTCTGATGGTAGTTTCTTTTGCTGTGCAGAAGCTCTTTAGTTTAATTAGATCCCATTTGTCAATTTTGGCTTTTGTTGCCATTGTTTTTGGTGTTTTAGACATGAAGTCCTTGCCCATGCCTATGTCCTGAATGGGATTGCCTAGGTTTTCTTCTAGGGTTTTTATGGTTTTAGGTCTAACATTTAAGTCTTTAATCCATCTTGAATTAATTTTTGTTTAAGTGTAAGGAAGGGATCCAGTTTCAGCTTTCTACATATGGCTAGCCAGTTTTCCCAGCACCATTTATTAAATAGGGAATCCTTTCCCCATTGCTTGTTTTTGTCAGGTTTGTCAAAGATCAGATAATTGTAGATGTGTGGTATTATTTCTGAGGGCTCTGTTCTGTTCCATTGGTCTATGTCTCTGTTTTGGTACCAGTACCATGCTGTTTTGGTTACTGTAGCCTTGTAGTATAGTTTGAAGTCAGGTAGCGTGATGCCTCCAGCTTTGTTCTTTTTGGTTAGGATTGACTTGGCAATGTGGGTTCTATTTTGGTTCCATATGAACTTTAAAGTTTTTTCCAATTCTGTGAAGAAAGTCATTGGTAGCTTGATGGGGATGGCATTGAATCTATAGATTACCTTGGGCAGTATGGCCATTTTCATGATATTGATTCTTCCTACCCATGAGCATGGAATGTTCTTCCATTTGTTTGTATCCTCTTTTATTTCACTGAGCAGTGGTTTGTAGTTCTCCTTGAAGAGGTCCTTCACATCCCTTGTAAGTTGGATTCCTAGGTATTTTATTCTCTTTGAAGCAATTGTGAATGGGAGTTCACTCATGATTTGGCTCTCTGTTGGTCTGTTATTGGTGTATAGGAATGCTTGTGATTTTTGCACATTGATTTTGTATCCTGAGACTTTGCTGAAGTTGCTAATCAGCTTAAGGACATTTTGGGCTGAGACAATGGGGTTTTCTAAATATACAATCATGTCATCTGCAAACAGGAACAATTTGACTTCCTCTTCTCCTAATCAAATGCCCTTTATTTCCTTATCCTGCCTGATTGCCCTGGCCAGAACTTCCAACACTATGTTGAATAGGAGTGGTGAGAGAGGGCATCCCTGTTTTGTGCCAGTTTTCAAAGGGAATGCTTCCAGTTTTTGTCCATTCAGTATGATATTGGCTGTGGGTTTGTCATAGATAGCTCTTATTATTTTGAGATACGTCCCATCAATACCTAATTTATTGAGAGTTTTTAGCATGAAGCATTGTTGAATTTTGTCAAAGGCCTTTTCTGCATCTATTGAGATAATCATGTGGTTTTTGTGTATCAAGGACACACACTAAGGTCAAATTATATGTCCTTCTGTATGAGATCCTATCCTTGTTTCCTCTATAATTCTTATTCTTTCACAAAGCTTTGTCAAGTTTTTGCAAGTTTTGTTGCAGTTCATGGTTTGGTTTTTGCATTCTGGTCCCTTTTGCTGAGCACTCTGTAGCCTGACTTTCTTTCTGCCTCTATCTGTGACCTTACAAAGCTCTCAGCCTCCTGTTACTGTGACCTAAGTAATAGTATGAACATATTCCTAGTAGACTTCCTGGAGAGGGAGGATGGTCTGGTATGCAGTCCTCCGCTTCCAGAAATAATGCATAATGGTCATTGCCATGTATTTTGGAAATTAAACTCAGCCTGTCTGAGCTTGCACAATTTACTTTGTTTGTGTCAACATTGCTGCCTCACCCAGGAATTGGTTCCCCTTATCAACTTTCAGTTTTATTGCATATGACCTAGCCAAATTCAGCTCAAATTTTGCATAAGTCACAAATATCCTTTTCAGGAAAGATTGCAGCAAGTCAGTATAAAAGATAAACATTAATTCTGTTCTCAATATTGGATGTATTAAATGGGATTCCAGGCAGGGCCAGCAGGAATGTGAACTGAAATAATAAAGCAGTATATCTAAAAATGGAATGGAGGTGCAAGGAAAAGTAGATGCTAATGTCAATCATTCATTTTACTTTCCCTTCAGTTACCAGAATTTAATCCAGGTATGGCCTGAGTTCTTTCCTAGGTTCTCTGTACTCTCTTCAGTCTAAGCTCTTAACCAATCCAAGCTCCTACCTCTTAAATGAAATCCCATTTTCTCTGGACTGGGTTACTGCTTGGTTCAAAATCGTCCTTCATACTTCTTATCTTTGTCATCACACCACTTCAACACCTAAATAAAGTTTCTGCAATCCTCATTAAAATTACTCACAATCCCATCCTATATGCTATTTCAGCTAGAAAAAAGGCTTACTGAAGAAAATACACAATTTTACACATATTATACCTGCCCATTGTTGAGGAAAATGTAACTTCTGTTCTTCTAGTTTATTGGTTGTCTGCCTATCATTGGCATCTACTAAGAAGGAAATGTGCTGGACAGTGGGTGAGAAGAAATGTGTCTTTCATTATTTCCTCTCTTTTCTCCTTGAATATTCAGGAAATGTTTCCTTTTCTGGCTCTCAGAGAAATAAGAACTCAGCTGAGATAATGGAGTGGAAATAGGAGTAAACAAGAATAAAAATTCAATTTCTCCAGCTTGCTTTAGAATCAGCTGTTTTGACATATATTTAATATTTCATAGTATATAATTGCAAGTGGAAGAACTTGCAGTTTAAAGAAATCTTTTGAAAAGTAAATGGTATAATCCCTCCATGTTTATATATTCTACATTATTATGTTTGATGCTATAAATACTATAGTAATCAAGGTTTTCTGGCTGATTAGTGAGCAGAATCAAGGTTCTTAAGTTTCTCTTGTACCAGAGAATGCAAGTAGGATGAAAGTCCTATTTCTGTTCATTTATGTTTACATTTAACAGACTCAACATTGATCTTTTGCTGAGTAGTCTGGTAGTTTGGCTTCACAAACATGAGACTAGTTCCATTTAATATACAATATTGAGCACATAATTAATATTTATCTTTTATACTGACTTGCTGCAATCACACAGCCAGCAAATAGCATGCAAGATTATAATTTAGAGAAGTCTGATTCAATCCATTATGTCACTACTTTCTCAGGGTGTGTCTGGGTTGTCACATGGACCATGATGATATCAAATTTGGAGCCCTTCTTCTTTTTTTTTTTTTTTTTGGAGCCTTCTAGTAGGGGATTTTGGAAGTCAGTAAGATATGAATCTAGGATCTGGTAGAATGAAACAAATTGTTTGGGCAGTTACTCTTATTTAGCAGGCTGTCCGGGTTCAGGACATAGGAGCTCAGAATCAGCTAAAATAGCCCCTCAGAGTAGATTGGGCAGATAGGCTTTGTTATTGTTATTTGTTTTTGTTTTGTTATGTATGAGCCTTGATAAACCTATTGTCAGAAATATTTTCAGAAAGGGCTTTGAGTGTGCTTTATTATGGCACTACAGGAAAGACTATTTGGAACCAAGTTGCATTGGGTCAAGGCAAGGAGTAGTGCTGAGGAGTCATTCTCAGGAATTTAGGAGGAGAGACCATGGCAGAAGCAGTGGCCACACATGAGACACCAGAAAGATACAAAGATAACAAGCAGACCAAATTCCAGCAGGAGGACAGCCTCCATAAACCAGTTCTGACTTGGGACAATTGGACTGCGTGAGCCTCAAAAATGTAAAATAGTGAAGTGGAGTGTCACGTACAGTTGGATATCTCATAAATACCTCAAACTAGATAGTGGGAATATTAAAGGTGTGGGTGGAGAATTGAGAAAAGTCTGAGTTAGATGGTAGATTTAACTGAAGCAATATGGAAAAAAATCTACTTTCTCAGGTCCACTTCCAGAGCTTAGGGCTTTCTGACCACAAGAGAGGGACTGATATTGATGAGTTGCTGCTAAGGTGATTAGTCCCTTTCTGCTTCTAAAAGAACTGCTCCAAGAAATTAGAATGGTGCCCTACAACATTCCATTTCAATAATGAGAAAGACTCAGTCTACTAATCTGCTCAGGCCTCCAATAGTACAGGACTTCACTAGCTTAGTTGTGGCCCTCCCTTCAAGAAACGTCCATTTTACCATGCTTCTTATCTTTCTCATCATCGGGCACTCCAAAATGCAAATTCCTGTAGTCTCTCATTTCGTGGATCCTTTTATGCTTTTAGTCTTTCATTTATTTTTTTTCTACCCATTCTATCTGTTGACCCAGGACATTCATCCTATTTCAGTTTACTCTACCCAATATTTCTGCCTTATTTATATAATTATCTTCTTTCTTCCTTCCTGTGATAGTTAATTTTATTTTCCAGTTAGGCTAGGCTATGGTATCCAGTTGTTGATCAAATAGCAGTTTAGATGTTGTTGTGAAGACATTTTTTAGATGTGATTAACATTTAAATTCGTAGACTTTGACTAAAGCAGATTACCTTCAACAATCTGAGTAAGCCTCATGCAGTGAGTTGAGGGCCTTCAGAAAAAAAAACTGAAGTCTTCTGAGGAAGAAGAAATTCTGTGTCCAGATCCCCTTTGGACTCAAGGCTACATCAGCAACTCTTCCCTGGGTTTCCAAATAGCTGGCCTGCCCTGCAGTTTTCAGATTTGCCAGACTCCGCAATCATGTGAGGCAGTCTTTTCAAACAAGTCTCTCTCTCCATATACATATCTTATTGGTTTTTTTTCTTCAGAGAACCTTTACTAACACATTCCCTTAAAGAAAACTTGACTCTGCCCCATGGAAACCACCTACCTTGTATGTATCACTACTTGTTACTGCTTTTCCTCTCCCACCCTAGACCAAAGAGCCAGGGGGCAGTGTCAGCATTTTGAAGCTCCCTTATATTTCCTCAGAAGACATGTTATTTTCTTATTAGGTAAAAATCCATCTTTCTTTGTTACTGAGGCTATCCAACCAAAACAGTACACACTACTTATATGCTTCTTGATTTAACAAAAGCAACCAACTTTCCTATCCCTTCCACTAATTCTTTCCAGATAATGTCTGGCTTTAGCCTATACATCTGGGACAGTGATATCTATCTTGAAGGGTAATTGTCAGAATCAGAGCCAATGTGTATAAAATATTTAGTAATATGAGACCATTAGCAGGCACTCAATACATAAGAGTCAGCAATTATTATGTTTCTATTCAGTATAGGTTCTCATATAATCATACGAGGCTTTAGTGACCAAAGGAAAAGCAATCCAACACCCCAGTTTCAAGATTGTTTGACCCTCATTCCAAAACCCTTCATCTGAACTCCCTTTGGCCACTCATTACCATGGCAATGTCCTATAACACAGTAGTTTAAGAAGAGCACATGTTCCTTAAAGCTCTCCACTCACTCACTACAAACACATTCTTTACATTTCAGTTAGAAAAATGGCTTATTGAAGAAAAACATTGCTTGCCTATTTTTATTTTTGTTCCAACTGCTTTTGAAGAATTTGTCATGAGATCTTTGCCAAATGGTACTTCATAAGTTTTCTTCTAGAGTTTTTACAGTTTTAGGTCTTATATTTAAGTCTTTAATCCACCTTCAGTTGATTTTCATATGTGGTGAAAGAGAAGGGTCAATTTTCAATCTTCTGCATGTGACTATCTGGTTATCCCAGCACCATTTAATGAATAGGGAATCCTTTTCCCATTGTTTGTTTTTGTCAACATTGTTGAAGATCAGACTATTTTGATAAAGTCTCCAAAAGCAAGTGCAACACAAACAAAAACACACAAGTGAGACCTAATTCAACTAAATAACTGCTACACAGCAAAAGAAACTATCAACAGAGTAAACAGAAAACTACAGAATGGGAGAAAATGTTTGCAAGCCATGTATCCAATAAAGGTCTAATATCCAGAATCTATAAGGAACTTAAACAAATCAATAAGCAAAAACCAAACAACCCCACTAAAAAATGGGCAAAGTAGATGGACAGGTACTTATCAAAAGAAGATATACACACAGCCAACAAACATATGAAAAAATGTTCAACATCACTAATCATTAGAGAAATGAAAATCAAAACCACAATGAGATACCATCTCCCACCAGTCAGAATGGTGATTATTAAAAAGTTAAAAAATGGGCCGGATGTGGTGGCTCATGCCTGTAATCCCAACACTTTGGGAGGCCAAGCTGGGTGTGTCACTTGAGGTGAGGAGTTCGAGACCAGCCTGGCCAACATAGTGAAACCCCTCTCTACTAAAAATACAATAATTAACTGGGCATGGTGGTGGGCACCTGTAGTCCCAGCTACTCAAGAGACTGAGGCAGGAGAATCACTAGAACTGGGAGGCGGAGGTTGCAGTGAGCCAAGATCACACCACTGCACTCCAGCCTGGGTGACAGAGCAAGACTCCATCTCAAACACAAAAACCCAAAACCAATAAGTAAATGGATAGCAGGTGTTGGAAGCCAGTTTCTCTCAGAAAGAGGGAAGTTACAGACACACAAGTTCAGAAGGCTAAAGTAAGCTACATCATGTTGAAGCAGTGTTAGAAAAAAAAGTAAAAATAACAGATGCTGATGAGGTTGCAGAGAAAAGGGAGTGATTATACACTACTGATGGGAATGTAAATTAATTCAGCCACTGTGGAAAGCAGTTTGGAGATTTGTCAAAGAACTTCAAATGGAGCTACGATTCAACCCAGCAATCTCATTACTGGGTATATACCCAAAGGAATATAAATCATTCCATAATAAAGACATATGCATGCATATATTTATCTCAGCATTATTCACAATAGCAAAGACATGGAATCAACCTAGGTGCCCATCAGTGGTAGACTAGATAAAGGTTATGTGGTACATATACACCATGAAATACTACACAGTCATAAAAAAGAATGAAATCACGTCCTTTGCGACAACATAGATGCAGCTGGAGGCCAGTGTTCTAAGCGAATTAATGTAGGAACAGGAAACCAAATATGACATGTTCTCACTTATAAGGGGGAGCTAAACATTGGGCACTCATGGACATAAGGATGGCAACAAAAGACACTGAGGATTACTGAAGTGGAGAGGGAGGGAGGAAGGCAAGGGTTGAAAAATTATTGAATACTTTGCTCACTACCTGGGTAACAGGATAATTCATATTCTGAACCTTAGCATTACACAGTATATCCACACGACAGACTTTTTTTCAACATAATAATAAAGGTCCCAGCCAGAGCTATTAGGCAAGAAAAAGAAATGAAAGACACCTAAATTGGAAAGAATGAAGTAAAATTATCTGTTTGTAGCTGACATAATCATATATGTAAAAACTCTAATGACTAGTAAAAAACATTTAGAATTAATAAATTTAGTAAAGCTGCTGGATTCAGATTTGACATACAAAACACACTTGTGCTTCTATACACTGACAAAAATTGACACATAAATTATGAAATAAAAGCCCATTTGAAATAGCATCAAAAGGAATAAGATACTTAGGAATAAATGTAACTCAGGAGGTAAAATACTTATACATTAAAAAGTATAAAGCATTGATGTGAAAAAATTAAAGAAGATCTGAGTAGCCAAAGCAATATTTAGCAAGATAAAAGCTGACATCACACTCCCTGATTTCAAAATATATTACAAAGGTATAATAATTAAAACAGTATGGTACAACCATAAAAACAGAACATATAGACCAGTGGAACAGAATAGAGACCCCAGAAGTAAATTTACACATTTACTGTCAACTGATGTTTGATAATGATGCCAATAAAAACAATGGAAAATGGAGGGACTCTTCAAAAAATGATGTTGGAAAAACTATTCCTGCATGTAGCAAAAGTAAATTGGATGTTTATCTCTCATCATGTACAAAGATGAACTAAAAATGGATTAAAGACTTAAATGTAAGAACTGAAACCATAATACTCCTAGAAGATAACATAGGCAAAAAGCCTTTTGACATTGGTCCGGGCAATGATTTTTTAGATATGACACCAAACACAAAGTCCACGAAAGCAAAGATAAGTAAGGCTACATCAAATTAAGAAGCTTCTGCACAGCAAAGGAAATAATCAAGTGAAAAGTCAATGTATGGAATGGAAGAAAATATTTGCAAGTCATATTTCTAATAAGGGATTCATATTCAAAATATATAAGGAACTCATTCAACTCAAGAGCAGAATGCCAAAAAACTCAATTAAAAAATGAGTAAAGAGCCTGAATATATATTTTTCGAAAGAAGATATGCAATTGGCTAAGAAGCATATGAAAAAGTTCTCAGCACCACTAATCATCAGGGAAATGCAAATCAAAGCCACAATAACATATTATCTTACACATGTTCTAATGGCTATCATAGAAATAAATGTTGGAGAGGATGTAGAGTAGAGAAAATGCTTGTATGCTGTTGGTGGGAATGTACCTTGGTACAACCATTATGGAACAGTATGGAGGTTCCTCAAGAAATTAACAATACAATTGCCTTATGATCCAGGAATTGCACTTCTGACTACATATCTGTCCAAAGGCAATAATATTGGTATGTTGAAGAGATATTTGCACCCCCATGTTCACTGCAGCAGTATTCACAGTGGCCAAGATATGGAAAAAAATCTAAATGTCCATCAATGAATGAATGGAGAAAGCAAATGTGGTGTATATATACAATGAAGTATTATTCAGCCTTAAAAAAGAAAAAAATCCTGCCATTTGTGGAAACATGGATGAAACTGGAGGACATTATGCTAAGTGAAATAAGCCAGTCAGAGAAAGACAAATAACTGGAGGACATTATGCTAAGTGAAATAAGCCAGTCAGAGAAAGACAAATACTGCATAATCACATTTATATGTGTAATTTCAAATGTTCAAGCTTGACATATCAAACTGAATTTTGTAAGGTGATCTTTGAGAGGGGATTTCCTTCACTTAGGAGTTTGACTGATACTTTGGTGTTCATGCTGCTGTTTATTGCTGCAGTAACTTACCTTGTCTTGTCTTGATGCTGCTGATGTGAATCACCCACTGTGAGTGAGCTGGTTGCTACTTCAGCTCTATCTTGCTGTCTCAGAGGCAGAGGGTAGAATGGTGTTTGCCAGGGGTTGGAAAGAGGAGCAAATGGGTTGATGTTGGTCAAAGGGCACAAATTTTCAGTGATGCCAGATGAGTAAGATTTAGAACAATGTAACTATAGTTAGCAATACTGTATTGTACACTTGAAATTTGCTGAGAGGGTAGTTCTTATGTGTTTTTATTCACCCAAAAGAAAAAGATAACTATGTGAGGGGATTGATTGAGGTGATTTACATGTTAGTTAGCTTGTGATAATTATTCCATAGTATATATGTATACCAGAATGTCAAGTTGTACACCTTAAATATACACAGGTTTTGTCAATTATACCTCAATAAAACTGTAGAAAGTACCAAATTGAATTTTGTAAGGTTATCTTTGAGAGGAGATTTCCTTCACTTAGGAGTTTCAATGATACTTTGATTTTCATGCTACTGGTTTATTGCTGCAGTGACTTGCCTTGGCTTGACTGAAGCTGATGTGAATCACTCACTGTGAGAGAGCTGGTCGTTACTTCAGTTCTGTCCTGCTCTTTTCTCATCTCACAGCAGCACTAGTTACCAAGGTGGTGTTTCTGAGAAATTGGAGGGAGCAAGAACATGTTAAAAATCTGGATTAAGTCATATTTGGGCGATCAGTCTATTACTTCTCTTCCAATTGGGCAGTGGCAGTCCCAGGTTCTATTCCGTAATTTTAAAAAATCTTATTTTCCTATTTTATTGGCTTCTCTTTTGTGTCAAGAAGGGAAGTTTGCTACTGGCTAGTTTTAGGAAAGTTCATTAAGATAAACATCTTGAGTCTCATAATTAGTTTAGAGGCAGATAGATCCTGGGAAAGGCAGATAAAGAAAATAAGTTTGCCTTCTCTTTTGTCAGCTTGGTTGTAGCTACTAACAGAAATGGAACTTAGGGAAAGTATGTCCACATTCGGGATAAGAGCAAAGGATACTAATTTCTCCTTAAGACAATGAGACAATGATTCATCCTGATTTTTCCTTACGATTAGCATCATTTAAACTGATCTTCCTCAGATTTATAGTGCTGTCTTCTTCAGAGGCTGTCAGTGGACTGCAGTATGATGATGTGGAGGCAGTTTATTACAGAAAAGACACATTTGTACTCTATTAGGGGACATCCGTCTATATTATAAGGAGCATGTTTCTTAGAATAGCAAAATTTCTGATCAGCTCTGATTGCCCGTGTTTCAGCTACACATTTTTATTTTTACTTAGTCCCCCAAGAAAAGGTTATGTGGAAGATGCTTGTAATTCCTCCTCAACAAGAGGGAGAACAGGCATAGCTGCTACAGTCCTCTTTTCAGTAACTAGTTATAAAGCTATAAATAATAGCTACACTTAATACTCCCTGCTCCAGATTCCCTTTTCCCTCAGCCATTCCTCTCTATGTTGGGATTATTTTTTTGTCTAGTAAGAAGACTCAAATCTGAATTCCTAAAGCATCTGAGTCTTTAGTGACCCTGCTTTCATTGCATCCCTGTGGTCTTTAATTAATATTTACTACTGAACTTGAAGTAATTACATGTTTCTCAGAGAACTCCTTAGATTTTAGGCATAATTCTCTCTACTTTGATGGTGTTTATTTCCACTTGATAGCTGGAATCAATCCCTTTTTATTGACCAGTTGATTCAGTGGCACTGGGAGCCTAACTTGGCCAGGTGGCAGTCTCAACTTCCATGTCACCAGGACAGATGTTGCCTACTTATGTGAAGTCACTCCTTTCTTGGGAAGCCTTTTAGACTGACAGACCTCAGACTCGTGGGAATGAGAAACGAGAGTATATAATAAATAGATTGTTGAATATGATAGTAAAAGAAACCACTCCCACTTTTATCTCTCTAGTTTCGAAATTATGCATTTTGGTCATGAAACTAAAAAGCACCACATGTAAGTCATTGATCCAAATAAAGGACTGCATTTTATGGGGTTTTTGCAGCCTTGCAGATGGTGCTTTTCAATTACCAACATGTTTTTAGTAGGATATTCCAATGATCTAGATGAGCAGCTGCTTCTATGTAAAGAAATATATATATATAGTAATATTGGTCAATTCCCTAAGTAGAAGGTCTTCACTGTACTTTTTTTTGTGGTAAAATTAGTTCCTTGATCAGAAACCATTTTGCACAGAATAGCATAATGACAATACAAATGTTGTCATATGTCTGTGCTTGATGATGCTGGCAGAAGTGCTGCAGCCAAGGAAGGCATATTCATATATAGGATAATTGTCTAATCCAGTGGAAAAAAATGCTCTTCTCTCTCTATGGTGGAAGAGGTCCAATATAATCAATCAGTGGAGAATGCATGCCAATCTGGGGCTTAATGTATAATCACTATCATTGACATTTGAGTAATGAGTTGTTTCAGTAGGCAGAGAAGCTGTGGGAAGAGAAAATCCATTTTGTTGACCTCGTGCATAACCTCTAGCCCATCACCATGGCTGTTTTGTACATGAGTCCATTAAACAAGCACCAGAGTCGCTCAAAGAGTGACTGACATTCACAGGTTGGGGCACCTTGTGATTCGACCATAGAAAGCTTCCTCTCCAATAGGCAACTTTGTATAATGATGTAAATAATTCATGACTATATCATACTTTGTGCTCATTCTGAAAGTTATATTAACACGTTTCCCAGACTTCATTTACTAACCTTTCAACTTGATTTATGCAAAGATTCTGACCAGCTGACAAACCCATCAGCTCATGTTAATGGGCTAGTATATATTTTTATGGTCAATTAGTGTCTTATTATCAGGCATCTCTTTTTATTTGTATAAATTTATTCAGTACAAGTACAATTTTGTTACATGCATAGATTTCATAGTGGTGAAGTCAGGAGTTTTAAGGTATCACCCTTATAAAGTACATCATAATCATTAAGTGATTTATCATCATCCACTCCCTCCAACCCCCACACCCTTCTGAGTCTCCATTGTGTATCATTCCATACCTGATGTCCATTGGTATACATTATTCATTAATAGCCCCCACTTATAAGTGAGAATATGTGGTATTTGTCTTTCTGTGTCTGACTCGTTTCACTAAAGCCTTCAGTGTCATTCATGTTGCTACAGAAAATATGATTTCATTATTTTTTATGGCTGAATAGTGTTCCATTGTGTATATATGCCACATTTTATTTCTCCAATCATCTGTTGATAGACACTTAGGTTTATTCCATACCTTGGTTATTGTGAATAGAACAGCAATAAACATATGAGTGTCGCTTTGTCTCCCAGGCTGGAGTGCAGTGGGGCAATCTTGTCTCACTGTAACTTCTGCCTCTCGGGTCAAGCAATTCTCCTGCCTCAGCCTCCTGAGCAGCTGGGACTACAGGCATGCACTACCATGCTTGGCTAATTTTTGTATTTTTTAGTAGAGATGGGGTTTTGCCATGTTGGGCAGGCTGGTCTCAAGCTCCTGATATCAGGTGATCCACCTGCCTCAGCCTCCCAAAGTGCGTAGTAATAGCTATTCTGACAGGGTCAAGATGATATAACATTGTAATTTTAATTTGCATTTCCCTGATGATTATTGATGCTGAGTATTATTTCATATACCTGTGTGTCTTCTTTTGAAAAATATCTATTCATATCCTTTGGCCACTTATTAATGATATCATTCATTGTTTTAGTTGTTGTTCAGTTGTTTGAGTTCCTTATGTAGTCTGGATATTAGGCCCTTGTCACATGGATAGTTTGCAAATATTTTGACCCATCCTGCAGATTGTGTCTTTATTCTGTTGATTATTTCTTTTGCTGGGCAGAAGAGCTTTAGTTTAATAAAGTCCCATTTGTCTGTTTTTGTTTTTGTTGTATTTGCTTTTCAGGACTTGCTCAAAAATTCTTTGCTTAGGCCAATGTCTAGTAGAGTTTTTTTCTAGGTATTATTCTAGGATTTTTATTGTTTCGCCTTTTATGGTTAGGTCTTTAATCCATTTTGAGTTAATTTGTGTTACTGTTGAGAGATAGGGGTCCAGTTTCATTTTTCTGTGTATGACTATCTAATTTTCCAAGTACCATTGATCGAATAATGTGTCCTTTCCCCAGCATATGTTCTTATCAAATTTGTCAAAGACCAATTGGCTGTAAATATATAGCTCTTTTTCTGTGTTCTCTATTCTGTTCCATTGACTTATGTGTCTATTTTTATACCAATACCATGTGTTTTTGGTTCCTAGAGCCTTTTAATATAATTTGAAGCCCGGAAATGGGATCCCTCCAGCTTTGTTCTTTTTTCTTAGAATTGCTTTGGCTAATTGGGCATTTTTGGGGGGCTCCATATGAATTTTAGATTTTTAAATCTTTATTTTTTATTATTTTTTTTGAGACAGAGTCTCACTGTCACCAGGTTGGAGTGCAGTGGCGTGATCTCGGCTCACTGCAGGCTCCGCCCCCTGGGGTTCACACCATTCTCCTGCCTCAGCCTCCCAAGTAGCTGGGACTACAGGCGCACACTGCCATGCCTGGCTAATTTTTTGTATTTTTAGTAGAGACAGGGTTTCACCGTGTTAGCCAAGATGGTCTCAATCTCCTGACCTCGTGATCCGCCCACCTCGGCCTCCCAAAGTGCTGGGATTACAGGCATGAGCCACCGTGCCCGGCCTTAAATAATTTTTTGAGATTTATTTTTATTATACTTTAAGTTCTGGGATACATGTGCAGAACATGCAGGTTTGTTACATAGGTATACGTGTGCCATGGTTCTTTGCTGCACCCATCAACCCATCATCTACATTAGTTATTCCTCCTAATACTGTCACTCCCCTAGCTGCCCACCCTCTGACAAGCCCCAGTGTGTGATATTCCCCTCCCTATGTCCATGTGTTCTCATTGTTCAGCTCCCACTTATGAGTGAGAACATGTGGTGTTTGGTTTTCTGTTCTTCTGTTAGTTTGCTGAGAATAATGGTTTCCAGCTTCCAAGGACATGAATTCATCCTTTTTTATGGCTGCATGGTATTCCATGGTGTATATGTGTCACATTTTCTTTATCCAGTCTATCAATGATGGGCACTTGGGTCGGTTCCAAGTCTTTGCTATTGTGAACAGTGCTTCAGTAAACATACGTGTGCATGTGTCTTTAGAGTAGAATGATTTATAATCCTTTGGGGTATATACCTAGTAATGGCATTGCTGGGTCAAATGGTATTTCTGGTTCTAGATCCTTGAGGAATCACCACACTGTCTTCCACAATGCTTGAACTAATTTACAGTCCCACCAACAGTGTAAAAGCATTCCTATTTCTCCACAACCTCTCCAGCATCTGTTGTTTCCTGATTTTTTAATGATTGCCATTCTAACTGGCATGAGATGGTATCTCACTGTGGTTTTGATTTGCATTTCTCTAATGACAAGTGATGATGAGCTTTTTTTCATATGTTTGTTGGCTGCATAAATGTCTTCTTTTGGGAAGTGTTTGTTCATATCCTTTGTCCATCTTTTGATGGGGTTATTTTTTTTTCTTGTAAATTTGTTTGAGTTCTTTGTAGATTCTGGATATTAGCCCTTTGTCAGATGGAAAGATAGCAAAAATTTTCTTTCGTTCTGTAGGTTACCTGTTCACTCTGATGATAGTTTCTTTTGCCATGCAGAAGCTCTTTAGTTTAATTAGATCCCATTTGTCAATTATGGCTTTTGTTGCCATTGCTTTTGGTGTTTTATTCATGAAGTCTTTGCCCATGCCTACGTCCTGAATGGTACTGCCTAGGTTTTCTTCTAGAGTTGTCATGGTTTTAGGTCTTACATTTAAGTCTTTAATCCATCTTGAGTTAGTTTTTGTATAAGGTGTAAGGAAGGGGTCCAGTTTCAGTTTTCTGCATATGGCTAGCCAGTTTTCTGAACATAATTTATTAAACAGGGAATCCTTTCCCCATTGCTTGTTTTTGTCAGGTTGTAAAAGATCAGATGGTTGTAAATGTGTAGTGTTATTTCTGAGGCCTCTGAT
Organism: Symphalangus syndactylus; assembly: GCF_028878055.3. Classification (NCBI taxonomy): domain Eukaryota; kingdom Metazoa; phylum Chordata; class Mammalia; order Primates; family Hylobatidae; genus Symphalangus; species Symphalangus syndactylus. The sequence continues at coordinate 129,867,964 of NC_072441.2, read as the reverse complement.
CTGTTCTATTGGTCTATATATCTGTTTTGGTACCAGTACCATGGTGTTTTGCTTACTGTTGCCCTGTGGTATAGTTTGAAGTCAGGTAGCATGATGCCTCCAGCTTTGTCATTTTTGCTTAGGATTGTTTTGGCTATGCGGGCTCTTTTCAGGTTCTGTATGAAATTTAAATTAGATTTTTTTAATTCTGTGAAGAATGTCAATGGTAGCTTATTGGGGATAATGCCGAATTTATAAATTACTTTGGGCAGTATGGCCATTTTCATGATATTGATTCTTCCTATCCATAAGCATGGAATGTTTTTCCATTTGTTTGTGTCCTGTCTTATTTCCTAGAGCAGTGATTTGCAGTTCTCCTTAAAGAGGTCCTTCATATCCTTTGTAAGTTGTACTCCTAGGTATTTTATTCTCTTTGTAGCAATTGTGAATGGGAGTTCACTCATGATTTGGCTCTCTGTTTGTCTATTATTGGTGTATAGGAATGCTTGTGATTTTTGCACATTGATTTTGTATCCTGAGACTGCAGAAGTTGCTTATCAGTTGAAGGAGATTTTGGGCTGAGACGATGGGGTTTTCTAAATATGTAATCATGTCATCTGCAAACAGAGACAATTGGAGTTTCTCTCTTCCTACTTGAATACCCTTTATTTATTTCTCTTGCCTGATTGCCCTGGTCAGAACTTCCAATACTATTTTTTTATTGCATCTATTAGATTCTTCTTTCTTTTCTTCTTTATTAATCTGGATAGTGGTCTATCTATTTTGTTGATCTTTTCAAAAAATCCAGCTCCTGGATTCATTGATTTTTTGGAGGGTTTTTCATGTCTCTATCTCCTTCAGTTCTGCTTTGATTGTAGTTATTTCTTGTCTTCTGCTAGCTTTTGAATTTGTTTGCTCTTGCTTCGCTAGTTCTTTTAATTGTGATGTTAGGGTTTCGATTTTAGATCTTTCCTGCTTTCTCTTGTGGGCCTTTAGTGTTATAAATTTCCCTCTAAACCCTGCTTTAGCTGTGTCGCAGAGATTCTGGTACTTTGTGTGTTTGTTTTCATTGGTTTCAATGAACTTATTTATTTCTGCCTTGAGTTTGTTATTTACCCAGTGATCGTTCAGGAGCAAGTTATTCAGTTTCCATGTAGTTGTGCAGTTTTGAGTGAGTTTCTTAATCCTGAGTTCTAATTTGATTGCACTGTGGTTTGAGAGACAGTTTGTTGTGATTTCTGTTCTTTTACATTTGCTGAGGAGTGCTTTACTTCCAACTATGTGGTCAATTTTGGAATAAGTTCAATGTGGTGCTGACAAGAATGTATATTCTGTTGATTTGGGGTGGAGAGTTCTATAGATGTCTATTAGGTCCACTTGGTGCACAGCTGAGTTCAAGTCCTGGATATCCTTGTTAACTTTCTGTCTCATTGATCTGTCTAATGTTGATAGTGGGGTGTTAAAGTCTCCCATTATTATTGTGTGGGATTCTAAGTCTCTTTGTAGGTCTCTGAGGACTTGCTTTATGAATCTGGGTGCTCCTGTATTGGGTGCATATATATTTGTGAGAGTTAGCTCTTCTTGTTGAATTCATCCTTTTACTATTATGTAATGGCCTTTGTTGTCTCTTTTGATCTTTGTTGGTTTAAAGTCTGTTTTATCAGAGACTAGGATTGCAACCCCTGCTTTTTTTTGTTTTCCATTTGCTTTGTAGATCTTCCTCCATCCCTTTATTTTGAGCCTATGTATGTCTCTGCACATGAGATGGGTCTCCTGAATACAGCACACTGGTGGGTCTTGACTCTCTATCCAATTTGCCAGTCTGTGTCTTTTAATTAGGGCATTTAGCCCATTTACAGTTAAGGTTAATATTGTTATGTGTGAATTTGATCCTGTCATTATGATGTAAGCTGGTTATTTTGCCCGTTAGTTGATGCAGCTTCTTCCTAGCATGGATGGTCTTTACAATTTGGTATGTTTTTGCAGTGGCTGGTACTGGTTGTTCCTTTCCATGTTTAGTGCTTCCTTCAGGAGCTCTTGTAAGGGAGGCTTGCTGGTGACAAAATCTCTCCGCATTGCTTCTCTGTAAAGGATTTTATTTCTCCTTCACTTATGAAGCTTAGTTTGGCTGGATATGAAATTCTGGGTTGAAAATTCTTGCCTAGTATCACCAGCGGAGGCTGCAGAAAATTCTTGCCTGGGTATCACCAGCGGAGGCTGCAGAACAGCAAATATTGCAGAACAGCAAATGTTGCTGCCTGACTGTTCCTCTGGAAGCTTCGTCCCAGCCGTGTGAGGTGTCAGTTGGCCCCTACTGGGAGGTGCCTCCCAGTTAGGCTACTTGGGGGTCAGGGACCCACTTGAAGAGGCAGTCTGTCCATTCTCAGAGCTCAAACTCCATGCTGGGAGAACCACTGCTCTCTTCAAAGCTGTCAGACAGGGACGTTTAAGTCTGCAGAAGTTTCTGCTGCCTTTTGTTCAGCTATGCCCTGCCCCTAGAAGTGGAGTCTACAGAGGCAGGCAGGCCTCATTGAGCTGCGATAGGCTCCACACAGTTTGAGTTTCCCAGCCACTTTGTTTACCTACTCAAGCCTCAGCAATGGCAGACGCCCCTCCCCTAGACTTGCTGCTGCCTCGCAGTTCGATCTCAGACTGCTGCGCTAGCAGTCCTAGCAGTGAGCAAGGCTCCGTGTGCATGAGACCCACTGAGCCAGGCATGGGATATAATCTCCTGGTGTGCCGTTTGCTAAGACTGTTGGAAAAGTGCAGTATTAGGATAGGAGTGTCCCGATTTTCCAGGTACCGTCTGTCATGGCTTCCCTTGGCTAGGAAAGGGAAATCTCCAACCCCTTATGCTTCCTGGGTGAGGCAATGGGGGTAGCAGCTCATCCAGGGTGAACTCACACATGTTTCAGGCAACTTAAATTCTCTTTTCTTATGCTAAATTGTTTATAGAGTTAGCCCATAACAGCAAAAGATAATGTTTCTTAGACCTCCCTTCTACTTGATCTATTCAACTGGCTGAGGGCCTTTGGGGCCCGCAAGCATTAGAATATGTTCTACATCTTGAACCTCCATTGACGGGACCCCAAGCTTGATGGACATTGCTTCAGCATCAATTTGCTTGCCATGGACCCCAAATAAATTCTCAACCCCAATTGTTGATATAACCTCGGGAATCTTCCTTCATGGAGACACCCCACAAACCTTGGTACTGTTAACTGTGTGATGTTTGGGAACCTCCTTAGTCCTGCAAAAAAATGCCAGAAGATGTGGCCCATCTAAATTGGTGGGATGTTAAAGGCCAGAGATTACATCCAGGAACCAAAGGAAAGATCATAGTTGGCCATTGCCTCTGAAGGGAAAACATACAAAGTGGTGCTGTTGCCCACCTAAGGTCAGAGACATCTGAAAATCTAAGATGGGACCCTAAAAGGGTACACCTGGGGGTCCAATGTGAAACCAAAGACTTCCCCAGAGGGACACCCCAGGCAGAAACTTTGGGTCAATAAATAAGCCCTCCTTAGGCTTTTTTTCTTAGAATCTTTTTTATTCCTTACCATTATGGGAAACACTGCATCTATTCTACCTGATTCCGCACTTGGCTGCATCCTCAGCCATTGGAATCAGTTTGACCCTGATAATCTGAGGAGGAAATGCTTGATACTCTTTTGTAGTACTGTTTGGCTTCAATATTGTTTGGAATCTGGAGTTTGCTGTTGAATGGCAAAGTGGAATGAAGTTGCGCATATCCAGACTTTTGTGCTGCTGTTCTAAGCAGGGTCAGGCTGTGCATAGAGTTACACCCTATGCAACTGTGATGCTCTCTTTTGGTGCTGTTGGTCCTCAGTGTTCTTTGGAGTCTAGGGAGGTTTGGCCTTTAAAAATCAAACTTTCATAGAAGCTGCTTTACCTAAAATTTTGATTCACAGTCTCTGTGGGATTACCTATTGGGACAAACAAAGTGTAACCATGTAAAACTGGTGAGGTTGTGTTGTTATCTTATGGCTAAAGTTCCAAGGCAAAAGCTACTGGATCTTCATTTTTGTGGGTGTATACATGTCTAGATGTGTTTATTTGTACGTACACTTATTGTTGTGGCTACCAAATTGGCTTGTAAGCAGAATAGCGCTCATAAACTAAGTAAATAAGTGCAAGCAATTTTCAAGTTCATATGACTTAAGTATATCTTAAGTATATCTTCAGTAAAGTATATCTTTACTGAACAAGCTGGTTTTAAAATTATCAGTAAAATAAAAATAGAAATGTCTTCAGAATTGTAAACATACATTTTTTCTGGGTTTTATATTTGTCTTTGCTAGATATTTTGAGTTGTCAGTGTTTGGCATAGAAGATAATAAGCCTATTAACTCAGCCAAAACAAAATCATCTTGATTTGTGTGCCTTCTTTGACAAATGAGAATAGTTTAATGTTGTTAACTAAATTTTTTGAGTTATCAGCAAAAATACCTACATATTTAACTTTGAGGCTTTTATTTAGGTGAGCATACGATGTTCATTGGCTACTTTAAAAAAGTGGTTAACAAGAAAATAATTAACCTTAAATGATGGTGTCTAGTATCTCGGTTTTCAGAAGTAATCTAGATAAACTGTTAAAAATGAAAAAAATTGAGTACGGGTAAATAGGATAAATGTTTTAGGCGAACTTTTGTGTAAATTAAAATTCTAAAATTATTTTTATGCTTATTGGATATCTGGGTTATTTCCAATTTCAAAAGGATTGTGATATGAGGAAATATGTTTCTAAAAATTGTGGAATTGTTCTCATCTATAAAAATGATCATATCTGATAGTCCAGGATTTCTTTTTAGGTTTCACTAAAATTTAATGTTACTAAGGATAAGAATTATAGTTAACACATAATTCTGTATATAAAATGTGCCCAAATTTATGTTATTAGTAAAAAATAATAATTTTGTGTAACTCAGAAGTTATCAAAAGGTTAATTAAAATTACGGACTTTAAAAAGGTTTTGAAAACAAAGTAATAAGGAGCTTGTAAGTAAGGGAGAGAGATGTGAAGAAAGTTATTATATGAAGATGTATTTTTTATAAGGAAGGATATAAAGTTAATAATTTTGTATGAGAAAGGATCTTCCATGGTAGATTTTTTTGTCCTGGAGTAAAATGACTGGGAAGAAGAAGAAGAAAGAAGGAAGAAGGAGGAGAAGGAGGAGTAGAGGAAATCTGGGACTTAATGGAAAGCTCAGGCATGTTGTAGATGATCTGTATGTCATACATAGTTTTTTTTTCTGTTTTTCTGTGTGTTTATCTTCATGCACATACACAGAAACTAAAAAGTTGAAACATTTTAGATAATAAAATATTCTTTTTTTTTTTTGAGATGGAGTCTTGCTCTGTCACCCAGACTGGAGTGCAGTGGCACGATCTCAGCTCACTGCAAACTCCGCCTCCTGGGTTCATGCCATTCTCCTGCCTCAGCCTCCCAAGTAGCTGGGACTACAGGCACCCGCCACCACACCTGGCTAATTTTTTTTTGTATTTTTTTTAGTAGAGACGGTGTTTCACCGTATTAGCCAGGATGGTCTCAATCTGCTGACCTCGTGATCCGCCTGCCTAAAACCTGATAGAGAATTGGAGGAGTATGTCTAATTAACATTTTCATAGTTAAAGCTCTGAGTCTTAAGTAAATTAAAATAAGAAATATTGTAAAGAAATGCATTGGCAGTTTGACAATTCTTTTTTAATATAGTTAAGCATGAAGCCAGCCTTAATGTACATGCTTACATTGCTTCACATTATGTCTGCTGTTTTGCATGGATAGTGCTGGCATACATATCAGCATGAAGCAGTTACAGAAGAAAGACCATTGTTCTCTCTGCCTCCCATAAAAACGTATGGGGCTCACATCTCTCAGGGGGAAATGAGATAGAATAGAGTCTGGAGACAGGGAGCCTAAGGCCAACCCATGGCTGGCTTCTTCGAATTAAACTAAAGAAAAACTTCAGCCTCTTACTGGCCATGGGCCAAGCCCCCATTTCAGCCTCTGGTTGGCTGTAGGTGAATCCTTCATTTGCATAAGGTGTAATCAACTGGAAGCCTCTAAAAGGTACCTAGGGGTGTTACCAAATTCTTCTAGCTTAATAAAAACCCAAGGAACATTGCAACTGGGGCTCTTGAGCCTCTTGCTCAAGCCTGCTCCCACTCTCTGTGGCATGTACTTTTGCTTCAGTAAATCTGTGCATTCACGTCTTTGTTCTTTCGTTGCTTTGTTTCTGTGTTTTGTCCAGTTCCTTGTTCAATAAGTCAAGAACCTGGATGACTCATAGTCAAGACCCTCCACAAGTAACAGCAGCACTTGGGTCTCTCTGAACTTATTATGGTTTAGAAGTTTGCCTGATGAATTGTTCTTTACTCAATTAAACTCTGTTTAATTTGCCTAAGGTTTGTATGTTCAAAAGAATTTATGGTCAGAAGTATTTATCCAATGTATCAGTAAGAAATAATCAAGATCAGACCATTTAGGGCTTTGAAAACCAGCTTAAGCAATGAGCAATGAGCTCACTGTGTGAACAACAGAAGTTCACTGAAGTATTTTGAACAAAGTGCCAAGATCCTATAGACACATAGAGGCTTATTCTGACTGCAGTGTAAAGAACATATTAAAAGCTGATAGAGGAGATTCTGGAAAGATGAAAGAGTAGAAGGAACCTTCTCATGTAAATAAAAATTACATCAGCAGAATCTGTGTGATGTAAACTTGGAATCTCTGGAGTGTATTGAAAGTTTGCAACTACCAGGGGAAGTCTTGGATACTAAACTGTAGTTAATTACAGTCAATTTCAGCTTTTAGCACAGCAGCAACCCATTCCCTATCCCTATCCTCTTGGCAGACAGTTGTATGTGTGCTCCTGGAGCAGCCTGCACATAGATTGCAACAGCCACAGCAGGCAAAAAGAACTCTTTCCTCTAAATATTGGTGATCTGTTGCCTGATCACTCATCATTGCTTCTAATCAAAAGGTGCAGGCACTGAAAGGGAAACCATTGTTCTTGCATCTCCTCTGCTGTTGCAACACCCTCCCTTTCCATCTGAGGTGACATTCAGGATGCAACTGTGAGGAAACGTGAGGGAGACACACAGCCAAGAAAGAGTCTACCAACTGACCAGTAAGCCTACATGCCACCTGCTGGATCACACCCCAAAGCTTCAACATCAAAACATGGCACATGTATACATATGTAACAAACCTGCACATTGTGCACATGTACCCTAAAACTTAAAGTATAATAAAAAAAAATACCTGGCTAATATTCCCCAACTCTGAAATAAGAGGTAATAAGTCAGCTTCAAATAAAGACCCTACAAAAAGACCTGGTCCGGTGAAAACATCCAGAAAAGAAGTCTTGACTGTACTCAATCTACATTGCAGTCAAAGGAACACCCACAGGCAGAGTGAGAAAGAACCAACACAAGAACTCCAGTAACTCAAATGGTCAGAGTGTTGTATGCCCTCCAACACCAGGTCTCCAACAAGAGTTCTTCACCCTGGGAGGTGGAACTTGCAGTGAGCCGAGATAGCGCCACTGTAGTCTGGCCTGGGTGAAAGAGCAAGACTCCGTCTCAAAAAAAAGAAAAAAAAGAAAAAGAAAAAAAGAGTTCTTCACCAGGCTGAACTGGCTGGGATGACAGAAATAGAATTCAGAATATGGATAGGAATAAAGATAATTGAGATTCAGAAGGATGGTAAAGCCCAATCTAAAAAAAAAAAAAAAGTGGCAAATAAAGGGATATCAGAGTTGAAGGATGAACTAGCCAGTATAAAAAAGAAGCTAACAGGTCTGACAGAGCTTAATAACACAATATAAGAATTTGACGATGCAATCACAAGTATTAACAGTAGAATAAACCAAGGTGAGGAAAGAATCTCAGAACTTGAAGACTGGTTATCTGAAATAAGACACACAAAAATAAAGAAAAGCAATAAAAAGAAATAAGCAAAATAACTAAGCAATATGGCATTATTTAGAGATCAAATCTGAGAATCACTAGCATCCTGAAAAAGGGAAGGAGAAAGCAAACAACTTGGAAAACATATTTTAGAATATCATTCGTGAAAACTTCCCCATCCTTGCTAGAGAAGACAATAGTCAAAATCAGGAAATACAGAGAACTCCTTTAAGATTCTACACAGGAAGATCATAACTAAGACACATAATCATCAGATTTTTCAAGGTTGAAATCAAAGAAATAAAGGCAGCTAGAGAGAGAGCAGGTCACCTACAAAGGGAATATTATCAGGCTAATAGCAGAACTCTCAGCTGAAACCTTACAAGTCAGAAGAGATTGGGGGCCTACATTCAACATTCTTAAAAAAAAAATCTTCATTCAAGAATGTCATGTCCAGTTCAGCTAAGCTTCCTAAGTGAAAGAGAAATAAAATCCTTTTCAGAGACACAAATGTTAAGAGAATTTATTATCACCAGCCCTGCTTTACAAAAGACATTGAAAGGACAACTAAATATGGAAAGAAAAGACTGCTACCAGCTAATACAAAAACACGCTTTAACACAAAGACCAGAGTCACTGTAAAACAACCACAGAAACAAGCCAACATAATAATCAGCTAACAGCACAATGATAGGATCAAATTCAATATATCAATACTATCCTTGATGTAAACAGGCTAAATGTCCCCACTTAAAAAGGACAGAATAGCAAGCTGAATAAAGAACCAAGACCCAATGCTATGGTGTCTTCAAGAGACCCAGCTCACATGTAATGACACTCATGAGCTAAAAATAAAGGGATGAAGGAAAATCTGTCAAGCAAATGAAAAACAGAAAAAAAGCAGAGGTTGCAAGCCTAATTTCAGACAAAACAGATTTCAAACCAGTAAGACCAAAAAGACAAAGAAGGGCATTAAAAAAAATGGTACAGGGTTCAATTCAACAAGAAGACCTAACTATCATAAACATATATGAATCAACACAGGAGCATTAAGATGCATAAAGGAAGTTCTAAGAGACTTACAAAATGACATAGGCTCCCACACAATAATAGTGGGAGACTTCAATAGTTCACTGAAGTATTAGATCATCAAGGCAGAAAATTAACAAGGATATTCAGGAACTAAGCTCAACATTGAACTAAATGGATCTGATAGACCTTTACGGAACTCTCCCCCACAAAACAGCAGAATATACATTTTTCTCATCACCACATGTCACATTTTCTAAAATTGACCACATAATTGGACATAAAACCATCCTCAACAAATGTAAAAAAAAAAAATTATACCAAAAACACTCTCGGGCCACAGCACAGTAGAAATAGAAGTTAGGACTGAAAATTGCTCAAAACCATGTGATTACATAGAAATTAAACAACATGCTCCTGAATGAGAATGAGACCCGAGATACAACATACCAGAATCTCTGGGACGCAGCTAAGGCAGTGTTCAGAAGGAAATTCATAGCACTAAATGCCCACATCAAAAAGTTAGATCTAAATTCACAACCTAACTTTACAACTGAAAGAATTAGAGAAGCGAGAGCAAATCAACCCCAAAGCTAGCAGAAGATGAGAAGTAACAAAAATCAGAGCTGAACTGAAGGAAATAGAGACCCACAAAACATTCCAAACATCAACGAATCAGGAGGGTTTTTTTAAACAAAATAATAAAGTAGGCCACTAACTATAGAGAGTAATAAAGAAGAAAATAGAGAAGATTCAAACAAATACAATTAAAAATGATAAAGGGAATGTTACTACTGACCCCACATAAATAAAAACAACCATCAGAAACTATGAGCACCTTTACAAACAAAAAACCTAGAAGAGATGAATAAATTTCTGGACACATACACCCACTCAAGACTGGGCCAGAAAGAAATTGATTCCCGGAACAGATCGATAATGAACTCCAAAATTGAATCAGTAATAAATAGCCTACCAACCAAAAAAAAGCTCAGGGCCTGATGGATTCACAAGCAAATTCTTCCAGCTGTACAAAAAAGACCTGGCCCCATTCCTACAGAAACAATTGCAAAACTTGTGGAGGAGGGATCTCTCCCCAACTCATTTTATAATGACAGCATCATCTTGATACTGAAACCTGGCAGAGACACAACAACAACAAAACAGACCAGGCCAATATCTTTTATTAACATTGAGTCAAAAACCCTCAAGAAAATACTGCAAATCGGATCCATCAGCACATCAAAAAGCTTATCCACCATGATCAAGTAGGCTTTTCTCCTGGAATGTAATATCGGTTCAACATACACAAATCAATAAATGTGATTTATCACATAAACAGAACTGAAGACAAAAACCACATGATTATCTCAATAGATGTAGAAAAGGCTTTCAGTAAAATTCAACGCATCATTTTAAAAACTCTTAATAAACTAGGTATTGAAGAAACATACCTCAAAATAATAAGAGCCATCTATGACAAACCCAAGCCAACATTATACTGAATAAGCAAAAGCTAGGAACATTCCCCTTGAAAACTGGCACAAGTAAGTATGCTCTCTCTCACCATTTCTATTCAACATGGCATTGGAAGTCCTAGCCAGAGCAATCAGGCAAGAGAAAAAACTAAAGCACATCCATATAGAAAGAGAGGAAGTCAAACTCTCCCTGTTTGCAAATGACATGATTCTATATCTAGAAAACCCCACAATCTTGGTCCAAAAGCTTTTTGAGCTGATGAACAACTTCAACAAAGTTACAGGATACCAAATCAATGTACAACAGTCACTAGAATTCCTCTACACCAACAGCCAAACCAAGAACCAAATCAGAAAGGTAATCCCATTCACAGTTGCCACAAAAAGAATGGAATACAGCTCACCAGGGAGATGAAAGATCTCTACAATGAGAATTACAAAAAAACTACTCAGAGAAATCAGAGAAGACACAAACAAATTTTTAAAATTCCATGCTCATGGATAGGAAGAATCAATATAATTAAAATGGCTACACTGTCCAATGAAATGTACAGATTCAATGCAATTTTCATCAAAACACCATCATTATTCTTCACAGAGCTAGAAAAAAATATTTTAAAATCCATATGGATTCAAAAAAGAGCCCAATTGGCCAAGGCAATCCTAAGCAACAAGAACAAAACTGGAGGCATTATATTACCCGACTTCAAATTATACTACAAGGCTACAGTAACCAAAACAACATAGTACTGCTATAAAAACAGGTACATAGACCAATATAACAGGAAAAATAGCCCAGAAGTAATGTTACACATCTGTGATCACCCTGATCTTCAACAAAACTGACAAAAGCAAGCAATGAGGAAAAGTATCCTTATTCAATAAATGGTGCTAGAATAACTGGCTAGCAGAAGATTGAAGCTGGACCCCTTCTTTATGCCATATACAAAATTCAACTCAAGATAGATTAAAGACTTAAATGTAAAATCCAAAATTATAAAAACCCCAGAAGACAACCTAGGCACTACCATCCTGGACACTGGAGGAGGCACAGATTTCATGACAAAAACACCAAAAGCAATTGTAACAAAAGCAATAATTTCCAAGTAGGATCTAATTAAACTTAGGAGCTTCTGCACAGCAAAAGAAACTATCAACAGAGTGAAGAGACAACCTACAGAATGAGAGAAAATATTTGCAAGCTATGCATCTGACAAAGGTCTACTATGCAGTGTCTATAAGGAACTTAAATTTACAAGAGAAAAACAAACAACTCAATTAAAAAGTGGGGAAAGGACATGTCCTTCTCAAAAGAAGCATACATGTGGCTAACAAGCATATGAAAAACAAAAAGCTCAATATCACTAAGTTTTTAGAGAAATGCAAATCAAAACCACAATGAGATACCATCTCACACCAGTCAGAAAATGGCTATAATAAAAAAAAAGTCAAAAAATAATAGATGCTGGCAAGGTTGTGGAGAAAAGGGAATATTTACACACTGTCGGTGGGAGTGGTGGGAGGGTAAATTAGTTCAAGCATTGTGGAAAGCAGTATGGTGATTCCTCAAAGAGCTAAAAAAAAAAAAAAAAAAAAAAAAAAAAGAACTACCATTAGACTCAGAAATCCCATTACTGGGTATATACCCAGAAGAATATAAATCATTCTACCATAAAGACACACGCACAGGAATGTTCACTGCCACGATATTCACAATAGGAAAGACATGGAATTAACCTAAATGCCCATCAATGACAGATTGGATAAAGAAAATGTGGTACATATACACCATGGAATACTGTGCAGCCAAAAAAATGAGTGAGATCATGTCCTTTGCAGGAACATGGATCAAGCTTGAGGCTATTATACTTAGTAAACTAATGGAGGAACAGGAAATCAAATACCACATGTTTTTATTTATAAATGGGAGCTAAGTGATAAGAACTTATGAACACAAAGAAGGAAACAACAGATAATGGGGTCTACTTGAGGGTGGAGGGTGAGAGGAGGAAGAAGAGCAGGAAAGATAATGGCTGGGTACTGGGCTTGATATCCAGGTGATGATATATGTACAATAAACTCCAATGACACATGTTTACCCATGTAACAAGCCTTCACATGTACTCCCAAACCTAACATAAAATTTAACCTGGGAGAAAGAAAAGAGAATTGTCTAGCCATGACTTTTTCCACTTTTTAGTGAAATAATAGTAATAATAGTTATTATTATTGGAGAATTGCTTGAGTTCATTGTATATCCTGGATATTAGTCTCTTGTTGGATTAACGGTTTGCAAGTATTTTCTCCCACTCAACATGTTGTTTCTTTCTTCTGTTGATTGTTTGTTTTGTGGCATGGGAGATTTTTAGTTTAATATAGTCCCATTTGCCTATTTTTATTTTAATTGTCTGTGCTTTTGAGATCATAGTCAAAATATTTGCCTAGACTAATGTTGTGAAGTGTTTCCCCTATGTTTTCTTGTAGAATATAATTTAAGGTCTTACATTTACATCTTTCATTTCATCTTCAGTTGATTTGTGTACATGTTAAGAGATAGCAGTCCAGTTTCATTCCTCTGCATATTGGTATTTGGTTTTTAAGAGGGTGTCCTTTTGCCAGTGTATGTTCCTGGTGCTTTTGTCAAAAATCAGTTGGCTGTATGTAAGTAGACTTATTTCTGAGTTTTCTATTCTGTTCCATTGGTCGATGTGTATATTTTTATCCCAATACCAAGCTATTTTGGTTATTATGTCCTTGTAATATATTTTGAAGTCAGGCAGTGTGATACCTCCAGTTTCGTTTGTTTTGCTCACAATTGCTTTAGCTATGCTGGCTCTTTTTTGGTTCCATGAAAATTTTAGAATTATTTCTTCCATTCTTGTGAAAAACGTTAATGGTATTTTGATAGGAATTGCACCAAATTCATACATTGCTTTGGGCAGTATGGTCATTTTAACAAGATTAATTCTTCTAGTCCATGAGCATGAGATTTCTTTCCATTTATTTGTCTTTCATCAGTAATGCTCAACGTCACTAATCATCAAGGAAATGCACATCAAAACCACAATGAGAGATCATCTTACCCAACTTAAAATGACTACTATTAAAAAGTAAAATAAATAAATAAATAACAGATGCTCATAAGGATGTGGAGAAAAGAGAACTCATACGTTGTTGGTGGGAATGTAAATTAGTATGACCGTTGTGGAAAACAGTATGGAGATTTTTCAAAAAAACAAAATAAATTCATCAACTTTGCTATGTGGTATCTATACAAAAGCATAGAAATCAGCATATCAAAGGAATAACTATACATGTATATTTATTGTAGCACTATTCACAATAGCAAAGATATATAATCAACCTAAGTGTCCATCAGTGAGTGAATGGATAAAGAAAATGTGGTACATATACACAATGGAATAGCGTTTGGCAATTAAAAAGAAGAAAATCATGTTATTTGCAGAAAGTTGTATGGAACTGGAGGTTATTATGTTAAGTGAAATAACTCAGGCACAGAAAGACAAATATTGCATGTTTTCACTTATATGTGGGAGCTAAAAAAGTTTGCTTATAAACGTAGAGAGAAGAATGATAGATACTAGAGGCTGGAATGAGGGGATTCAAAGGAGAATTAAGAGAGGTAGCTTAATGGGCACGCACATGCTCATAAATAAAAGGTGTAAGTTCTATTGCTCAACTACAGAGTAGGGTTAATAACAATGTATTGTATGTTTTAAAGTAGCTAGAAGAGATACATTGTTCTCAACAGATACAAATGATAAATACTCAAAGTGATGGACCTGTCACAAACCCTGACTTGATTATTACGCACAAAATACCACATGTACCCCATAAAAATGTAATATATTGGATTCAATTTTTAAAAAGTAAAAGAACAAAGCCAGAAGACTCACACTTTCTAATTCCAGACCTACTACAAAGCTACAGCAATCAAAACAGCATGATACTGACATAGAAAAAGAAACATAGACCATTGGAATATAATAGAGCCCAGAAATAAACCTTTACAAAATGGTTAAAAAATCTTTGACATGGGTGTTAAGAGCATTCACTGGGAAAAGGAGAGTCATTTCAATAAATGATTCTGGAAAAACTGGATATTCACATGAAGAATGAAGTTGGACCCTTATATAACACCATATTCAAAAATTAACAGAAAGTAGATCAAAAGCTTAGAGTAAGACAATTGTTAAAATAAAACATAGGGTAAAAGCTTCTTGGCTTGGATTTAATGATGATTTCTTTAACATGAAACCAAAAGAACAAAAATGAAAGAAATAATAAACATTCAGACATTGGACTGCATGAAAAATTCTTTAAATTGTGCCTCAAAAAGTCATCATTCACCAAGTAAAAATGCAACCACACAATAGGAGAAATTATTTGAAAATCTTACATCTGATAAGGAATTAATATCCAGAATATGTTGAGAAATCTGAAAAGTCAACAACAAAAGACACACAACCCTTTTCAAAAATGAGCACATGAATTGAATAGACATTTCTCCAAAGAATATATGTAAGCAGCCAATAGGTACATGAAAAGATGCCCAATATGCCAATCATTAGGCAAATGCAAATAAAAACTATAATGACAAACCACATGTATTTAGATAATATATATAATTAATATATTACACATACATAATATATATTTGTGTGTATTATATAAATACACATTTTATATATAGTTTTTATATATATACACACATATGCTATGCAAATGGAAGTATTTGGATAGTGTATGTGTGTACATATATTTCATAAATATATTATCTCTATACAATATTATATATATACATACACACATACATACATACCTGCGAGCGTTGGCAAATATATAAAGAAATGAAAACTCTTGTGCACTTTTAGTAGGAATGTAAAAGGGTACAGCCACTGGGGAAAACCATATGGTGGTTCCTCAAAAAATTAAAAATAGAATTACCATATGAGCCATCAGTTCCACTCTGGGTATATACCCAAAAGGAATTAAAAGCAAAATCTTGAGGAGATATTTGTACTCTTATTTATAGTAGCATTATACATAATAGCTGAGATATGGAAGCAACACAAATGCCAAATTGATGGATGAATGGAGAAGCAAAATGTGCTATATTTGTAAAATGGAATATTAGTCTAAAAAGGAATGGAATTCTGCAATGTGCTATAGTATGAATGAGCATTGAGGACATTACGCTGAGTGAAATAAGTCTGTTATAAAGAGGCAAATATTTCTGTAATTCCACTTATATGAGTAACTTAGAGTACTGAAAATCATAGAGACCAAAAGTAGAATGTGGGTTGCCAGGGCTTGGAGAGAGGGGCAAATGGGGAATTATTGTTTGATGTGTACAGTTTTGGTTTTGGAAGATGAAAAGATCAGGTGAATGGTGGTGATGGGCGCACAACAATGTGAATGTACTCTGTGTGTCCAAAATGTACACTTAAAAATGGCTAAAATAGTACATTTTATGTTACATAGATTTTACCAAAAAAATAAAATTTTCTGCTTTTGAAAATACTTTGTGGGAGAATGTATCCCACAGAGTGGAAGAAAATATCTGTAAAACATATATTGACAAGGACTTGGATTTAGAATGCATTATGTCTCAATTTCATGATGCATTTATAATACTTTTTTTCTATTTTCTCTTAAAACCATATACTAAGATTGTTGAAACACACGGTGAAGGCATGTAAGTGCCTCAGTTGGGATCCTAGCTCTGCCATTATTTAGCTGTGTCATCTTAGATAAGTTATTTAGCTTCCTTTTGTACCAGAATTTGTCAACTATAACATCTCTTTCACTAAAGATTGAATATATTAATCTGTATACAACTCTTAGAGCATATAATAAGCATGTAATGTATATTAACTAATATCAAATCACTTTGCTCCTTTTCTTCTGGTAAAGGCGAATGTGCAATTTAGTCTACTAACACAGTAAATATTCACTGGCTCAGGTATGGACATTTTTGGAGTAAAATATAAAAAGCACTTTAACCCTAATTTGGTTTAAGGCCATTTGTGTCTTCATTTCCCAGGAGAAAACTATTGAACAAAACCCTCTGAAGAGGCCAGCCCTACTTTATAACTTCTAATTGTGATTTCTGGCTATAGCTCCAGCTTATGAAGAAGAAGAAGAATTATTTTATCTGGTTGATTATTGCCTTGCATATGTCATTTCCACAGAGACCTCAAAGATAAAGCTAAGGGCACATGTCAGACATGTTGGGTTCAGCTATCCCAACATTTTCACAATTACCATTCCCATTTTACCAAAAAGGAAAAGAATCAGTTTCAGGTGTCCATGCAGACCATGAAATTTAGCAAAATGTGTGTGAACATGTGAATAATTTTGAGAGGAGTGTCTTGTGATTTACACTGATATCTGAAAAAATACCTATGACCTAAAAAGTTTAAGAAATACTGAATTATTACCCCTTCTAGGCTAAAAGTACGGTAAAAAATTAATTTATTTGATGATGTGATGGCCGATGTTTGGCAAAAATAAAGCTATCAACTAAAAGAGATATTTTCTTTTCCTAGGAATAGAAATATCAGCAGTTTGTAGCATTAAGCCCACAAATTTTAGGAAGCTGGATTCCAAACTCTAGGACATGAGGTCCAAGTAGGTATTATTCCTGTAGTTCAAACAAGCATTACTGCTCTTTGGCTAAACGTCTTACCAGAGAATAGGCATTTAGGAAATGAGATATTTTCAGGACGTTCCCATCCTTTTAATCCACATACCTCTGTTTCTGCGACGCAAACCGAAAATAAGTCCAACAATTACACACATTGAAAAGAAGACTATCCCAATGCCTATCAGGCAGGAAGGATTCCAGTCACACCAGTTACCTGAAGAAGAAGAGATATTGTAATTATTAGTTATTGGTGTGGAGGCACTTTAGATTGGGGCACAATGTGTCAAGAAATCAAGAGGTATGTTTTGATGCCATCCCCCGAATTCATTTAGATTTGGGCTAAGGCTTAGGTCTAAAGATCAGAGAGCTGCGGGTGACAGAGACAAGAAGAATGGCTGTTTCTAGGATGGGATAGGTTTTGGGTTGAGGCTAAACAGGTCTGGAGAAAAACAACTCATCTTTCTCTCCATCTAGCCCATCAGTAAATGGGCCTCATTAGAGCACTAGATGGAGTTATGCTCCAATTGTTATCATCTCACCTGGGCTTGAAAGAGGCTGGGAGTACAATAGTTCTGGAGACCTCTGAACTGTCTAAAAGATCATATGAGCTTTGGAGATACGACTCTCATGAGTGAAAGGGTTTTCAACAACATAATATTAAAAATATTCTTTAGCATGCATTGTAGCAACATCATTTGGCTATCTAGTGTGTCCATAAAATAGCCTATGGTGTGGGGCTTACTACCACAAGTGATACCATTCCACCACTGGAGTGGCATAGGCACAGTGTAACTTAGTGGTTAAAATATGGGATACAAGTGTCCATATGGCTTATAATTGATCTTGTTTCCTACCATGACTAGCTGTGTGATTTTAGGTACAATAGTTAATGTTGGTAGGTTTATTTTCATAATATAGAAATTGGAGTGGTAATAATATTTAACTCAAAGTGTATTATGGAGGTTAAATGCACTAATTTCTGTAAATCTTGGTGTGGAGTTTTTCAGTAGTAAAAATACAATAAATGTTAGCCTCTAATGATGATGTAATGATTGCTATTATAAAACTAACTCGGCATCCTTAAAAATTATTTATTCCAACTGATTCACCAACACCTTTTAGATAAAGTTGAAGAGATTTTCAGAAACTCAAATTATGCCCATGAGAAACAGTTGAATAACTGGGCACCCTCAGCTTGGCAAAGGTCAAGTTTGAAACGTTCCTGACTGCTAATCTCTGAAGAGCTATCTGGGAAATGTCAGTTGTTACACATGTGACCTCTGAATGTTCAATTAAGTGTAAGATACAGAGAAGCAGGTCAGTATTAAATAAGGACAAGCATTAAAAGATGTATTGAAGCAGGAACATTAGAAAAAAACAAATCTCTAAAAACTTGGATAGTGTGACTAAGCCGATAGAAGCTACAGTACAGTTTGTTTTGCAAAACAGCAGCTAGCAGAGGTGAATGTTGTGAACTGGTGGCTTTCTGGTGAAGTGGTGTCTTCCCCAAACCCCACAACCACAGTGGTGGAAAATGGCAGTTCTGAGGGTCAGATAACAGCGTTCAGGCCAGAACAGCAGCTGCAAATGTAAACGGAAAATCCAAGAAGTGGAGAGAGATTTAGGAAGACCAAGACCAAGTTCTGACAGCAGAACTACACGTGGTGGGAGGTGGCGCAGGAGCCTGGTGAAAAGCAGGGGGAGAGCACAGGAGACTGTACTCTTGAAACACAGAGCTCTGCCAGAAGAGATCTGTGAGTCTGAAGCTTCTTAAATTGAGCACAACCCAAAATCATGAACAGCTATTTTTTGGTGTCTTAAATTTTCTTGCTTATCGTGCAAGTTCCCCCAGTCCCCGCCCCCAACACCGTGGTTGAGAATGAATGAAAACTTTTTGTTTAAGGAAAAGTAAACCACCTGGTGTTGCAGCTAGTGTAACTCTCCCTATGTGGTATATTTTCCTGATGCTGTGCAATTAAAACTTTATTTTATGCCCTGAAGGGTCAGTGGTCCCTATAAGAATTCAAGTGAGAAATATGTGTAAATTTTGTTAGGTGTTAAATGTTAAAAAGCTTTCCCAGGTTGTTTGAAAAATCTGTCACCATAAGGACAATGGGTTTCAACTTGGTCGAGCTACAAAAAGGTCACACTTTCAGATAACAGCATTGTCAACAGCTCTAGCAGCAAAAAAGAACAGTATGTAGGATCAAGGAATGGGTGGAGAGCATATGTTTAACATACATGGAAGAGTTCAGAACTTCCTGAGACAGACAGACCTGAGAATTATGGGTCATGCAGCTTTACCTTCCCCACTCCCATTAGCATCTCTCATCCTTCAAGCCAACTTACGTTGCTCTCTTTGCTGTAGTTCAACACTTGGCAACATAAGAACAGCAGAACAGCCAAGATTGCAACCAGAATCAGTATCCAGATAGAATTCCATGGAAACAGTTTATCTGAAATAGGGAGTCACAAATCTTACCACTTAGGAAACTTGAACCCACCAAACTAGGAATGATGATTCATCCAAAGCATGCTTCTGCTTAATACCTATCACCTTCAAATGTAAACCATGGCCAATTTGGGAAATTAATTATAATCGTGCACATGAAAAATGGGATAGGATCTGGAGTAGGGAAGAACTGAATGTGAGTTAGTTTGAAGATGGAGCAAAGGTGAGTGAAGGCTGCTCTCCCATGTTTTCTGTTTGTTTGTTTGTGACAGAATCTTGCTATATCATTAAGGCTGGATTGCAGTGTCATAATCACTGCTCACTGCATCCTCAACCTCCCTGGTTCAAATGATCCTCTCACATCAGCCTCCTGAGTATCTGAGACTACAGGCACATGCCATCATGCCCAACTAATTTTTTATTTTTTAATTTTTCACAGAGACAAGGTCTTGCTATGTTGCCTAGGCTGGTTTCAAACTCCTGAGCTCAAGGCATCCCGGCTGCTAGGCCTTTCAAAGTGCTGTGATTACAGGCATGAGCCATTATACCTGGCCTCTTCCATGTTTTTTGACATTCAGTGAATACAGATAAGATTTCCCTGAGATGTCTGTATTCCCAGGACTGTAACTCATGCTCAAAGTTTGTGCTAATTATAATTCTGTTAAATCATCATTTTTTAAAGTGCATATAAGCATTTTTCACTAAAGTTGTAAATAAATCAGCAGGGCTTCCCCCAGCCCTGCCTTTTTCTTTGTTCGTTTTATTCATATATATCCTACTATGAACTTGGGGGAAGGAAGGTATGTAGTTTAGTCCTCCTTTATTCCCTGTAACTGTTTGTATTGCTGTTTCTGACACAACCATAATATGAAGCTTTTTTTTCCTGGAAAATCAAATGAGAAAAACAAAAATGTATGAATGTAGTAAATTGCTAAAATTGTTAGGGAAGTCATTCCTGTAAGTGGTAATATCCCTTTCAGCATGTGACTCTAACATTAATTTCATGGAATACACTAACACATTCATATTTACTTGACAGTTTATAAGACACTTACTAGGCTGTATTTCTGTCATTCAAGTATCAATGATTTATTGCAGTCCTGCTATGTGCCATGCAATGTTTGAAGCAGTTGGAGTGTATTAGTTTATAAAACTGACAAAGATTTGTATCTTCATGTTTCAGACAGGGAAACAGATAAGTGACAATAAACATAATAAATAGGTTGTATGGTGGGCTAAATGGTGAAAATAACATGGAAAAAAGAAAAATTAAGGAAGTTAAGGAGGGAGGGAATCAAGTAATTTGGGGGCAGGTGGCATTTTTTTCGAGCTGGTTTGTCAAGGTACTCTTTATTAGGGAGGTTGAGTTGAGAAGAGACTGGAAGGACATAGGGGAAGTTAGAGCATTCCAGGAAGAGGGACCAACTAGAGCTAAGCCTCCAAGGTAGGAGCATGTCTTGCAGGTTTAGGAACAGCAAGGAAGTCTGTGTGACTAGAGTAGGGTGCGCAAAGGAGGGTGTTAGGATATGAGGTCAGATAGGTAATGGGGACAGGGATAATGCAGGATATTGAAGGGCATTTTACTCTGAAAAACAATGGGGAAAAATTGCAGGGTCTTGAACAGAGGGTTCCTATTTATATGTTGAGAATGTACCATAGTGGACAAGAATAAAAATAAGAGGATATTTAGGATGCTATTGCCAAAGTTGAGACCGTGGGTGATAGTGTCTTAGACTTGGATAGCAGTAGTAAGTTGGTGACAAGTGATGAGATGCTGAATCTATTTTAAAGGTAGAGCTAACGCTATTTCTTGATAGATGTGTTGCAGAATATGAGAGAAAAATCGGTGTCAATGATGAATTCAATAATTTTGTTTTGAGAAACTGAAAATATAAAGTGTGATTGGAAAGACATTAAGCAAATTTGGAGGTAATCAGGAGTTCACTTTATGATGTGTTTGGTTCAGGATATTTATTAGACTTCTATGTTGAGAGGTTGAGTTTGAAGATGAAAACTGAGTTTGGAGAGAGGACAGGGCAGGAGATACTATTGGAGGAGCCAAAGTCACATTGATGATATCCGAAGTCTTGAGACAGAATGAACTCACAACAGAGGAAAGGCTCAAAAAACTACATCCTGGGAAACAGAAAACCAAATACTGCATGTTCTCACATATGAGTGGGAGCTAAATTATGAGAACACATGGACACATAGAGGGGAACAACAGACACTGGGGCCTTGTGGAGGGGAGAAGGTGGGAAGAGGGAAAGAATCAGGAAAAATAACTAATGGGTACGAGGTTTAATACTTGGGTGACAAAATAATCTGTACAACAAACCCCCATGGCATAAGTTTACCTATATAACAAACAAACAAACCTGCACGTGTTTAAAATAAATAAACTTAAAATAGAAGTTAACATAAAAGTTAAAAGTTAAAAATAAAAGCTAAAAAACAAAGCAAAACAAAAACTATGTCCTGGGAATCTGAATAGCAAGAAGGCAGAGTGAAAAGAAAAAGACTATAACAAAAAGAATAAGAAAGAAAACAAGCAAGAAGACAATGAATAAAACCAAGAGAAAGTAATGTCTTGGAAACCAAGTGAAGAAAGCATGTATATGATTTTTTCTCTTTAATTTACAAATTTTATGTCAATGGCCATCATTTGAAGAACAAACACTCAGATCGCACCTGATAAGACAATACTTATCCTTTCCTCTTGACCAGTTACAGGGTTTTGAAGGTAGCAAGTGATGTTGCCATGGGAGCTATCTCTAAGGAGAAGGCTCATCTTCATGTTGAACAATGTTTCTATCCTGGGAATGGGATTTTGATGCAGGCAGAATGATCTCTCCTCTGCTGTCTTTCCACTCCATTTGAGGCTGTGGGAACCAATCTTCTGAGTTACACTCCACTAAAAGACCTTTGCTATTTGGAGGATGAATAAGAATTTGTATTTCTAAACTTGTAGCTGGTTGGAAAACGAAAAGGGAGAAACTATTTTTAGAGGAAGACAAGGAAACACAGAAGAGATGGGGGAAAAGCCTTCCTGCCCTCTTTAATCCCTGTGTCCTTAGATATTGATAGCTAAGCTGTGAGGCTGATTGTCATGACAAGCCATTCAAAAAGGAACAGGGATAAGCCATACTGAAGTGTTACGATAATCATATTAACAACATAGTCCAAAGTAAGTGAGGTGAGGAAATGCCTGTTTTTCACATTTATTCATTCACTCAAAATATGGGCTATTTACTAAATTTAAGTAACTTGGCTAGGTCCTTGGATTATGATAAACAAAAAAATCAAGATCTCAGTCCTCATAGAATTTATGGCTTAATGTTTTTTTCTTTTATCTTCACCATTAGCCATTTCTGAGCCACCATAACAAATTACAAATTTGTATTTTGCATACAATAGGTATTTTTACATGTAATATGTTTTACAAAAAAAAGGAAATACTATTTTCAAAATATGGTGCATATCACTTTAGAGAAAATAAAGAAGTCTTTGAAAAATTTCAGGATATTACCTAGGACATAAGTCTTGCCTAATATGTGGGCAAAGTAAGAATGAACAGAGATTTAAAGTGTGACTCTGAAGCAGCCCTAATAAAATTTTCTGCAATTATGGAAATACTCTATATATGTGCCCTCTAATGCAGTAGCTGCTTGCCACATGAGATAACTAAGCACCTGAAATGTGGCCATTGAGACTGAAAAATTGAATGCTCAATTTTATTTAATTTTCATATGAATTTAAATGGCCACATGTGGCTAATATATATCATATTGGATAGCTCAGCTGTAGACTATAGAGTTGGGTGTCATATAATATCCAGCAAAGATGTTAAGCGTGAGTGCCCTGGATCCCTCCACATGTGTCCTCACATTTGTGAAGACCTTAGTTTGCTTCAAGCCCTCCATCTCCCCTCCTTTTCTCTGCCATTCAGAATACTTCAAGGGTGACAGGCTTAAATGCTACGTATTTGCAAATAACACCTATATAGTATATAGATTGTAGAATTTTGAAGAAAGTAGGTGAAGGCTTTCTGAAATACATTTAGAAAAGTGAATCTGTAACTAAGTAGTCAGTAATTTGATTCAGGGAGAAATGAGAATAAAAATTATCATTAAAGAGTCTATTGTAAAGATTCAGGTACTTTTAAAAGTCAAGTTTTACTAAAGTGTTGCCAGAAATAATTAGAAGGATTGTAACAAATTCTAAAAGGATTCTGTTAATTTTTTAGCAATCTAGCAATATATGTAGACGTAAAAAAGCAGACAGTATTTACTGATAGTTTTGATGTCTGAACAGATATAATTCTCATTCTTGATCCTCCACTCTTTGCAAATTGAACTCTAAACTCATGAATTTGACCTTGTTAACCAGACCATGTAATATAAAAATAGAAATAGTGAGAATTTTCCTAATACTCGGCCTCATACTGGTTGAGAATCTTGGATGCATAGAAAACTCACAGGGATCCATCCTTACCTGTGACCTTCACTTCCGTGGTGGCCTCTTCACAGACATCTCCGTCTTTGAAGAAGCAGTGGTACTGCCCGTCATCATCGGCACTGACATTAAGGATCCTGAGGGTCACTTTACCTTCTCCAATGGCTTCTTTCAGGAGCTCTGTCCACTCCACATACTTGGAGATGGTTTCTCCATACAGGTCTTTACCATCCTTATACAGGTAAACAGGTCATGTGTAGTGACTCCAGAACCAGCGTATTTCCACGTGTTCTGTGCTTTCTGGTAGAGACAGCTGGCAACTGAGCTCAACTTTTCCACCCACTGGAGCCAAGATTGGCCTCTATAAGCTATTCACTATGAATTGTTCTATGAAGGCAGACAGCAACCAAAGGGTGAGAAGTGGACCAAGACAAAATTTTTATTTGAATTATTATATCACAAACACCCATAGACACACACACGCACACACACACACACACTTTATTGAGAGTAAATTCTTTTGTTTTCTCTTTTCCTTGAAAACACCTTTACTTTGCACTTCGCTTAAATAGAAATTCATCAAATTATTTACTTTAAGAAATATGGGGAGGCCGAGGTGGGTGGATCACCTGAAGTCAGGGGTTCGAGACTGAGCCTGACCAATATGGTGAAACCCCGTCTCTACTA
Source organism: Symphalangus syndactylus (assembly GCF_028878055.3). Classification (NCBI taxonomy): domain Eukaryota; kingdom Metazoa; phylum Chordata; class Mammalia; order Primates; family Hylobatidae; genus Symphalangus; species Symphalangus syndactylus. The sequence continues at coordinate 129,843,283 of NC_072441.2, read as the reverse complement.
AAAATACAAAAAAAAATTAGCCGGGCATGGTGGTGTGCGCCTGTAATCCCAGCTACCTGGGAGGCTGAGACAGGAGAATCACTTGAACCCGGGAGGCGGAGGTTGCAGTGAGCTGAGATCGTGCCACTGCACTCCAGCCTGGGAGACAGAGTGAGACTCCATCTGAAAACAAAAAAAAAAAAGAAAGAAAGAAATATAAAAAATGGTTTCCATTGTTGCTGTATGGTTTTCATTTCTGTTAAAATAAAGAAAAAGTACTACTACCAGTGTAACAATTGCCACTCGTCATTCTTTTTTTCACCCTAGTTAAAACAAATTATTATTATTATATATATATAATATTATATATATTATATATATATATTATATATATAATAATATATATAATATTATATATATATAATCCAAGATTATTATTATTATTATACTTTAAGTTCTAGGATACATGTGTGGAATGTGCAGGTTTGTTACATAGGTATACATATGCCATGGTGGTTTGCTGCACCCATCAACCCATCATCTACATTAGGTATTTCTCCTAATGCTATCCCTCCCCTATCCCCCGACCACCCGACAGGCCCTGGTGTGTGATGTTCCCCTCCCTGCATCCACGTGTCCTCATTGTTCAACTCTAGCTTATGAGTGAGAACATGCAGTGTTTGGTTTCTGTTCCTGTGTTAGTTTGCTGAGAATGGTGGTTTCCAGCTTCATCCATGTCCCTGCAAAGGACGTGAACACATCTTTTTTATGTCTGCATAGTATTCCATGGTGTTTATGAGCCACATTTTCTTTAACCAGTCTATCATTGATGAGCATTTGACTTGGTTCCAAGTCTTTGCTAATGTGAGCAGTGCTGCAATAAACACACGTGTGCATGTGTCTTTGTAGTAGAATGATTTATAATCCTTTCGGTATATACCCAGTAAATGCATTCCTATTTCTCCACAACCTCGCCAGCATCTGTTGTTTTCAGATTTTTTAATGATCACCATTCTAACTGGCATAAGATGGTATCTCATTGTGGTTTTGATTTGCATTTCTCTAATGACCAGTGATAATGTGCTTTTTTTCATATGTGTGTTGGCCACATAAATGTCTTCTTTTGAGAAATGTCTGTTCATATCTTTTCCCCACTTTTTGATGGGGTTGTTTGTTCTTTTCTTGTAAATTTGTTTAAGTTCCTTGTAGATTCTGGATATTAGCCCTTTGTCAGATGCACACATTGCAAAAATGTTTTCCCATTCTGTAGGTTGCCTGTTCACTTGGATGGTAGTTTCTTTTGCTGTGCAGAAGCTCTTTAATTAGATCCCATCTGTCAATTTTGGCTTTTGTTGCCATTGCTTTTGGTGTTTTAGTCATGAAGTCTTTGCCTGTGCCTATGTCCTGAATGGTATTGCCTAGGTTTTCTTCTGGGGTTTTCATGGTTTTAGGTCTTACATTTAAGTTTTTAATCCATCTTGAGTTAATTTTTGTGTAAGGTGTAAGGAAGGGGTCCAGTTTCAGTTTTCTGTATATGGCTAGCCAGTTTTCCCAACACCATTTATTAAATAGGGAGTCCTTTCCCTATTGCATGTTTTTGTCAGGTTTGCCAAAGATCAGATGGTTGTAGATGTGTGGTGTTATTTCTGAGGCCTGTGTTCTGTTCCATTGGTCAATATATCTGTTTGGTTACCAGTACCATGCTGTTTGGGTTACTGTAGCCTTGTAGTTATAGTCTGAAGTCAGGTTGAATGATGCCTCCAGGTTTGTTCTTTTTGCTTAGGATTGCCTTGGCTATATAGGCTCTTTTTTGGTTCCATATGAAATTTAAAGTAGTTTTTTCTAATTCTGTGAAGAAAGTCATTGGTAGCTTGATGGGGATAGCATTGAATCTATAAATTAAGCAGTATGGCCATTTTCACGATGTTGATTCTTCCTATCCATGAGCATGGAATGTTTTTCCATTTGTTTTTGTCCTCTCTTAATTCCTTGAGCAGTGGTTTGTAGTTCTCCTTGAAGAGGCCCTTCACATCCCTTGTAAGTTTTATTTCTAGGTATTTGATTCTGTTTGTAGCAATCGTCAATGGGAATTCACTCATTATTTGGCTCTCTGTTTGTCTATTATTGGTGTGTGGGAATGCTTGTAATTTTTGCACATTGATTTTGCATCCTGAGACATTGCTGAAGTTGCTTATCAGCTTAAGGAGTTTTTGGGCTGAGACCATGGGGTTTTCTAAATATACAATCATGTCATTGGCAAACAGAGACAATTTGACTTCCTCTCTTCCTATGTGAACATGCTTTATTTCTTTCTGTTGCCTGATTGCCCTGGCCAGAACTTCCAAGACTATGTTGAATAGGAGTGGTGAGAGAGGGCATCCTTGTCTTGTGCCAATTTTCAGTGGGAATGCTTCCAGCTTTTGCCCATTCAGTATGATATTGGCTGCGGGCTTGTCATAAATAGCTCTTATTATTTTGAGATACATTCCATCAATACCTAGTTTATTGAGAGGTTTTAGCATGAAGGAATGTTGAATTTTATTGAAGGCCTCTTCTGCATCTATTGAGATAATCATGTGGTTTTTATCATTGGTTCTGTTTATGTGATGGATTAGGTTTATTGATTTGTATATGTTGAACCAGCCTTGCTTCTCAGGATGGAGCCAACTTCATCATGGTGGATAAGCTTTTTGATGTGCTGCTGGATTCATTTTGCCAGTATTTTATTGAGAATTTTCACAGTGATGTTCATCAGGGATATTGGCCTGAAATTTTCTTTTTGTTTTTGTTGTGTCTTTGCCAGGTTTTGGAATCAGAATGATGCTGCCCTCATAAAATTAGTCAGGGAGGAGTCCCTCTTTTTCTGTTGTTTGAAATAATTTCAGAAGGAATGCTACCAGCTCCTCTTTGTACTTCTGGTAGAATTTGGCTGTGAATCCATCTGGTCCTGGGCTTTTGTTGGTTGGTAGGCTATGAATTACTTCCTCAACTTCAAAACTTGTTATTGGTCTATTCAGGGATTCGACTTCTTCCTGGTTTAGTCTAAGGAGGGTGTATGTGTCCAGAAGTTTATCCATTTCTTCTAGATTTTCTAGTTTATTTGCATAGAGGTGTTTATAGTATTCTCTGATGGTAGTTTGTATTTCTGTGGGATCAGTGGTGATAGCCACTTTATCATTTTTTGTTATGTCTATTTGATTCTTCTCTCTTTCCTTCATTAGTCTGGCTAGCCATTTATCTCTTTTGTTAATTTTTTTCAAAAAACTAGCTTCTGGATTCATTGATTTTTTGAAGGGTTTTTTTATGCCTTCTTCAGTTCTGCCCTGATCTTAGTTCTTTATTTTCTTCTGCTTGCTTTTGAATTTGTTTGCTCTTGCTTCTCTAGTTCTTTTAATTGTGATGTTAGGGTATCTTTCCCGCTTTCTCGTGTGGGCATTTAGTGCTATAAATTTCCCTCTAAACACTGCTTTAGCTGTGTCCCAGAGATTCTGGTACATTATGTCTTTGTACTCATCGGTTTCAAAGAACTTACTTATTTCTGCCTTAATTTTGTTATTTATCCAGTAGTCATTCAGGAGCAGATTGTTCGGTTTCCATGTAGTTGTGCGGTTTTCAGTGAGTTTCTTAATTCTGAGTTCTAATTTGATTGCACTGTGGTCTGACAGATTGTTTGTTATGATTTCCATTCTTTTGCTTTTGCTGAGGAGTGCTTTACCTCCTATTATGTGGTCGATTTTAGAATAAATGTGATGTGGTGCTGAGAAGAATGTATATTCTGTTAATTTGGGGTGGAGAGTTCTGTAGATGTCTATTAGGTCCACTTTGTCCAGAGCTGAGTTCAAGACTTGAATATCTTGTTAATTTTATGTCTTGTTGATATGTCTAATATTGACAGTGGGGTATTAAAGTCTCCCATTATTATTAAGTCAAAGTCTACATGTCTTTGTAGGTCTCTAAGAACTTGCTTTATGAATCTGGGTGCTCCTGTTTTGGCTACATACGTATTTAGGATATTTGGCTTTTCTTGTTGCATTGATCCCTTTACCATTATGTAATGCCCTTCTTCGTCTTTTTTGATCTTTGTTGGTTTAAAGTCTGTTTTATGAGACTAAGATTGCAACCCCTCCTTTTTTTGCCTTCCATTTGCTTGGTAAATATTCCTCCATCCCTTTATTTTGAGTCTATGTATGTCTGCACGTGAGATGGGTCTCCTGAATACAGCACACTGAGGGTCTTGACTCTTTATCCAATTTGCCAGTCTGTGTCTTTTAACTGGGGCATTTAGCCCATTTACATTTAAGGTTAATATTGTTATGTGTGAATTTGATCCTGTCATTATGATGCTAGCTGGTTATTCTGCCCATTAGTTGATGCAGTTTCTTCATAGTGTTGATGGTCTTTACAATTTGGTATGTTTTTGCAGTGGCTGGTACCAGTTTTTCCTTTCCATGTTTAGTGCTTCCTTCAGGAGTTCTTGTAAGGCAGGCCTGGTGGTGACAAAATCTCTCAGCATTTGCTTGTCTGTAAAGGATTTTATTTCTCATTCATTTATGAAGCTTAGTTTGGCTGGATATGAAATTCTGGATTGAAGATTCTTTAAGAATGTTGAATATTGGCCCACACTCTCTTCTAGCTTGTATGGTTTCTGCACAGACATCCACTATTGGTCTCACGGGCTTCCCTTGGTGGGTAGCCCGACATTTCTCTGTGGCTGTGCTTAAATTTTTTCCTTCATTTCAACCTTGGTGAATCTGACAATTATGTGTCTTGGGTTGTTCTTCTCGAGGAGTATCTTTGTGGTGTTCTCTGTATTTCCTGAATTTGAATGTTGGCCTGTCTTGCTAGGTCAGGATAATATCCTGAAGAGTGTTTTCCAACTTGGTTCCATTTTCCCCTTCACTTTCAGGTACACCAATCAAACATAGGTTTGTTCTTTTCACATAGTCCCAATTTCTTTGTGGCTTTGTTCATTCCTTTTCATTCTTTTGTCTCTAATCTTGTCTTCATGCTTTATTTCATTAAGTTGATCTTCAGGCTCTGATATAATTTCTTCCTCTTGATCAATTCAGCTATTGATACTTGCGTATGCTTCACAAAATTCTCGTGCTGTGTTTTTCAGCTCCATTACATCATTTCTGTTCTTCTCTAAACTGGCTATTCTATTCAGAAATTCCTTTAACCTTTTTTAAAGGTTGTTAGCTTCCTTGCATTGGGTTGGAACATGTTCCATTAGCTCAGAGAAGTCTGTTATTAAGAGGTTTTCTGGTTTTTGGAATTTTCAGCCTTTTTGGCCTGTTTTTTCCTTATCTTCGTGGATTTATCTACCTTTGGTTTTGATATTGCTGACCTTCAATTGGGGTTTTGGTGTGGATGTCCTTTCTGTTGATGTTGATGCTATTCCTTTCTGTTTGTTAGTTTTCCTTCTAACAGTCAGGCCCCTCTGCTGCAGGTCTGCTGGAGTTTGCTGTCAGTCCACTCCAGACCCTGTTTCCCTGGGTATCACCAGTGGAAGCTACAGAACAGCCAAGATTGCTGCCCTTTCCTTCCTCTGGAAGCTTCGTCTCAGATGGGCACCCACCAGATACCAGCCAGAGCTCTCCCATACGAGGTGTCTGTCAACCCCTTCTGGGAGGTGTCTCCCCATCAGGAGGCACAGGGGTCAGGTACCCACTTGAGGAGGCAGTTTGTCCCTTAGCAGAGCTCAAGTGCTGTGCTTGGAGATCCACTTCTCTCCTCAGAGCCAGCAGTCAGGAATGTTTAAGTCTGCTGAAGCTGTGCCCACAGCCAACCTTCCCCCAGGTACTCTGTTCCAGGGAGATGAGAATTTTATCTATAAGCCCCTGACTGGGGCTGCTTTCTTTCAGAGATGTCTTGCCCAGAGAGGAAGAATCTAGAGAGGCAGTCTGGCTACAGTGGCTTTGCAGGGCTGCGGTGAGCTCTGCCCAGTTTGAAATTTCAGGTGGCTTTGTTTACACTGTGAGGGGAAAACTGTGGTGGATGCCCTTCTCTGCACCAAGCTCGAGCATCCCAGGATGACTTCCGACTGCTGTGCTGGCAGTAAGAATTTCAAGCCAGTGGATCTTAGCTTGCTGAGCTCCATGGAGATGGGATCCGCTGAGCTAGACCACTTGGCTCACTGGCATCAGCCCCATTTCCAGGCAAGTGAATGGTTCTTTCTCCCTGGCATTCCAGGCACCACTGGGGTATGAACAAAAACTCCTGCAGCTAGCTTGGTGTCTGCCCAAACAGCCGCCCAGTTTTGTGCTTGAAACCCAGGGCCCTGGTGGCGTAGGCACCTGAGGGAATCTCCTGGTCTATGGGTCGTGAAGACCATGGTAAAAGCGTACTATCTGGGCTGGAAGGCACCGCTGCTCATTGCACAGTCCCTCATGGCTTCCCTTGGCTAGGGGAGGGAGTTCCCCAACCCCTTGCACTTCCCGGGTGAGGTGATGCCCCACCCTGCTTCAGCTTGCTCTCTGTGCACCCTCTGTCTAACCAGTCCCAATGACATGAGCTGGGTACCTCAGTTGGAAATGCAGAAATCACCCACCTTCTGCAATGATTTTGCTGGGAGGTACAGACGAGCTGTTCCTATTCAGTCATCTTGCCAGCCACACATGCCTGTCTTCATTCCATTATTTCATTTACTCTAAACATAGTTTCAGGCAGTTCTTAAAATTTACTCCATTTTAACTATAATGAATCTATGTATGAATGCATTTGTCTTTTTCTGGCTCTTTCATAGTGCTTCTTGAAGTGGATGACTCTTACCTTTTTAAAATTCTGGAAAATTCTCACACATTCTATGTTTAGTTTGACCTCCTTATTCTTCACAGTCTGTTATTATGGAAGTACTATGCTTAACACATTGCGTCTCTCTATTTTCTTGGATGTTACCAGCAAGATGTCTTAAACTATCACCACCTGCCCCTACAAATGTCCACAGGTTAGGATGTTTCATTTATCATTTTCTGCTTGTGATACAATTTGGCTGTAACAGGTGTTCTTTCAGTGTTGAGGCTCGGAAACTCTCAAAGTTGATATTTAGTCCCTGACTACAATAAGATGTGGGAAGAGGGGACATTTCAAATTCTCCATGTTGATCCATTGCCCCATTCATTGAGGAAAGTGAAACCGATTTTGCAAAATTAAGACTGAGTCAGTGAAAGAGATCTAACGTAACTGCCTCCATCTTGCTTCTAACACCCAAACTATCCTTGTTCATTCCTGGGCGTAGGCTGAGCTAACTTTGGGAGAAACTTATTTATAGTTTATAGTTTATAGTTTATTTACTTATTTATTTATTATTATACTTTAGGTTTTAGGGTACATGTGCACAATATGCAGGTTTGTTACATATGTATCCATGTGCCATGTTGGTTTGCTGCACCCATTAACTCATCATTTAGCATTAGGTATATCTCCTAATGCTGTCCTTCCCCCCTCCCCCTACCCCACAACAGTCCCTGGAGTGTGATGTTCCCCTTCCTGTGTCCATGAGTTCTCATTGTTCAATTCCCACCTATGAGTGAGAACATGCGGTGTTTGGTTTTTTGTCCTTGGGATAGTTTACTGAGAATGATGTTTTCCAATTTCATCCATGTCCCTACAAAGGACATGAACTCATCATTTTTATGGCTGCATAGTATTCCATGGTGTATATGTGCCACATTTTCTTAATCCAGTCTATTGTTGTTGGACATTTGGGTTGGTTCCAACTCTTTGCTATTGTGAATAGTGCCACAATAAACGTACATGTGCATGTGTCTTTATAGCAGCATGATTTATAGTCCTTTGGGTATATACCCAGTAATGGGATGGCTGGGTCAAATGGTATTTCTAGTTCTAGATCCCTGAGGAATCGCCACACTGACTTCCACAATGGTTGAACTAGTTTACAGTCCCACCAACAGTGTAATAGTGTTCCTATTTCTCCACATCCTCTCCAGCACCTGTTGTTTCCTGGCTTTTTAATGATGGCCATTCTAACTGGTGTGAGATGGTATCTCATTGTGGTTTTGATTTGCATTTCTCTGATGGCCAGTAATGATGAGCATTTTTTCATGTGTTTTTTGGCTGCATAAATGTCTTCTTTTGAGAAGTGTCTGTTCATGTCCTTTGCCCACTTTTTGATGGGGTTGTTTGTTTTTTTCTTGTAAATGTGTTTGAGTTCATTGTAGATTCTGGATATTAGCCCTTTGTCAGATGAGTAGGTTGCAAAAATTTTCTCCCATTCTGTAGGTTGCCTGTTCACTCTGATGGTAGTTTATTTTGCTGTGCAGAAGCTCTTTAGTTTAATTAGATCCCATTTATCAATTTTGGCTTTTGTTGCCATTGCTTTTGGTGTTTTAGTCATGAAGTCCTTGCCCACACCTATGTCCTGAATGGTATTGCCTAGGTTTTCTTGTACGGTTTTAATGGTTTTAGGTCTAACATTTAAGTCTTTAATCCATCTTGAATTAATTTTTGTATAAGGTGTAAGGAAGGGATCCAGTTTCAGCTTTTATATGGCTAGCCAGTTTTCCCAGCACCATTTATTAAATAGGGAATCCTTTCCCCATTTCTTGTTTTTGTCAGGTTTGTCAGCAATCAGATAGTGGTAGATATGTGGCCTTATTTCTGAGGGCTCTGTTCTGTTCCATTGATCTGTGTCTCTGTTTTGGTACCAGTACCATGCTGTTTTGGTTACTGTAGCCTTGTAGTATAGTTTGAAGTTAGGTAGTGTGATGCCTCCAGCTTTGTTCTTTTGGCTTAGGATTGACTTGGCGATGCGGGCTCTTTTTTGGCCCCATATGAACTTTAAAGTAGTTTTTTCCAATTCTGTGAAGAAAGTCATTGGTAGCTTGATGGGGATGGCATTGAATCTATAAATTACCTTGGGCAGTATGGCCATTTCCACAATATTGATTCTTCCAACCCATGAGCATGGAATGTTCTTCCATTTGTTTGTATCCTCTTTTATTTCATTGAGCAGTGGTTTTTAGTTCTCCTTGAAGAGGTCCTTCACATCCCTTGTAAGTTGGATTCCTAGGTATTTTATTCTCTTTGAAGCAATTGTGAATGGGAGTTCACTCATGATTTGGCTCTCTGTCTGTGATTGGTGTACAAGAATGCTTGTGATTTTTGTATATTGATTTTGTATCCTGAGACTTTGCTGAAGTTGCTAATCAGCTTAAGGAGATTTTGGGCTGAGAGGATGTGGTTTTCTAGATATAGAATCATGTCATCTGCAAACAGGGACAATTTGACTTCCTCTTTTCCTAATTGAATACCCTTTATTTCCTTCTCCTGCCTGATTGCCCTGGCCAGAACTCCAACACTATGTTGAATAGGAGTGGTGAGAGAGGGCATCCCTGTTTTGTATCAGTTTTCAAAGGGAATGCTTCCAGTTTTGGCCCATTCAGTATGATATTGGCTGTGGGTTTGTCATAGATAGCTCCTATTATTTTTAGATACGTCCCATCAATACCTAATTTGTTGAGAGTTTTTAGCATGAAGCGTTGTTGAATTTTGTCAAAGGCCTTTTCTGCATCTATTGAGATAATCATGTGGTTTTGTCTTTGGTTCTGTTTATATGCTGGATTACGTTTATTGATTTGCATATGTTGAACCAGCCTTGCATCCCAGGGCTGAAGCCCACTTGATCATGGTGGATAAGCTTTTTGATGTGCTGCTGGATTCGGTTTGCCAGTATTTTATTGAGGATTTTTGCATCAATGTTCATCAAGGATATTGGTCTGAAATTCTCTTTTTTGGTTATGTCTCTGCCAGGCTTTGGTATCAGGATGATGCTGGCCTCATAAAATGTGTTAGGGAGGATTCCCTCTTTTTCTACCCACTGTCAACATTAGACAGATCAATGAGACAGAAAGTTAACAAGGATATCCAGGAATTGAACTCAGCTCTGCACAGAGTGGACCTAATAGACATCTACAGAACTCTCCACCCCAAATCAACAGAATATACATTTTTTTCAGCACCACACCACACCTATTCCAAAAATATAGTTTATAGTTTAAAACTAAGATGATAACAGCCCTTTCCCAAAGCAGGCCTCCTTCTTGCCTGGGGACTAGATTGCCTCTGTAGGACTAACATTAGCCACAAGATTAGACATTATGGTTAAAGGGCATTGCAGCTTGAGGCTACAAGATTCTTACCCTCCCTAAACTGCTCCTAAGATCACTGCTTGAGATATTTTGCAGACTCGACAAATTTTAGTGCCTTAATCAATTAAACTCCAATTATATATTTAAAATATTGATTATTTTGAATGTGTTTTAAATGCATATGTAACAGCAAAATATCACATATAGAGTGATTACAAGCTAATTGTCACATTTACCTTTACATCTATTCTAAAATAATAATAATAATGCAAGGTAAAATCATTTCATTGTTATTCTATACTAGTTTTTATATCTAACTAGATATATAATTTGATATATTCTTAAGGTTGTATAATACATATTTTATCACATTTTCAGGTTTACAACAATCTTAGAGAAAATAAAGAAAGAAAAAAATTTCAAAGGCATAATGGAAAATATCAGAACATTTTATGTTAAAATCAACAATATAGCACACATAACTTGATGTAACTATTTGAGATCATGAAAATAAAAATACTTTTAAAGTACTTCAAAAAAGAAAACATGCTTATAAACTTTAAATAGAAAAACTACATTATAAAAAACACTGAGCAGAGAATATTTCTACAAGATATTAAATTAATTATATAAATACTACATTTTTTTAACAGTTCTGTAATTGGCCCTGAGAAGAGAGTTCAGTGGGACAGGGTTTAGAAATGCAAATCCTTAGGGGAATTTGGTTTATAACAAAAATAACATCTGGGATATCTGAAGAAAGATGGATTACTTAATAAATAAAAAAAAACTAGGTATTTTTTGAAAAAAAAATGTCAGATTTTAATCTCAATTATTATATAAGAAATCATTTTGCACGGGTTAGTTTCAAAATATAAAATAAATGAAAGAGTCATTGTTATAATCTTGAAATGTGGTCTGGAAAACTCTTAAGCAAACGTAGGACTTGGACACTGTGAAAAGAAGAAACTGTTGAATTGCACAACATAAAAGTAAGTCACTAAATTGAATTTCAAACTGGTCAAGAATGTATAGAAAAGGTATAATAGATTGAACACTAATTCATTATATTCAAATTTTGGTTCATTAAAATTAAAAATGTCTGCTCTGCAAAAGCTTTTGTTAAGAGAAGAAAAAGACAAGCCACGGACTAAAAAAAAATTGCAAAAGACAGCTGATGAAGGATTCTATGCAGAATATAAAAATTAACAGTGTAAAAACAAACCACACAATTAAAAATAGACAAAATATCTGAACAGATACTTTATTAAAGAAGATAGATGACAAATAAAGATGTTAAAATGCTTAAAATCATATATCATTTAGGAGTTGCAAATTCAAACAATGAGATACTACCACCAGAGATGGCCTTTGCATATGGGCCCCTTGTTGCTTACTTCTTAAATCAGGCTGAGACTCATTAGCTCAAAAGTCTACAATGCGAAACTGAAATGTTTTCACATCCGGTTGTTGTAAATACATCTCCAACAGGCAGATTTTTTTTGCCATTTTATGTCTTCCTGCTTTGTACACCTTGGGAAACTGCACCCAACATCTGCCGGCCTTTGATAAGAAAAATCTTGTAGTTATATAAACTGCAGGCTGCTGCCCTTCAGAGCCCTCTGGCCCAGGAGCTTCCTACCATGCTGTGAAGTGATGTTATCTAGACATGCAGCATCTCCCTTCCCATCCTTGGGAGCGCCTTTGTCCTCCTGCATTCTGGATGGTGGTCCCCTGTGCTTCTATAAGGCCTTATGCTGTGAGGACTGTTCTTTTTGCAACCCTGTCCAAGTAGTGTCCAAATAGAAGCTTTGTGTGCTACTGCCACCTGTGGTCTTATCTTTTTCCTTGATCAGCCTCTGAAATTCCCAAATTCATTATATAAATGTATTATGCTATGTATCCACTGTTATAGTATCATAGGATATAATTTCACTATTATAAAAATGTCCTGTGCTTCACCTGTTCATCCCTCCCTTCCCCTGAAGCCTGGCCAATTACTGCTCTTTTTACTGTCTCTAAACGTCTGACTCAGAATTTCATACAGTTGGATTCATACAGTATGTGCCCTTTTCAAACTGACTTATTTCACTTAGTAATATGCATTTAATCTTCCTACATGTCTTTTAATGGCTTCATAACTCATTTCTATCACTGAGTAATAGTTCATTGTACGGACTTACCATAGTTTGTTAATTCATTCACTTACTGAAGCACATCTTGACTGCTTCCAATTTTAACAAGTATTATAAAAGACTCTTTAAGCATTTGTATACAAGTTTTTGTGTGAATGTAGTTTTCAACTAATCTGGGTTATACTTAGAAGCACAATTTCTAGATTATATAGTAAGCTTATATTCAGCTTTGCGAGAATGTCAAACTGTCTTCCAAAGTTCCTGTACCGTTTTGCACTCCCACCAGCAATGGATGAGAGCTCCTGTTCTTCAGGTCTTTGTTTGTATTTTTGATTTCGGCCATTCTTATAATAGGTTTTCATTTATATAACAATTTGTGAAATCCTAGAGAAAGGTACAACACAGAGTGTCTAATGTAAACTTGGACTTTAGTTAATAATAATCTATCAATATTAGTTCATTAATTTCAATAAATGTACCACACAAATGCAAGAGGTTAACAAAAGGGGAACTCTGTGGGAGGGGGCCAGGTAGGGAAGGGGGAGTGGGGCTATGTGGGAACTTTATACACCTTCTGCACAATTTTTCTGTAAACCTAAAACTTCTATAGAAAATAAAGTCTATAAAAACGTTACAAGTCAATGAGGAGAAAAAGGAGAGTGAAATAAATGGAAACTTGGGGGAAACTTTGTAATTCACAAAATAAAATCAAAAGTCAAAACCAAACAATTCTGCACATCCAAAATATAACTGACAAGTCCATTGAATTATAAACTGGTCAGAAACACATGCAACAGTTATAACAGATCAAAAAGAGATTTGTGCAAGTTTAATGCAAAGGAAATGTGGAGTAAGGCCATCAAATAGGCAGTTTAGAGAAAATGAATACAATTTTTTGAGAGGAAAGAAGGCCACCTTAATAAACAAGTAAAATATTATCACTGCGAGTTTCTATTTTTCATCTGTAAGTTTGGAAAATATAAAAAACCCTGAAACCTGTAACACCCACCTGACAAACTCACATCTGTTGTTGGTGGACATATACATTGGTAACTATTTCAGAATAATATTTTTAATATCATAATAAAAACAGCACATAGCCTTTGACAAAATAGTTCTATTCATAGAAATATTTCCTCCAATCTTACTCAAAGATATGCTCAAAACATATGTACAAGGGTGTTTGTGGTGGCTTTCGTTTTATTAGCCAAAGACTGGACACTACCCAACTACGCATCGGTAAGATTTGTACCATGTAACAAGTAGCTTTTGCCAGAAATTTTAAATCTTGTATGGCACTTATTGGTTCAGGATTTTAATGTATATATCTCTAAATAAACTATATTTATGTCTGCTTTGCATTGATCCCCTTCCACTGCAAATTTTCATCACCTATCATGGTCCCACCAGCCTATTGGTCTTTGTTTATCTTACTGTACAGATAACTCACATGGATTCCAATATGGACCACAATTTGGACAGCTTCTTCATTGTAGAAGATATAAGTAAATTATGTCACCTCAATACAAATATTGAGTCCTTGAGGGCAAATATTAGGTCTTCTTCATTTGTTTTTTTTTTTCTCCCTGGAACCTAATACATGATAAAGACTTGCTGATTAGAAGTAATTTTTCCTAACCATAAGACAGTTCTTATAGTACATATCCTCATTACATAACTATGTATTAAACCTAAGGAACAATGCTCAAGAGTTTGTCCCTTTTGTTTGGTCCTTGCTTTTTCTGGCACACTTCATATTGCCAAGGCCCATAAGGGTAAGAGAGAGTCATACCTGAACTTGGTATTGTCATCTGGAGGAGATTCATAACAACAGTATCTGGAGAAAGATAGCCCTGTACTTTCCATTATACCTGTGATAAGAAATTAGGCCGGCTTGGCCGGGCGCGGTGGCTCACGCTTGTAATCCCAGCACTTTGGCAGGCCGAGGCGGGCGGATCACGAGGTCAGGAGATCGAGACCACAGTGAAACCCCGTCTCCACTAAAAAAATACAAAAAATTAGCCGGGCGTGGTGGCGGGCGCCTGTAGTCCCAGCTACTCGGAGAGGCTGAGGCAGGAGAATGGCGTGAACCCGGGAGGCGGAGCTTGCAGTGAGCCGAGATTGCGCCACTGCACTCCAGCCTGGGCGACAGAGCAAGACTCTGCCTCAAAAAAAAAAAAAAAAAAAAAAAAAAAAAAAAAGAAATTAGGCCGGCTCAGTGAGAACAGGATTAATATGTCGCAGAAATCACATATCTCCACATCTTCCTGCAGTAATTAACTCTCAAATAGAGTTACCAGATAAAATGTAGAACCCCCAGTTAGATTTGAATTTCAGATAGGCAGTGCAAGTTTTTTGGTATAAATATTTCTTGTGCATCATATAATTTTTATTTTCTAAATCTGGTAACTCTACTTTTAAGATGTTCAATATAATGACCAAGTCCAGCCAGAGGCTTCTTTCTCATTAAAAGATTTCTTCCTCCCAGGCTAGATGTCATTTGTCTTCTGCTGTTGTAAATTTCATCAGGCGAACCTGCTTCTCCAGACCAAGTGGCAGCAGATCTAGGGAGTAGGTCCTGTTCTCCAAAACCTTAGTAGCCTAAGCATCTGCCACATTTAGTTACATTTAGGTTCAAAGAAAAATATAAGACATATTTAGATCTATTATTCTTATGGAATGAATTAAGTAACCACTTTATAAGAGAATATGACTTTCTTTTCTTTAGTTGTGGCAATCCCTCAGAATTTTCTGCTTCTGAATAACTCACAATTAGAGACAGATGAATGAGCCTACTATGGCCATGGAGAACAAAGGGTAAAATACAATTGCATATTTTAGTCTAATGTGAAGGTTTTTCATCAGTTTTTTTTTTTTTTTTTTTTTTTTTTTTTGAGACGGAGTCTTGCTCTGTCTCCCAGGCGGGAGTGCAATGGCGCGATCTCGGCTCACTGCAAGCTCCGCCTCCCGGGTTCATGCCATTCTCCTGCCTCAGCCTCCCGAGTAGCTGGGACTACAGGCGCCCGCCAACACGCCCGGCTAATTTTTTGTATTTTTAGTAGAGATGGGGTTTCACTGTGTTAGCCAGGATGGTCTCGATCTCCTGACCTCGTGATCCGCCCGCCTCGGCCTCCCAAAGTGCTGGGATTACGGGCATGAGCCACCGCGCCCGGCCGGTTTTTCATCAGTTCTATAATGTTTTGGCTTCATCTTGTTGATGATGATGTCTCATTTGTAAGCCAATCAGAGTAGTGAGCCTCTTCAGCTCAAGACCACCATGATAGGTTGGGAGTCTGTCCCAGGGGCCCTTTGGGATTCAGGGAAGTCCCATTACCAGTGGCCAAGCTTGTGACAGAGGAAGCAAGCTGTACAGGGCTTTTTCCCATTTATCCTGTTGGGACAGTTTGCCTTCCAGTGCCCTGGCTTCCCGCACTGATGGCAGGAACCTGGGAGTATATTCTGATGACAACCTGTGGGGAGGCTGCAGGGCTTGTAGAGCAGCCAATAGTTGAGCCTGCCTCTTGTTCTTGTGTTTTCCCTTTTCCTTAGCCCTGTCCTCCTTATTCCACTGTCAATTAGAAAAGACTGAGGAGGCTAATTTTAGGATTTCCTGCATGAGGCACTGGGTTCTAAGCTGACTTTTGTAATTTCCTCCCAGTTATTAAGGATGGATCTGAGGGGCATGTCCTGTGGTATGGAGATGCAATTACCCATCTGTGAAAAGAGAACAGAAAATAAAAAAGGAAAGAATGTGTCCCCTCTTATTTCCCTATGATCCTTTCCTGAACAGGTCATCCCCCATTTGTCCATAGGGTTCTGGAATGAGCCAGTCTCACCAGGTACCCTTAACCTTGGTCTCATCTCATCACAATTACCCACTTGAGAACAGAGAAAATACTAGGGTAAACATGGGGATCCTATTCGTTTCCAGGGTTCTGAAATTAACCAGTCTTATGGGTACCCCTAACCTTGCCTTCATCTCTGTTCTATTGGTAATCTATCCTGGGGTCAGCCTTCATCTCTCTGTCCTATGGGCACTTCTGTCTCTTGCATCTGCAGCCTTGGGCTGGCCTATATCCTTGTCTTCATGACCTTATAGTGACTCTAGCTTGGGGCATTCTGGCAACAAAATGATTATCTCTTTTCTTATAATCACATTTCCCCAAGATTTTTAAGTAGATGAGTAGCCTATTTTTTAGCTAATTTCTGCAAGAGGGCTGGACTTACCTCCCTTCAAATATGACCTTAAAGGTCTTGAGGTATACTGAGAAGGGCATGAAGGTGATTAGAGGAATGGAGGAAATTTTGTATTTTGGGTTCCTCATCCTCCCAGGGTAACGTGCAGAAAAAATACTTCAGCAGACAGGACAATCCTATTACTATAGGAGGAAGTTGGAGGAAGAAGGGGGATACTCAAGGAAAGGCTTCGTGTGCTTGCAAAAATGACAGCCCTTGGATTTGGGACGGCAACATTTATTTGCCCTTTTGACATAAATGAGAAATTCCGGAAGATGTGGGGCTTGGGATAAGGGCTCACAAATGCAAAGGAAGAATTTTCCCTCCTACCAAACGGGTGCTAACTCATAAAAAGCAAGTAGATGGGGTCCTTAAAGGGCCATAGAGGGAAGCCCTCTGAAAGTGAACAAATTGCTTCAAGAGCCACTGAGAAACTTGGCTATGGAGCATAACAGGGACAAAAAACATAGGGCAAGTCATAAGAAGCTGGCAGAGCCATGGTTCTAATTATTGTCTGTCCCAACAATAAGCCAAAAGACATCCACAAGGGAGCCTGTTTCCTTGCAGCTGCGCAAATGTAGCAAGAGCCACAGGTGTATGAATAACAGGTAGTGTGTGTTTAAGGCAGAGAAGGAAGTCTTACGGCATGTGAAGTGAAAGCAGAGAAGAGACATACTTGCTTTTGAGGTAGACGGTCCAGTGGGTGTGCAAGGCCATTTCAGAATACACGCAGAGAAAACAGGAGAGTAGGCAGTGTGGGTTTTGGGGAAAGACCTGATTTTCATTTCAAAAGCAGAGGAAGCCCCAGACATGGCACCGTCCTAGGCTTTAGCCCTACCACTCTCACAAGCCTCCTGTCCAGGAGGGTCATTAGAGGCTCAGATCTGTTTGATGTGGACTTCAAGGTCTCTTCCACCTCCACAAGCCACTCATCAGTGTGAGATGAGAGGTCAGCTGTGGGGAGCAGAGCCACTGTTTGCCCCAAGGGAAGAATCAGGGGAGGAATCATTCTGGGCATTGCTTAGCAAGCAGGAGAGCAAAAGGGGAGAAGGAAACCACATAAGGAGGTTGAATACCTCCAGCCCAAGAAGGAAAGGCGTAGAGGTATCTTACCACTAGGGAACATATGTGAGTCATGGCACTGAAGTATGTTAGCAGTGGCAAAGACATACAAGTCTGCAGCAGCACTCGATTCTTGCCTCCTTGAAGGAAATAATTCACCCAAGGATTACAGGCAGAATGAAAGACCAAGGCATGTTTTAGAGCAGGAGTGAAAGTTCATTAAAAATCATTGGAGCAGCAATGAAAGGAAGTAAAGTACACTTGGAAGAGGGCCAAGCAGGTGATTAGAGATATCCAAGTGTGCTGTTTGACCTTTGACTTGAGGCTTTATATGTTGGCATTGTTCCAGGTTTTTCATCCCTTCTACCCAATTCTTCCCTTGGGGTAGACTGTCTGCATGTGCAGTGACCAGCCAGCATTTGGAAGGGGCCACATGTGCAGTGTGTTTACTGAAGTTGTGCATCTGCTTATCTGAGGCATTTTTCCCCTGCCAGTTGAGTGGTGACCAATTACTACTTTAGAGAGGCAATTTAACATCCCCCGTCACTATCATCTGATGGTCACTTGACAATCCTGGCAGACTTAAATGTAAGGCTCAAACTATAAAAATCCTGGAAGACAACACAGGCAATACCATCCTCGAAATAGGAATGGGCAAAGATTTTATGACAAAGACACCAAAAGTAATCACAACAAAAGCAAACATTAACAAATGGGATCTAATTAAACTTAAGAGTTTCTGCACAGCAAAAGAAACTATCAATAGAATAAATAGCCTACAGAAGAGGAGAAAATATTTGCAAACTGTGCATCCAACAAAGGGTCTAATATCCAGCATCTATAAGGCGCTTAAACAAAATTACAACAACAACAAAAAAAACAAGCAACCCCATTAAAAAGTAAGTAAAAGACATAAACAGACATTTTTCAAAAGATGACATACGTGTAGCCAACAAGCTTATGAAAAAAGAAGCTCAATATCACTGATCATTAGAGAAGTGCAAAGCAAAACCACGGTGAGATACCATCTTACACCAGTCAGAATGGCTCTGAAGGTCAAAAAATAATAGATGCTAGAGAGGTAGTGGGGAAAAGGGAATACTTACACATTGTTGGTGGGAATGCAAATTAGTTCAACCAATGTGGCAAGCAGTACGGTGATTTCTCAAAGCGCTGAAACAGAACTACCATTTGACCCAGCAGTCTCATTACTAGATATATACATGGAGGAATATGAATCATTCTACCATAAAGATACATGCATGCAAATGTTCATTGCAGCACTGTTCACAACAGCAAAAATATGGAATCAACCTAAATGCCCATCAATGACAGATTGGATAAAGAAAATGTGGGATGTGTATACCATGGAATGCTATGCAGCCATAAAAAAGAACAAGATCATGTGCTTTGTGGGAACATGAGCTGTTGTGGGAGCTGGGGCTATTATCCTTAGCAAACTAGCACAGAAACAGAAAAGGAAATATCGAGTGTGCTCACTTATAAGTGGAAGTTAAATGACAAAAACTCATGAACACAAAGAAGGGAACAACAGACACTGGGGTCTATTCGAGGATGAAGGGTGGGGAGGAGGAAGAGGAGCAGAAAAGATAACTATATGTGTACTAGGTTTAATACCTGGGTGATGAAATAATCTGTACAACAAACCCCTGTTACACGAGTTTACCTACGTAACAAACCTGCACCAAAAATAGAAGTTAAAAAAAAAAACTTTAAGTCAAAGAAAAAAAACTGCCTTGTAGATGATATGATTCTTTCTACAGAAAATCCCAAGGAATCTCAAAACAAACAAACAAAACCTTCGTGAAATTGATAAGTAGCTATAGAAAGGTTTAGGATACCAAAGTCAATTGCTTTCAGTTCTATCTTTGCAATTTCCTGTGAATGTATAATTACTTCAAAACAAAAAAAAAATCTTAAATGGAAAAATGACCTACTCTCATAAACCACAAATATATGTAATCTTGTTTGGGCTTGATAAATAAATGGTGATAACTTACAAAATGACAACAAGAATTACTATTCTCTTTTGGATTTATTGATGGGAGGTAAGCCAAGGAATCCACAAAAAACATCTGGAAATGAAATAATTTATTTTAATATTAACATACTGAATCTTGCACACAACTGTAGCCTCACCTTTCAAATAAAATTAGTATTAACATTTTGGTATATTTCCATCCAGTATTGTGTGTGTGCTAAAAATTGAAGAATTCCAAAACTTTACTGTTCATGAGAATTACCTGCAAGGTTTTTTTAAACACAAACCACTGGCAACATTCGAGAGTGTCTGATTCAGTAGCTCTAGGTGGAGTGCAAGAACTTGCTAACAAGTTCCCAGGTAGTGCTGATAATATTGATACAGGGAACACATTTTTGGAATGCTTGACAAACACTATAATTCTATTCTCTTTTTTTACACTCCAGAATACATTATGAACCTGTTTTATTGTTGGTCTTCAAAAACATAATTTTAATAGATTTACAGGTTTCCAATGTATTTCTGTCCCATCATTTATTTTTAAATTTGTATATTCTGTTGGAGCTCCAAAGTGGCAAAAATTATAGCTCCTCTTTACTTTCAGTCTAAGTTTTAAATTAATTGAGAAAATAAAACTATATAGTAAAGCAGGAGATCAAAATATTACCTTTATTAAAGAACAAAACTGTGATATTGGGAAGTGTGCGCAATATCTATGAGCAAGTCAGCTTCTGAATACTAAATCCAGGAATTAAGCAAACCTTCCCATTCTAGCACTGGAATTCTTGCACCACCAGGGATTCTCCCTGATGGCATATGCCCAAAGGCAGTTGGGGGCACATGGTCTGTGTGGGTTGCTTGACTCCCAAGAGAAGAATCCGTGGCTATCTCCATCAATAATAGGAAATGAGCAACCTTTCAGTATAGTTCTATTCCACTTTCATGAGGCTATTCCACAGCACCATGGTTTAACACAGTTTAAAGTCACATGAGATACAACAGGTGAAACAGCTAAGGATAGGCCATGCCAAAATATGCCGCTTTGACATATTAATTATTTCAAGCTGAAGACACATGAGAAACAGCAGATGCAGGAAGAGTCATCTGATGGCTCCTTTTCTACTGAAAACAAGCCACAGAATTTTCCATGAGAAAGATTCCCTCCCTGTGCCAGGAAGAGAAGAATACCCTTATCACCAGAGACTGGGAATCAATGCTGAAATGGATCTGTACAAATAAACATACTAAAATAACCCTTATCTTCCACTAGTTTTATTCCCTGCCCCATCCCCACCATATATCTCCTGGTGACTTCTCCACAACTTACTGCTCCTCGTCCAAACCCTTTTGTCTTGTCATTTCTTCACAAATGTATTGTTGGGGCTCAGAAACAGACGCCCCAAATTCAATGCATTGACAGGCTGAACAGAAGAAGCCTCAAGGTTTCTCTGACCTTCTCCCTCTGCTGTCTCTCCCAAGGAAGGTGAAGTTCCTTTATCCATACATTCTAAAGATAGAGGAATTTCCTTTATCCATACCTACTTCCCCTTCCCGTAAGACCACAAATGTGACCACACCAGAGGCCCTTTCACTGTCAAAGAGAACTATTTACAAGTTACTCTCAGTTCCAGAATCTATTCATTCTCCCTCATAATCCTTTATTGCCCCTCAATGGAATTCCTCTTCTCACCTCTCCCATAACCTGTTGTCAGGATGTTATATAAGCTTCTTAACCCCATTGCAAGGTGAGTGACTACTGTAATCACCCTGTAATTCGCTCCATGTGCACTTTCTGTGCACATTGCATGAAGGTAGTTAACTTCTTAAATAAATTTGTGTGCATTTTATCCTATTAAGCTGTCTCATGTCAGTGATTTTTCAGTGAGCTTTCCCTACAGTATCATTTCTTTATTTAAACAATATAAAAGCTTTCTGTTCCGGTCACTCCTTCAGGTCTTTGTCCTCTTATAAAGATCCCCATATACGCAGTGCCTCATGCCTGTAATCCCAGCACTTTGGGAGGCGGGCGGATCACCTGAGATCAGGAGTTCAAGACAAGGCTGGCCACCATGGCAAAATCCCATCTCTACTAAAAATACAAAAAAAAAAAAAAATAGCTGGGCATGGTGGCAGGCACCTGTAATCCCAGCTACTTAGGAGGCTGAGGCAGGAGAATTGCTTGAACCCAGGAGGCAGAGGTTGCAGTGAGCCAAGATCGCACCACTGCATCCAGCCTGGCTGTCGGAGCAAGACTCTACCTAAAAAAAAAAAAAAAAAAAAAAAGTTTGCATGCTGTTCTTCTGTTAATGTGTCTTATGTTGGTTTCATTTTTAAGCCTAGCTAGAGACTCTAAGAGGATAGAAAATTTTTTCCTCTCCCACATATGTATAGGTTTGAATAGAATCCTGCTCCTCAAGCTGGTGAAACCCCAGCTCTTTTAGGGTTCTATGGGTGGATATGTTCTTTACCATCCAATTATTAAGATTAAATTCCTGCAACTCAGATTGGGCCAGGCAGAACAAACGTGGCTATTGGCAAAGCAGGTGGTTCCTAAGACAGCCTGGGAAAATTTCTTTCTCCCCCAGTCACACACCCCAGAAACCTTCCCTACCTACTCATTGGCCTTTTGTCAATGTCAAAGCCTTCCCATCAGGAAGTAAAGATGTCACCCCAACCCACCCAGAAGTTAAGGAAAGAGCAATGAAAAATGGATACTACACACTTCCTGGAAAAAAAAAAAAAGACTGAGGCAAAATTAATATTAAGTAGAGAGTTTATTGGGGCCACATTTGAGGACTGGAACCCAGGACCATAGATTCAAGTTGCCCTGAATATACACTTTGATTGGCAGCAGTTACAAGTTGTTTTTTTGTTTTGTTTTTTTTTTTTTTTGAGATGGAGTCTCGCTTTGTCACCCAGGCTGGAGTGCAATGGCGCAATCTTGGCTCTCTGCAACCTCCATCTCCCAGATTCAAGTAATTCTCCTGCCTCGCCCTCCCTAATGGCTGGGTTTAAAGGCACCCACCACCACTCCCAGCTAAATTTTGTATTTTTGTTTTTACTAGAGATGGGGTTACACCATGTTGGCCAGGCTGGTCTTGAACTCCTGACCTCAAGTGATCCACCCACCTCAGCCTCCCAAAGTGCTGGAATTATAGGCGTGAGCCACTGCACCCAGCCTCAAGTTGGTTTTTTGTTTTCTTTTGTTTTGTTTTTTGACACAAGGTCTCACTCTGTCACCCAGGCTGGAGAGCAGTGGCGCAGTCATGGCTCACTGCAGACTCGACCTCCCAGGCTCAAGTAATTCTCCCAACTCAGCCTCCCAAGTAGCTGGGACAACAGGTAAGCACCACCACATCTGGCTAATTTTTAAATTTTTGGTAGAGACAGAGTCTCACCATGTTGCTCAGGTTGGTCTCAAACACCTGGGCTTAAGCAATCCACCTGCCTCAGCCTCCCAAATTACTGGGATTATAGGTGTCAGCCACTGCGCCCGGCCACAGGTCAGGTTTTAAAGGAAAAAAGGAGGCAGTTTCTATGTTGTTTATCAAGATGTTCTTAAAATAACATAAGCTATTGATTGGCTATACGTTGTTCTTTGTATCACAAATTCCAGAAACACAAAGATAATGAGTGAGGCAACTAGTCAGGAACAAAATATCTTTAAACAATTGCCCCTAGATATAGGTGCAGGGTGGAGGCGGGGGTGACTGACATCCTAAACTCATGTTTCTCTGGGCCTGATAAGTCTTGTATAGCTCACGTGACTCAGACTGCTCTGAGTTATTTTTTCTTCTCATTTCCTAAAAGCAAAATCTGATGGACAGCATGAAGGTCTTGCAATCTAGAAAGAAAATTCAGTCATTCTTTCAATAATTATGTAACCACCCAACAGATTCGCCTTACCTACTCCCTAGATACAGCCAGTTTATCAAGACAGGGGAATTCCAACAGAGAAAGAGTTTAATTCATGCAGAGCCAACTGAACAGAAGACTGAAGTTTTATTATTCAAATCCATGGTCCCAAAAATTCAGAGGCTGGGATTTTTCAAGGACAGGGGAGGCAGGGGAATAGGTGCTGCTGATTAGTTGAGGATGCAATCATAGGGGTGTGGAACAAGGTCGTAGTGCACTGAGTCTGCTTCTGGGTGAGGGCCACAGGACCAGTTAAGTCCAGAGTCGTGGGTCCAGGTGGGGCCATCCAGTCATCATAAATGCAAAAGCCTGAAAAGACAACTCAAAAGGCCAGTCTTAGGTCCTACAATAGTGATGCTATCTGCAGGAGTAATTGAGGAAGCTGATTTCCAGAAGAATGACTAGTCATCATTTATACCTACATCTTAGCCGAATTCAGCCTCCTCTCATCCTCCTAACCTGATGGTCTTAGTTTTACAAAGGTGGTTTAGTTTGGGGAAGGGCTATTATCATTTAAACTATATACTAAATTTCTCCCAAAGTCAGCTTGGCCCAAGCCCAGGAATGACCCAGGTTAAGGATAAGATGGGGGTTGGTTAGATCAGATCTCTTTCTCTGTCATAATTTTCTCACTGTTACGGTTTTTGCAAAGGTGGTTTCAATTAGGGATTTCCTATGCATCTGGCACTGTGCTGGGGATAATATAATGAGCAAACAAAGGCCAATCCCTGCTCTCTGGAGCTTGTGGGAAGAACACGGATCTTTGAGAGCTCAAAGTAAGGGGGTGGGCCCAGGAGAACTCACTGGCCAAAAGCAAGAGCATGTGCAGAGGTCCTGCAGTGGGAAGAAGTACAGGACATTGCCAGGAAATCTAAGACCATAGCAGGTGAAACATAGCAAAATAGAGGGAGATCTGAGGCAAAATGAGGCTGCAAGGCAGACTGGGCAGGGACTAGTAGACTATGTTTGGGAATTGTAGCTTTCTTCTGAGAGTTCTGGAAAATCACTGAAAAGTTTTACGCAGAGTGTAAGATTTGGGAAGGACATACACAAATACTCATTTGAAAAGATCTCTTTGGCTTGAGTGTGAGAAAAGATTGGAGAAGGGAGGAAAGGCCAGGTCAGTGACTCTACTATCACCTAAGTCAGTTAACAAACGCTCCATCTAGCCTGCCCCACACATGCCTGCTGCAGGCAGAGCAAAGTAAGGCAAATTCGATCCCACTCTCAAGCAGCTCAGTCTTTTCTTCTGCGCACATTTGCCCCTGTCCAGTGCTACTTTAGCGACATTCCCTTCTCTCCTTTCTTCTTATTCCCTCAGGGCTAAAACCTGATAAATACACCCTGGCCTTCTAAGCAGAGGTCTGCATTTAGGGAAAAGAAAGAACACACAGCAACCCCACCCCTCAGTTTTAACTTTTTTAACTTAAACAATTCTCTTTTTCCAGCAGAAAAGCCAGGATGTCACTGTTTATTCACAGCCAGGCCTCCACTCTGCGCACTAAAAGTCACCGTAGTGTTTGCAGTCCTCATTCAGTCAGTGAATGTAAAAGGAATTCCATCTGTCTCTAAAGATCTTTTGACAGGAATGAAAGACCTGTGAGGCAGTGGTTTATTCACCACAGCATCTTGATAGCTCAAGCTAAAAAAAAAAAAAAAATGGCTAGCAGGCTGACATTACCAAATCAGACATTACTTCTCTTTTAAAATTGGTTTTCCTGAGGCTAAATGCTAAACTTTACAGTTTTTGTAATTAAATATTATCCTGATGGAGTCAAATCAATTATAGCAGATAATAACTGCTTTGCTTTTGATTCTCTGGATAATGAATTAGTTCTCCTTACCAAATCTGATAGCACTTTGGCAAATTCTTTATTCGAATCACTCAACGCGTTTGTCAAGAAAGAACGTGGCCAAGAATAGAGCAACACAGTTAAGTCCCTAGAAGCCTGCCTCCAGATTGCCATGGTAGCATCAGCTACTGCGGTCATCAAACATGCATTTCTCCATATTTCCCTCAAGAGATTTTTGGAAAATGTCCTTTTGAAACACCAACACGAAAAGCTTTGTCTGCTGGGCCCATCACATAATTGATGCCTAAGAACTACTTAATTGATTGGTCAATAGATTCTCTTAGATCTGTTAATCAATTAATCTTAAAAACACAGGTAAAGCAGTAAGGCATGTCTCACATGACTTAGTCTCAGCGAGACCCACTGGCTTCTGTCACTCCCTGTTTCTTCCTCCAAGTAGTCACAGTGGATCCTTTAATAACCTGTGAGTCTCCCTTGACATTCAAGCATACATGGGTGTATGTTTACGCTCCATTTATTTACCCATCTCAAAGGGAGCCCCATTCCCTTCTGCCCCTCCTGCCGCTCCTTTCTTGGCTCTGCAGCCCTCCAGTTCCTATGGGGGCACCATAATTTTTCTCCCAGACTAGTGGTTTCAGTGATACTCTTCTGCAGACCAGGCTCTCTCGATTTTCCTACAAATACAGATTCTCTCTAGTCAGGCACCAATCGCCTCTTCTTGGAACCAGCCAAGCCCGCTACAAAGGAGAGATGTGTCCCTCCTCAAATTTTGGTTAAATACCATGATAATGTGTTGAACATGCTCCCAGCATTTCTTACTCATTGACTGACACTGTCCCTCTGCTTGGACCCTATCTTCTCTTCTTTTTTAACAAAACCCCATTTATTCTTCCTGCCTAGCTCAAACCCAACCCTCTTTAGAAAGCTTTCAATAGTATTCCCACTCGATGAGATGTATTCTTCCTTAAAGCCTCACATCAGCATCGTAGGAAGGTTTTAGAGTCCGAGGCTCACCTAGATTGGCATCTAAATTCTCTGCCACAAATAGCAAACCATTTGGGCACTCTGAGCCTTGGTTTCTTCAGCTACAAAATCTCGTAGGAATTCTTTGAGGATTAAATCACATTTTAAGGTGTTTTGCACCTGGCTAGCACTCAAAGCTAAAAAGCAACTATTGGTATTATTTATTTTGATCTCTTGCTGTAATCAGGCTCACTTTTATTATAGTGTTTATAAATTCATTTTTGCTTCCTCCTGCACTTCCTCCCCTCCTCCACTGTGAGAAACTTGGGAGACAATCTAATTAATCTTTAGAAGCCCAACCTCAAAAAGGGGCTGGGATGGAGAGCATTTATTACTAGAAAAACTGACATTATGTAGAATTCTCTGTTGTACAATTCAGAAACCATGTGCGTGGTTATTTATATTTAAAATTAAAAATAAATTAACTTTAAAATCGTGTTCTTTGGCCACACTGGCTACACTTCAAGTGCTCAGCAGCCACATGTGGTTAATGACTAAGATTTTAGACAGCACAGACAGAACATTTTCATCATGGTGGAAAATTCTATTAAACCACACTGGTCTAAATTCTAAATGCAATGACGTACTGTTCAGCAATAGCTCAGACTTCCAGCTGCCCAGAAAATCCCCATCTGATGATAACACTGCAGGCAGATGGGGTCACACATGAAATAGTATATGGAAATACCACTAACGCTTCACTCCTCATCCCTGAATGGGAACGCCTCTGAAAGATGCTGAAACCTGCCCCATTGCGCCACCTTGTGCCCAGCTCTTGATATTGCACATTCAATGTGCAAATAATTCTTACAGATCCACCATCCCACAAAAAGCCGCAGAGGAGACACAAAGCAACTTCCTAAATGCAATGAACTTTCTGAGTTACTGCCTCTCCATGGCAAGGGCTTATGAAACACACACAGATCTCTCCATGCTCCTGTCTCGATGAAAGTCATGAGGGTTGTTGGTGTTTACCCAGGCATTTTACACTTGACTCATCTATTACTGACCATAAGCATGTAGCAGTGGCACGTGAACTGTCACCCCCAATCCTCACAAAAGTCACGTAGTACCCATCATTATTTTCACTGGATTAAGAAAGAGAGACTTTGAGGAAAGCCATTTGCTCAAGGTCATACAAATAGTAAGACAAGGAGTGGAAAATCAAACCTAGATCTGACTCCCCAAATGCCCAGCTTTCTCTGTTCCCAAATCTAGCTGGAAATTCACTGGAGGAAAGGGATTTGATCTCCACCTTCTTCTGAACCAAGAAAGGTGTAGCCCAGAACTGGGAAGTGAGCAAATTCCTAAGAGGGATGAGCTAGTGAGCGGGAAGGGAGTGTTTGTCACAAATAGCAGCTTCCTTTGCCCGACACCCATTTGCTGTATGATAATGGGCTGCGATGGACAGATGGACCAAGAGTCCTGACATTCAGAGAGAGTTTAAAGAGAAAGCCATAGCATTTTAGCCAGTTTCATGATATTTCAGAGATATTATCACAGTGTTCCAGAGAATGTTTACAAAAGTTTTAGAGATGTAGATACTTGTGGATTCTCAGAGAGAGAGAAAGATTGGGAGAGTTACACAGAGAACTTAAGAAAATTCAGAACAAGGTAGAGAATAAATAAAAATTCAGATAGGGTCAGAGATTTTTCTCATACATCGGCTCCTACTTGCCAGGAACGTCTCAGAGAATGTTCAACATCTTGCTGCAAAACGAAAAGCCCAATGAATTCCTTGGCTATCTACAAATATTTTATATGGAAGTTAGCCTTACATGGAGAATGAGATGGGGTAGAAGGGAGTGGAGAAAGGACAGGTACCTAGTGGTCTGCCTCATGGCCCAGAAGGCAGGTGGGATGGGAGATGTTAAAGTGTGCTCTACTCCTCCCCACTGTGGTCATCTTTTGTACTTGATATTCTGAAAAAGCCTTTTTTTTGTAGGCAAGATATTTATTGATAATAAAAAATGCGTCATCAGAGAAGACAATCTGGAAAAATACATAAAGGTGCAAAGAAGGAGTAATTCAAAATTACCCTCTTTGATCTATTGAGAATAGCACTTTTTCTGCTAGTACATATGTGTGAATGTATATATGCACATATATGAATGGTTTTGATTTTACAAATATATGGTATGTACTCACATATTTACAAATGGAAATCATACTATCTGTAATTCACAAATTATCACACTAAACACAAACCATTTTTTCTCTTTTTATTTACTTAATATTATAAGCACTTTTTCATGTTAAGTCTTCTTTGAAAACACTAACTGCCTGTGTAATATCCCATTCCATCAAGATTCTCAAACTCTAGCAGGTATCAAAATTACCTTGAGGGCTTCAGGAATTCTGAGCCTCACTCCCAGAGTTTCTGAATCAAGAAGTATCAGGTAGGACAAGAATCTGCATTTCTAACAATTTGCCCAATAATGCTGATCTTGCTGGTCTGGGAACTACAAAGTTGTTCACTACGTTATACAAAAATTCCCTTATAACTGAATATTTAAATTGTTTTTATTTTTAACATGAAGCCACCCCTAGCCCCACCTGGGGCCTCTCAGCGCTCTGGGATTTGTCAGGACCAAGTAGCTGGACCTGGTGTTAAATCTGAGTAAAATTGTAATACATGATGATTTTCATAGAATAAGTTTCTACAGTGGAAATAACTAAAAACTTATGAACATTTTGGAGACTTAATATGTATGTTCAAGCTGACCCAAATAACTGATACCAAAGTGTGTTAAAGGAGAAGACACGGGCCTGGAGGTCGGAGACCTGTGTTTAAATCTTGCCCTGCCACTTGCTTGCTGTCTGACCTTGGACAAGTGACTGGAACTCTCTGAGCCTTGGTGTTATAATTACCACATCAAATAGAAACAGGAATGGCTTTCTTTTAAGGTCTTGAACTCAGCCCAAATTCTCCAGACCCATCTTCTGTCTCAGAATACTGGAGTTGGAAGGAACCTAAGACTGTATCTTGCACACCATGAAGGGTTAGTTTCCCATCCTCTGAGCCTAGGGAGCCATCTATACTTACAACATTCACATTGTTTATAACACTACATTATAAGCAGTTGTTTAAGGGTCAGCCACCTTCCAAGTCAGACCATGAGGTCACTGAAAGAGATTAGGCCTGGTTCATTTCTGAGTCCCAAGTGGCTATTGCACACACGGCAGATAGTCGTGAAATGTTTGTTGACGGAATTGTGAGGAAGGAGCTCAACCTCCACCATTCCCAAGAAGCCCTGGCATGAGATGATGAAAAGAAAAGAGCACAGCCCTGTAGCTGGGAGCCTTGGGGGTGCATCTCAGTCTTCCCATAAACTCACTGAGACCCTGAGAAACTGCCTGACTCCCCCTCAGTTTCTAAGGAATCCCTTATCCCTAATTACCACACAGGGCTAGTAGGTGAAGATAAGAATATGGTGTGTTGTTTAGACTATAAAGGGTGGTATGGCTGGGACTCCTAGGATCCTCCAGCACCATTATCTGTTCCTGATTTTTAAAATTTCAGATTCTTGAACAGGGCACAAGATCACCCAAAATAATGACAGTGTTTCCCATCCTGCTTCGCACCTGGATAAGACCACATGACTAAGTTCTGAGCAACAGAATAATAGTGGAAAGGTTATGTGCAATTCTAGGAAGTATGCTCTGGAATACTGAGGCAATGGCTGGAGTTTGAGCAGCCATGTTAACAATGAGATGGAATATGGTAGAGAAGAAAGATAAAAGAGGCTGTGCACCTTTAAAAATTGTGACTTATCCTACCAGTCCTATTCTATCTATGTCCAGACTTACATGAAAAAAAAAAAATCTTCCCTGCTTAAGCTACTCTTAACTTGGGCATGTATTATAGCCAGATTAATCACAGCTGATATATATGGTTCTGCTAATGACAATATTTACATTGAATTATAGCTTTATACTTTATAGAGAGCTTTCAGGGGAAAGGAGGAAATTAATGTAATATTCATTCATTCATTTATGTGATGAAACAATGAGCATCACTGTGTGTCAGGCCCTGGGCCACATACCAGGAACAGAAATGAATCTGGTAAAACTCCTGCCTCCCACGGGCCCACCACTAGCAAGGGAAACAGATGAGCAATCATGACACAATTGAGCGGTGTGGTAATGAGGGAAGCACGGGCAACTGTGGGGTGCCACAGGACCCAGGATCTAGGAAAAGGCATGATGTCCGGGATGGATGGGAATGGTGGCAGAAGCTGTGGCTCCAGATCCCAGGCTCTGCCTCCAATTGCTAATCCTAGGCTCCTGTGAATCTCCTTGACTCAATTCCTATGGAGGCATTAGGGAACCTGTGGCCTATTTTTTTTCCTCCCGGTGAGGACCAGTTGCTGGTTGAAGAGCTCCCCAGAGCCTTGTTGGGGTAACTGCAGTCTCTACGTTCTGTAGAGGATGTGACAAGGTGAGCTGCAGACTCAGGCAGAAGCCACCCCCACTTGAGGCCTCTTGGGATTTGTCAAGATCCCTCTTGGGGCTCTGGGATTTGTCAGCACCAAGTAGCTGGACCTGGTATTCCAGGGTGAGCACAAGTGTGGAGCCAGGAGAAGCATTCACCTGTGAATGATAACAAGGCCAGCACCAGCTCCTATTGGCTGAGCATTTCTATGCCAAGCCAAGGGGTCTGTGCTTTACGCACTCACTTCATACCTCAAGATGACTGTGTGAGGTAAGCCTTGCTGTCCCCATTTCACATACAGAAAAGCTGAGGCTGCGGAGGGAAAATGAGTTGGCCAGCCTCACACACCTGTGACTGCCCTGCCCAGGCCAGGCTCAGATTCACACACCTGACTTTTAAAGCCTGAGACTTGAGCCCTCATGGATAATTTAGTCTATCACACTTGAGAGTTCCAAGGTCGTTAGAAACTACTGCAGACGTCACTTCACAGATGAGGAAGCAGGGACTCACAGTGACATAGTCTTATCTGGGGTCATCAGTGTGCACTCATGACTACTGCATAGTGCCTTCCCAGACAAGCTACCACTAGTGTGTGTGTGGGGGGGGTGGGTGGTGTGTGCATGTGTGGGTGTGCACCTGCTGGACACACCCATGCATGAACTGTAACTCAACACCAAGACCTACTTTCTAAGGTCCAAACGATGGCCATGTCTCTAGTATTAGCCACGCTTTCCTCCTGTCTTTGTGTGTGGATGCGTTGTTTTATTTTTACTTTTTCAGCTTTATTGAGGCATAATGAACAAATAAAAATTGTATCTGCTTAAGGTATATGGTGTGATGACTTGATATAGGTATACATTGTGAGACGATTACCACAATCAAGTTAATTAATACATCTATCACTTCACGTAGTTACCATTGTGTGTGTGTGGTGAGAACACTTATGATCCACTCTCTCGGCAATTTTTATATAAACAATTCAGTATCATTAACCACAGTCACCATGCTGTACATTAGAGCCCGAGGACTTTCTCATCTTACAGCTGCAAATCTGTACTCTCCTCCTGCCTTGAGAAACCTGTTTGCCCAGGTACGTAGCAGCTGGGCTGCCAGCAGCAGCAACAGCTCCCAGCCCTGAGCTGGGGTCTTCCTCCCACATCTGACCCTGGGGGCCTGGAGCACTCTGAGCCCAGACCTCTCTGTTCCAGAACGAAATCTGGTAGCAAAGCCAAGTGCTGTCCCTCAGAGGCCTGGGCCCCATAGACTGGAGTGAGACTTCTGGGCTTTCCAACTGCCTCACCTGGGAGTGGAGCCAGGGCACATCCATAACCTTCACAGCCCTCCTGGCGCTGTCAGAGGCCAGCAGGAGCTGCTCCACACCTGGGGAGCTGCTGCCCAGGAGCCTGGGGCAGAGAGCTAGGGCCCCAGGAGGTTTTATCCAGGCCAGGCTGCAGAGGGCTGCACAGGTAAGGGTTGGCCAGGGCTGGCAGGGATGAGGTTTCAGTGGCTAGAGTGTACCATTCTCCTTCATTTGCCTTCCTTTATTTT
Organism: Symphalangus syndactylus; assembly: GCF_028878055.3. Lineage (NCBI taxonomy): Eukaryota > Metazoa > Chordata > Mammalia > Primates > Hylobatidae > Symphalangus > Symphalangus syndactylus. The sequence goes on along the minus strand of NC_072441.2, from coordinate 129,811,025 downwards.
CTCCACTCTTGGGTTCCTGTCACCATCCTCCTCAGACCTACTTACCTACATAACAATCCTTTCCTCTTGGAATTGAGCATTTAGCCTGTCCACATAGGGTCTCCTTCTACCCCCCACCAGCCCTGTGCCATCTGACAGGGAAGTACCCCAAGGCCTTGGTCCTGATGGTTGGGGGGAGCGTACTGTGAGGACAGAGAGCACCTCTCCTGGTCTGCAAGGGCCCCATGAGCTTCTTCTCCCCCTGTACCCAGTGCAGAGAGCAGAGGCACTGCTTCCACAATGCCAGGGGCACCATTGGCACTGTATTCTTGGGTAATGGTGCTCCCTGGAGTTGTGCAGTGGGACAGCCTGACACAGGGCCTGGCACAGAATACGCTCTGTGAGTGGCTGAGATTAATCAGTGGAATTGCATGTGTGTATGAACTGAGCTGAGCATAGGCATGTGGGAAAAAAGTAGCATCACTAGGCCTTATGAAATGAGGGCTAGAGCGGGGCAGGAAAGGAGGGATGAGTGAGGGACAGCTGGCAGGGGAGGGGCTGCATGGCCTCTGAAACTGGGGCCCAGACCCAGTGGAAACCCCTATCCCCAGTCCAGACATCTTTGTGCCCTCTCATGAAGTGGCATTGTTGTCTGGGGTAAATACCCAAGATTCATTGTCTCATGGCCACGGAAATCTAGGACACGGACCCACCGGAGTTAGGTTAAGAGTGGAAGTTAAATAGGCTAAAGAAAGAGAAGAGCTCTCTGTGCAGAGGGGTCATGGAGAAAATGGGTTGCCGCTTCCGTGGTGAAATGCAGATTTTGTAGATAGGCTTGAGGAGACAGTGTCTGATTTACATAGGGCACGAAAGAGTGGTCAGAAGAGGTGTGTCTGCATAGTGCGGAAGAAGCTGACCTCCCCACCCTAATCTTTTCTTATGCAGCTGGGTTCTCTCCCTGGCCGGAGCCATGTTACCTTGTTCTTTAATGTACATGTGGTGACAAAGAAAAGGGAAGGTGGAGCCTCCATGTTGAACATACCTGGCTTCCAGGTAGCCCTTTTCCATTGGCACAGCTGCCAGCATTCACCCGTGCAAGTTGCCAGCTTGCTTATCTATGTCTGCAGCTTGATTTTTCAGACTGCTCTTTGTTAGAAAGGAGATGATTTGGGGGCTGTTTTTTGTTAAAAGGGAAATTCCACAAGGACCCTGGTGCCCTTTCTATGTGCCTAAATAATTTCTTTCTAGCTCCTGTATCACTCAGAGCTCCCGTGGAGAGGGGCAAAACAGAGCCACTGTGCACTCACCACCAGGAGGGATGCCCCTTCCATGCCCTCTGCCCTGGAGGGAAGGGATGGTGATGCAGCACAGCTTTCAGAGTCAGACAACCCAAACAAGCAGTGGAAATCAGCCAATAAGTTTCACTCGCGTCCCTGTGACGAGACTACCAAACAGGCTTTCTGTGAGCAATAAAGCTGTTTATTTCACCTGGGTGCAGGTGGGCTGAGTCCGAAAAGAGAGTCAGCGAAGGGAGATAAAGGTGGGGCCGTTTTATAGGATTTGGGTAGATGAAGGAAAATTACAGACAAAGGGGGTTTGTTCTCTGGCGGGCAGAGTGGGGGTCACAAGGTGCTCAGTAGGGGAGCTCTTGAGCCAGGCTGAGCCAGGAGAAGGAATTTCACAAGACAATGTCATCAGTTAAGGCAGGAACAGGCCATTTTCACTTCTTTTGTGGTGGGATGTCATCAGTTAAGGCAGGAACTGGCCATCTGGATGTGTACGTGCAGGTCACAGGGGATATGATGGCTTAGCTTGGGCTCAGAGGCCTGACATTCCTTTCGTCTTATATTAATCATAAAAATAAAACAAAATAGTGGTGAAGTGTTGGGACAGTGAAGATTTTGGGGGGTGGTATGGAGAGATAATGGGCGATGTTTCTCAGGGCTGCTTCCAGCGGGATTGGGGCAGCGTGGGAACTTAGAGTGGGAGAGATTAAGCTTAAGGAAGATTTTGTGACAAGAGGTAATATTGTGGGGTTGTTAGAAGAAACATTTGTCGTGTAGAATTATTGGTGATGGCCCGGATATGGTTTTGTATGAATTGAAAAACTAAATGGAATAAGAGAAGGAGAAAAACAGGTATAAAAGGTCTAAGAATTGTCCTAGGGAGGACCTAGGACATCTGATTAAAGAATGCCTAAGGAGATTCAGCATAGTCCCGCCAGCAAAGATTATTTATTTACTTCTAGAGTTAAGAGTGGCAGTTTGGGATAGCACCAGGAGATATCAGCTGTGATGGCTTGGAGAAAGAGTGTAAACCGGCAGTGTAAACAAGAGCAGGGCATGTATGAGTAGTTGAGAACGGTGAATAGGAGTATGACTAGACAGAAGATAGTAGGGATGACAAGATTTTTGGGGCACAGTCTAAGTTGGTCTGGTGTCTAGAATGAGACTGGGGCCTAATAAAAAGGAGCGTCTATACAGGAGCTTAAATGGGCTGTACCTTGTAGCATTCTGAGGACAGGTCTGACTTCTGAGAAGGGAAAGTGGTAAAAGTATTGTCCAGTTCTTTTTAAGTTGGTGGCTGAGCTTGGTGAGGTGTGGTTTTAAAAGACTATTAGTCTGTTTTACTTTTCCCGAAGACTGAGGACTGTAAGGGATATAAAGGTTTCACTGAATACTAAGAGCCTGAAAAAATGCTTGGCTGATTTGACTAATAAAGGCTGGTCTGTTATCAGACTGTACAGAGGTGGGAAGGCTAAATTGAGGAATTATGTCTGACAGAAGGGAAGAGATGACTGCGGTGGCCATTTCAGACCTTATAGGAAGGCCTCTGCCTATCCAGTGAAAGTGTCTACCTAGACTAAGATGTATTTTAGTTTTCTGACTTGGGGCATGTTGAGTAAAGCCAATTTGCCAGTCCTGGGCAGGGGCAAATCCTCGAGCTTGATGTGTAGGGAAGGGAGGGGGCCTGAATAATCCCTGAGGAGTAGTTGAATAGCAGATGGAACACTGAGAAGTTATTTCCTTGAGGATAGATTTCCACGATGGAAAGGAAATGAGAGGTTCTAAGAGGCGGGCTAGTGGCTTGTACTATAGCATAGCCTGCCTTTGCTGCTGTGTGGCAATTAGGCCTGGTGGAACTGCCATCAATAAGTCAATGATCAGGGTGAGGAACAGGAAAGAAGGAAATATGGGGAAATGGGGTGAATGTCAGGTGGATCAGAGAGATACAGTCATGGAGATCAGGTGTGGTATCAGGAATAATGTGGGAGGCCAGATTGAAGTCCGGGCCAGGAACAATGGTAATTGTGGGACTTAACAAAGAGTGAGTACAGCTGAAGGAGCCAGGAGCAGAAAGTATATGCGTCAGGTATGAGGAAGAAAATAGATTTTGGAAGTTATGAGAAATGTAGAGAGTGAGTTGAGCATAGTTTGTGATTTTGAGGGCCTCTAAAAGTATTAGGGCAGCAGCAGCCGCTGCACGGAGACATGATGGCTAGGCTAGAACAGTAAGGTCAAGTTGTTTGGACAGAAAGGCTACAGGGTGCGGTCCTGGCTCTTGTGTGAGAATTCTGACCACACTAACCATGCCTAGGAAGGAAAGGAGTTGTTGTTTTGTAAGGGATTGAAGTTTGAGAGATTAATTGGACACGATCAGCAGGGAGAGCACGTGTGTTTTTATGAGAATTATACTGAGATAGGTAACAGATGAGGATGAAATTTGGGCTTGACTGAAGTAATGGGGGCTGTCTGTGAAGCCTTGCGGCAGTACAGCCCAGGTAATTTGCTGAGCCTAATGGGTGTCAGGGTCAGTCTAAGTGAAAGCAAAGAGAGGCTGGGATGAAGGGTGCAAAGGAGTAGTAAAGAAAGCATGTTTGAGATCCAGAACAGAATAATGGGTTGTAGAGGGAAGTATTGAGGATAGGAGAGTATATGGGTTTGGCACCATGGGGTGGATAGGCAAAACAATTTGGTTGATAAGGCGCAGATTCTGAACTAACCTGTAAGCCTTGTCTGGTTTTAGGACAAGTAAAATGGGGGAATGGTAAGAAGAGTTTATAGGCTTTAAAAGGCCATGCTGTAACAGGTGAGTGATAACAGGTTTTAATCCTTTCAAAGCATGCTGTGGGATGGGATATTGGCATTGAGCGGGGTAAGAGTGATTAGGTTTTAATGGGATGGTAAGGGGGTGCATGATCAGTCGCTAAGGAGAGAGTAGAGGTGTCTTATACTTGTGGGTTAAGGTGGGGAGATACAAGGAGAGGATGTGAAGGAGGCTTTGAACTGGGGGAAAAGGTGGCAATGAGGTGTGGCTGTAGCCCAGGAATAGTCAGGGAAGCAGATAATTTAGTTAAAGTGTCTCAGCCTAATAAGGGAACTGGGCAGGTGGGGATAACTAAAAAGGAGTGCTTAAAAGAGTATTGTCTAAGTTGGCACCAGAGTTGGGGAGTTTTAAGAGGTTTAGAAGCCTGGCCATCAATACGCACAACAGTTATGGAGGCAAGGGAAACAGGCCCTTGAAAAGAAGGTAATGTGGAGTGGGTAGCCTCCGTATTGATTAAGAAGGGGACAGACTTACCCTCCACTGTGAGAGTTACCTAAAGCTTGGCGTCCGTGATGGTCTACGGGGCTTCTGAGGTGATCAGGCAGCGTCAGTCTTCAGCCACTAAGCCGGGAAGATCTGGGAAGGCGTCAGTCAGAGAGCCTTGGGCCAGAGTTCCAGGGGCTCTGGGAGTGGCTGCCAGGTGAGTTGAACCGTCTGATTTCCATCCGATTTCCAGTGGGGTCCTGCACAGATGGGACACAGCTTAGGAGGAATCCTGGGCTGCAGGCATTCCTTGGCCTGGTGGCCAGATTTCTGGGACTTGTAGCAAGCTCCTGGGGGAGGCAGTTCTGGAGGAAGGCCTGGCCACTGCGGTTTAGGCATTTGGAAGTTCTTGTGTGCTGGAGATGTGGCTGGGGTTTGTCTCACAGTGGAGGCAAGGAATTGCAACTTTTTTCTATTATTGTACACCTTGAAGGTGAGGTTAATTAAATCCTGTTGTGGGGTTTGAGGGCTGGAATTTAATTTTTGGAGTTTTATTTAATGTCGGGAGCAGATTGGGTAATAAAATGTGTATTGAGAATAAGACGGCCTTTTGACCTTTTAGGGTCTAGGGCTGTAAAGCGTCTCACGGTTGCTGCCAAACGAGCCATGAACTGGGCTGGGTTTTTCATATTTGATGAAAGAGCCTAAATGCTTACTGATTTGGGAGAGGTCTGATAAAAAGGAGCATTAACCTTGACTATGCGTTTAGCTTCAGCCACTTTTTTAAGAGGAAATTGCTGGGCAGGCGAGGGAGGGCTACTCACGGAATGAAACTGTAAACTGGACCAGGTGTGAGGAGGGGAGGTGATAAAAAGATTATAGGGTGGAGGAGCAGAGGCTGAGAAGAATTGGGACCTAGCTCGGCCTGGCGAGGAGCAGCCTGGGGAGGAGGGGAGAGGTCAGATGGGTCTGTAGAAAAGGAAGATTAGAAAGACTCAGCGACACTTGGGGTTGGGACTGAGGGGACAGGCGGGAGGGAAAGAAGATTTGGGATGAGTTGCACTGGGCACAGACTAGGGAGGGACTGATGTGTAAAAGAATGCCTGGACGTCAGGCACCTCAGACCATTTGCCTATTTTTCGACAAAAATTATTTAGGTCTTGTAGGATGGAGAAATTGAAAGTGCCATTTTCTGGCTATTTAGAACTACTGTCAAGTTTGTATTGGGGTCAAACGGCATTGTAGAAGAAAGGCATTCAGGTTTTAGGTTAGGCAGGAGTTGAAGAGGTTTTATGTTCTTAAGAACACAGGCTAAGGGAGAAGAAGGAGGAATGGAGGGTGAATGGAGGGTGAAAATTTGCCTATAGTGAAGGAGGCAAGTTTAAAGAAAAGGGAGAGTAGAGACATGGAGGGAAGCGGTTCGGGGGTTCTTACCTTCCAGAAAAGTGGGAAAGGGGTCGGGGCACAGAGATATGAGGTCGGGGCATGGAAATAAGGGATCAGGGTGCAGAGATATAAGAGGTTGGGGTGTGGAAATAAGGGATCGGGGCACAGAGATATAAGAGGTCGGAGCATGGAAATAAGGGATCGGGCACAGAGGTAAGAGGTCAGGGCACGGAAATAAGGGATTGGGGATTTTTGTCCCCTAGAAAAGCAGGACTTGCCACTAAGGGTGAAGGAGAAGGGGTTGAGGGGTTCTTGCCCCTCCTCCAGAAAAGTGGAGAAGGGGTAGAGACACGGAGAGAAGGGGTTGGGGTACTTGCCCCTCCCCTAGAAAAGCAGGACTTGCCGCTAAGGGTGAAGGACCAAGGCAGGCATCCTTGCGTGGTCTGACACCTCTGAAATGTGGGTGAATAATCAGAGAGGCGTCCCTGCCATGATTAAACACTAAGGGAAGCCTGCCTTCCCAGTCTGGGACCGGCGCCGGAGTTTTGGGTCCACAGATAAAATGTGTCCCCTTTGTCTCTACCAGAAAATGAAAGGAATTGAAATTAAGGGAGAGATTGAAGTGTGGTGACAAGATTGAAAGGAGAAACAGGTTGAGGGATAGTGAGGGTGGTTGGAGAAGAGAGTAAAAAGAGGCCGCTTACCCAATTTAAAATTGGTGAGATGTTCCTTGGGCTGGGCGGTCTGAGGACCTGAGGTCATAAGTGGACCTTTCTCACGGAGCAAAGAGCAGGAGGACAGGGGATTGATCTCCTAAGGGAGGTCCCCCGATCTGAGTCACGGCACCAAATTTCACTCGCATCCATGTGAAGAGACCACCAAACAGGCTTTGTGTGAGCAATAAAGCTGTTTATTTCACCTGGGTGCAGATGGGCTGAGTCCGAAAAGAGAGTCAGCGAAGGGAGATAAGGGTGGGGGCCGTTTTATAGGATTTGGATAGATAAAGGAAAATTACAGTCAAAGGGGGGTTGTTCTCTGGTGGGCAGAGTGGGGGTCACAAGGTGCTCAGTAGGGGAGCTTTTGAGCCAGGATGAGCCAGGAGAAGGAATTTCACAAGACAATGCCATCAGTTAAGGCAGGAACAGGCCATTTTCACTTCTTTTGTGGTGGGATGTCATCAGTTAAGGCAGAAACTGGCCATCTGGATGTGTACGTGCAGGTCACAGGGGATATGATGGCTTAGCTTAGGCTCAGAGGCCTGACAATACCAGAGAGTGGTTTTTCAGGAAGAATTTGCAGTGCCCAGGGTGGAAGCCAGCCAGAGGCACATGGAACATGCCCAGGATTTTCCTTGGGGTGGGGAATGCTGGAAGGAGACAGAGAAACACCCAGGCAGCCGCATAAAAGGGGCTTATTTTCTGTATGTAATACTCTGATTCCGTGGTGCAGCTCAAGGGTTCCAGGCTGAAGACCGTTCGGTATCCTCAGCACATGATGCTCTATGCTCCAGGGCTTGCCACAGTGCTGCATTTCCTCAGCCAAAGGCCTCCTACCTGACCTAGCCTAGAAACAATGTCAGTCCCTTTGGGAGTGGAACAAACTCAAGGCTGCTTCTCACTCAGGGCTGCAGGTGGTCAGTGAGCACTCATAAGAACTGGGAGCTGAGTGAGGAGAAGGAGCACTAAGGGGTGGGGGCAGGACCCCAGGTGGGAAGAATTGTGGGGGAAGCCACACAGGTCTGCATGCTTCCAGTTCAGTAAGAACAGCCAGGACACTCCTCTCCACCCACTCAGCTCAGCGCCCATCTCTGCCTAAACTACTGCATCAGCTGCCTCCTTCTTATCCACACCCAGGCTGGCCCCAAGAGGGATTTTCTGAAATGCCAGTCACCACCTACATTCACCGACTTGCTCCAGTCACTGTAGGCATAAACACAAGTAGGCATCACACAAGATGTGAGCCCCACCCTCAAGGGGCTCACATCTAAGGCAAATGCACCCCAAGTCAATAATCACATTCAGAGAGATAAATGGGGAGTACACTGGGGCTGTGGATTTTCCCAGGCTAGGAGTCCGGGCTTCCGAGGAAACAGTGCTCAGAGAGCTGAAGGTGAGGGAGGGTGTGCCCCTCTAGGAAGTGCATGGAGTTCAGTTGAGCAGCCAGGAAGCACAGGAGAATTCTGACGCAAACCCCGGGGGGCAGGGAGAGGGAAGAGCCTCTTTGGGAGAAGCTGCCAAGGAAGAAGGTGCCTGCAGGACAACCTAGTCACCATGACAGTTGGTGGACAGTCAGCCGATGGAAAGCTTGAGAACAGAGAGGTGTTGGTTTACCTGGGCCCTGCAGCATGGAGAAGGAGGGGCAATGGGAAGCTGGACGGGGCAGGGCAAACACAGCCCCATGAGGGCAGGAAGATGAGAGAGTTGGGCTTTGCACAGGAACTCATATGTAAGTGTGGTCGGAAGACAAGGCTGTGAAGCTGGTGGGATTTGCTGGCTCTGAGATTCCAAGCAAGACTCTGGTTTCCAGAATCTTCAGTGAGGGAAAGCCTATGGGAGATAGGAGCTACAGATCTATAAGTAGGGGCCTGACCCTCCATTTACTGTGAACTGTAGATGGAGTAAACTGGACTCAGGGCATGTAATCCTAAAAGAAATTTTCTTAATCAACTGACTTAAGCAACTTGTTCAATGGATATAATCCTTCCCTTGTCTTCTGGTTACAATTAAGCCATAGAAATCCCTGCTATCACTTTTAGTCTGAAAACACAGTCTCAATTTGGATATTGTAATGTCCAAGGCCATAGATTATGCAACACTTCAATCTTCGTGCAAACTTAAGACTTCTCCTCCCCGCAGGTCCCACCCCCAGCTAGGGCTGCTGCAGGGCCTGCCTACCTTGGGAAAAAGGAATGTATCCAGCTTGTCGTGTTTCTCACTCTTTTCCTCCCCACTCGAGAACTGCTAAGTCTGACCCCTGGGAGCAGCCGTTTGAGGAGGGAGGAGGAGTTGTAGGGAGCAGGAAAGTTCTGCCTTTAGTAGGATGGTCTTATGAAGGCTCTGGCTCATGGGCCTGGATCAAGCATAAGGCATCTTCCCTGTGGATGCCCTGGTAGAGTAAGGATTCCCCCAGCCTGGGAACCTTCCCTGTGCACTCTTCACTAAGCACTGCATCCCTAATCTGTGGGCCACTTCAGTTCTTCCACAGCCTCCACACTTCCAGCAGTTCACTTCCAGATCCTGTCAGCTGAGGACCCAATCCCCCTAGGGAGCATATGGAACAGGATGGAAGATCTCAACACTGTCTTTTTCATGTACGTGGCCCACATCTAGTTCACATAAACACATGCCAAAGAAACACTCCCACAATCTTTGCCCAACCCCTAGGGGGCAGGCCAATCCCAAACCAACTACTCCCAAGTACCTCCACCTGCATACTCCACCAGGACATCCACAGAGAAGAGTCAGCCTTATGCTGTCCAGGCCCAGGAGCCAGAGCCTTCTTAGGAACGTCCTACTCAAGTCTGAACATTCCTGCTCCCTACAACTCCTCCTCCCTTCTCGAACCGCAGCTCCTGGACGCCAGACTTAACAGTTCTCAAGTGGGAAGGAAGTGAGTGAGAAGCAGTGAGGAAGCCAGAGGCTCTTGCCCTTTATGTATTTTTGGCTTCAGTCTGACCCTGGTCCACGGTGCCCCAACTGAGGGGCACGCCTCCCAGCTCTCCACGTTTCCCTGCCAACGCTCCTGGACCCGAAACTACACTTGGGGCAAGGGGCAAGCTCAAGGCTGCTTGCCCCACACCCCTTCCCCCATCATTAGGAAAATGCAACAAAGATTTGTCTAAATAAATGTTTACAAAATCTTTTTGTATCCCCCTTATAGAGTCTTTGGAATTGCAAATTCAGTTCTTAGTATTTCCTTTACAAATCTGCTCTTTATTTTGTAATTTGTATGTATATTATGTCTTTTTTTCTATACATTTTATTGTGGTTAAATATATATAATGTATAACTTACCATTTTTCAGTATAGAGTTCAGTAATATGAAGTACACTCACTGTGTTGAGCAATCATTACCACCATCTATCTCCATAACTCTTTTCATCTTCTCAGATTGAAAGTTTGTACCCATTAAACAATAACTCCTAAGCCCTCCTCCTCCAATCCCTGGCAGCCACTATTCTACCTTCTGTGTCTATGATTTTGACGACTCTAGGCTCCCTATGTGAATGGAACCATACAGCATTTGGGACAAGCACAAATGCTATATGGTTCCATTCATATAGGGTAGATCAGCTCTCAAAAAAGGGCATTCTTGAATGGCAGCCAAGCATGTTGTTTCTGTTGCTTAAGTCACCCAGTTTGTGGTCCTTATTATGACAGCCCTAGCTATAGGCACTAAGGAAAAAAGGCAGCAAGACTGGGCATCAATGATCAAGGACTGTTGCTTATGAGAGATGAGGGTTTCAGTGTGAACTTTTAATCTAGTAAACTCTCTATTTCTTTTCTTTTTTTTTTTTTTTTTTTTTTTTTTTTTTTTTTTTTTTGAGACGGAGTCTCGCTCTGTCACCCAGGCTGGAGTGCAGTGTCACGATCTCGGCTCACTGCAAGCTCTGCCTCCCGGGTTCACGCCATTCTCCTGCCTCAGCCTCTCCGAGTAGCTGGGACTACAGGCGCCCGCCACCACGCCCGGCTAATTTTTTTGTACTTTTAGTAGAGACGGGGTTTCACCGTGGTCTCGATCTCCTGACCTCGTGATCCGCCCGCCTCGGCCTCCCAAAGTGCTGGGATTACAAGCGTGAGCCACCGCGCCCAGCTATTTCTTATGTATTTGTTTCTTGCCACTCAAAAATTCTCTTTCATTCAGCATAATGTCAAGGTTCATCTCTGTTGTAGTATGTGTCAGCACTGAATTCCTTATTAAGGCTGAATGATATTCCATTAAATGTATTGACTACATTTTGTTTATCCCTTCATTTGTTGATGGACATTTGGGTTGTTTGCATCTTTTGGCCCTTAAGAATAATGCTGCTATGAACATGGGTGTACAAATATTTCTTTGAGTCTCTGTTTTCAATTCTTTTGGATATATGCCCAAAAGTGAAATTGCTAGGTCATAGTAACTCTATTTTTAATCTTTTGAGGAACTACCATACTGTTTTCCATGCAGGCTGCACCATCCTATATTTCTACCCATGATGCACAAGGTTTCCACTGTCTCCACATCCTCGTCAACACTTGTTATTTTCTGTTTTATTGATAATAGTCATCCAAATGGGTACAAAGTGATATTGTATCACAATGATAAATGATTAGTGATGTTGAACATCTTTTCATATGCATTTTGGCCACCTGTATAACTTCTTTGGAGAATTGTCTATTCAACTCCTTTGCTTATTTTTGAGTAGGGTTGTTAGTTTCATTTGTGTTGATTTATTGGAATTCTTCATAAATTATAGTACTAATCCCTTATCAGATGTATGATTTGTAAATATTTTCTCCCATTCCATGGGTTGCCTTTTCACTCTGTTGATAGTGTCCTTTGATGCTCAGAAGTTTTCAATTTTGATGAAGTTCAGTTTATTTATTTTTCCTTTATTGCCTGTGATTTTGGCATCATCACCAAGAAATTATTGCCAAGCCCAACGGCATGAAGATTTTACCCTATGTTTTCTTCTAAGAGCTTTATTTTCTTAGCTCTTGCATTTAAGCCTTCGATCCATCTTGAGTTAATTTTCATATATGGTACAATGTAAGGGTCCAACTTCTTTCTTTTGCTTAGGGATATTCCGTTTTCTCAGCATCATTTGTTGAAAATGCTGTCATTTTCCCATGGAGTGGTCTTCACACTCTTGTCAAGAATCATTTGACTGTATCTGTGAGACTTTATTTCTGGGCTCTCTATTCTATTCCATTGGTTTATATGATTGTCTTTATGCCAGTACCACACTGCTTTCATTACTGTAGCTTTGTAGTGAGTTTTGAAATCAGGATGCATGAAACCTCCAACTTTGTTCTTCTTATGTGTATTATGTCTTGGTGCCTCAGTGGCAACTTCCATTTATTGGCCTGTTATATTTCTATACTTTTTTATGCATGGCTGAAACCATTCCCCTTTCCCATAAAGCTTTCTCAGTCTCTCCAACAAAGGACTTCATTGATCCTTTCTCTGGGCTATCCAGCTAAAAGGAAGAAAGGGTCGGACAAAAGTGACCTATTTTGTGTCAAAGGCACCTGTCTTTTGACTGTCTGTATTCCCCACAAGGCATGAACAACTAAAGACATGTGTGCTCCCTGCACAGGGTCAGGGATAGGACAGGCCTCACTTCATGTAGGACTGACAGCATGAGGACATCCTTCATTCTCGGAAGTTCTCTGAGAGAATATTCTGGATAATTGAGGCCTCAGCTTTGAATGCCAACACCTGCCTAAAATGTTTGACCATTTTGCATGAAACTCTTCCTGCCTGGGTTTCAAACTCCGTGCCTTCTAAATAGAAAACTCATAATGACCACAGTCATCTTTCCTTGATGATCTTTCCTTGATGACTCTGGGTCATCCGTATTTGTGTGAATCTTGGCTGCTACTCAAGAATGCCCTTTGTTGAGAGTTGATCTACCCAGGTTTATAGGTCTGTTTGCCCCAACTTAGTCATCTTTTACATTGTCTTTCCAGGGCTTTCCAGGTTTAATGACCTCTCATTCACCATCAACCCATCAGCTGCCATTCTCCTTGCTGTCCCTGTGTAGCTTTGCCCCCCTCTTCTAATTTGTTGTGAGTTGGGATATGAATAACAAGACTCTGGCTAAAACAAAAATAAACAGGCTCTGAGTGGGGTCACAAGGCTCACTGATAAGTCAAAGATTTAGGTTTTGTGCATGAGTTTTAGAATGTCTATTCTGACTGTTTCAAAGCCTTTTTTGCTCCCTTCCTCATGCTCTGTTTGTTTCTGGGCTGCTAATGTACCTGGTTAGCTTACAGATAAGTCTTAGATGCATTTGAGGAGAGGCTACTATAAACCCAAACCTGCTAGTTTTGGATTAGGTAAGTGTGCAGGGGTTGGGGGTCAGCCTCAGGTATCTGTGAGGTGGATGGGAAGACAGAGCATGCAGGTAGCAGAACGCTGTCCTAGTCCATCCCTACTGCTACAGCAAAACACCTAAGACCAGGTAATTTATAAAGCACAGGAATTTGTTTCTCACAATTCTGGAGGCTGGAAGTCCAAGATCAAAGCCCCAGCAGGTTCGGTGTCTGGTGAGGGCCCAGTCTATGCCTCCAAGATGGCACCCTGTGGCTGTGTCCTCACATGGCAGAAGGTAAAAAGGCAAAAGGGCCTGGCTAGTTCCCTTAGCCCTTTTATAAGGTACTGATCCCACCCATGAGGGAGAAGCCCTCACGGGCTAATCACTCCTAAAGGCCCTACTTCTTAGTACTGTTGCACTGGGGATGCAGTTTCAACATGAATTTTGGAAGCAACACAAGCATCCAAACTATAGCAAACCCCAAGGGCTGGGTGAGGGGGTTCCTTGTGGGGAGCATAGAAAGAAGTACAAGATTCAGCTGTCTTCTCCCTGTGACATTCCTCTTCCCTTCTCTGGAAGAGTCATCCGGATCCAGAACCCTCACTATGGTGCGCTCAGGGGCCTAAGCTCAGACCACTCCTTCCCTGCTCCCTGATTAACACCCAGAGATCTGCCAGCCTCATTTCCCACTGCCCCTGTATCCAGCTCACTCCCAAGGACCACCAGGCACCTGGTCCTTCACATTTTCCTGATGTTTCTAATGCTACCCCTCCTGCATCCCTGTTCGTCTGATAAACTTGCCTTTAAATGTGTATGTGAAGGACTCTTCCTCTGGTATCTAATCCTAACAAGTGCTAGATCCCATGGAGCCCTGATCCAGCTGGGGACTACCCCGACCTCTCTCCCAGATCAATATCCCTCTCCTCAGGGCTCAGCCTGGCCAGTGCCTGATGTTCTGGGATAGGAGAACTGGGGAGAGAAGGCCTAGGACCCTGCCTCTCACTTTTCTTTCCACCAAAAGGGGAAAAAAGAGGATCTCGTCCTCACACCCAGCCTTGGGATCCTTATAGGATGCTGGGGATGGGGTGAGGGACAGGGCCAGTGAGACCTGGGGATGGGGTGCAGGACAGGGCCAGTGAGATCTGTTTTCCCGCTGCTCCAGTCTGGGCCCTACAGCAGATGCATGCAGAGTAATATTTATGAGACTGAAATATTCCAAATGCAGCTACTTTGGAAGGACCATGTGAGCAGATATCTATGTGCGTGGCATCTGGGCCCTTGGCTAGATGGTGGTCGATGTCGGTTTCTTTGTATTAACCCCAAGAACATTCAGTAGCTCAGGGTTTGCAGAGGTTCTCAGGAGCACATCTTAGCCTCATTGGTGTTGTGAGGCAGGCAGGGCACAGGTCACACTGATGAGGACACCCAGGCCCAGAGACATTTAGCAACCTGCCCAAGGGCCTCTGTAGTTCAGTGAGAGGTGGAGCTGGGACTGAAATCTAGGCTGCCTGAGTCCCAGAGATGGTCTTCCCTGGACCCAGGGAGCACTGTATCTTTTTCAGGGAAGGCCTCCTGACCACCACCATTTCATCTGTCACAGTACAGAATAGGAAGTATGGGTCAGGCATCAGAAGATGTGAATTCTGGCTCTGCCTTTTCAGAGATGGCCCTGCCTAGTTCCTTGGAATAAACGATGGTGTCTTCCCCGGCCTCAGTTTCCTACACTGTCTAAAAAGAGAAAGCAGAATCTCGGTAGGTTGGAGTGGGAGTACATGAGGTGATGGCCACTTTGCTAGGGTCACAGTAGACTCCTCACCTCCTTCCCCTTGTCTTCCTCCCACTAGGTAAAAGACAATTGCATTGAACTCTTAAGAAAATTGGACTCCAGTCCCGGCTCCACCTTTACTTCCCTGGGCCTTGGTTTTCCCACCACACAGGAGTTTGAACACTTTGATTTCTGAAGTCCTTCCCACCTCTGGGGTTCCAATATTCTGCTCCTTTTCTCCTCTTCCTCCTCCTCCTCCTCCTCCCCCTCCTCTTTCTCCTCCTGCTTATCTGGGGTTAGGGAGATTGTGTGTATGTGTATGCATGTGTGTACACATGCATGTTTGTGTGCGCACGTAGTGGCAGCAAGGAAGGGGAAGGAAGGAGTCCTGCAGGGGTTGGTGGTAGCAGTTGGGAGAAAAGGAGGCAGGACTGTATGTCCCAGCAGGGCTCAGAGTTTTCTCACCAACTAATGGTGCTTGGGGCAGTTTAATCATTAAAGGAAAGGAATGAAGCCAGGAGCACCTCAAAGTCCAGCCTGCTGTTGACCAACACTAACAGATGAACAAGGAGCTGGCAGCAATGGGGCCTGGAGCTTCAGGGGACGAGGTCAGGACTGAGACAGCTCCACACGTAGCACTGGACTCCAGAGTTGGTCTGCACGCCTACGACATCACCGTGGTGGTCATCTACTTTGTCTTCGTCATTGCTGTGGGGATCTGGGTAAGTGGGCCCTGAGGCTGGGGCCAGCAGGGGAGGTAGTAGTGGTCTCTCAGCTTGGGTGGGGCTGTGGAGCTGGGGCAGGGCTAGGTAGAAAGAAGCAGATCATAGAACCATGGGGCTGAGACGGAAGGGCCTTCAGGAATCAGGCTCCTGATCTCCTCGTTTTTAGAAGGGCAGAGAGGGGTGTGGCTGGTCTGAGGTCACAAGGAGAGTCAGACCAGGCCCCCGACTCCTGACTCCTCTCTGAGCACCTGCTGCCTTCGGCCCCAACCATCCCTGATTGCCGTGAGCCTCACTCCTTCCTTCTTCCCACCCCAAGGCCCCTAACTCTGAGACCTCTTGACCCCTGGCCCTTCAGTCCTGCATTCGTTAGCATCTTGGCTAAGGTGATTTCTAAATGAGTAGGGGCTCATGTGCTCTCAGGGAAGTGTGCCAGGCTAATTCCAAGGTTCCTCTGTTCTCCATTGTTCCCGGGAGCCTCAGTGCTAGAGGCAGGGGCCAGGCTTTGGGGTCAGGGAAACCTGAGTTCAGGTCCCAGCTGCAACAATGAGAACATCATGTCCCTGGGAACAAATGAGGCCTATCAGCTTTCTCAGGTGAACAGTGAGAGTAAGGACTACACTGTGATCATTCAGCAACAAGACACACTGCAGCACCTGGCACGGTGCCTGGTGCCCGATCAACAGGCAATAAATGGCTGCTATTATCACCATGGCATTCTGCAGAAGTGTGAGCACCTTTAGACTCTGCTGTGATTCAAGTCCCAGATGGTCACTTCCTAGGCTGTGGCCAGGTCAGAAACCCTCTCTAGGCCTCAGTTTCCTCATCTATAAAGGGGGGTGAACAGTCCCTGCCTTCTAGTGCTGGTGTGAGGAAGAACTGGGCTAACAGATGATCGCTGGCTCCTGGAAGTGGCCAGCCGAGAAAAGCACCAACTCCTCTGTAACTTTGGACAAATTGCTTCCAATGTTGGGCCTCCATTTTCACATCTGTAAAATGGATCTGTTTTGCTCATATGGCCTCCAAGAGGATCAGAGCTGACACGGGAAATACAAGCAAAAGCTTAACAAGCACAAGGCCCCACACACATTTATCACTCCCTGGTGACTGATTATTTTCCCTTAGGGGAAAGTCAGAAAACTGTTGGCTTTTGCATCTGAATAGCTGCTTCAAGTTAATCCTTCCCTACCCACTGTTCTGCCCTCACCCTGTATCTCCAGAGAATATTCCAACAGGCTGCTAACTGACCACCTACTGGTGTAAGACAGGGAGGTCCTGGATGGGGCTCAGTGGCGTGATCTGACTTCAACCCAGGGCAAGGGAAACTCCACAGCAGTACCCATAACTCTACTCGGGGCTCAGTATCACAGTCAAACTGCAGCCCTCTCTGTCCTCCCGCCTCCAGTGTGGGAGCCCGGCTGGGAGCAGGGAGGGGATCAGCTCAGAGAAAGGGTGAGCACTACACATCTAAGGAGGTGATACTAAATCATACTCCGAAAGCGCACTTTGGGGAGGGAAGGATAAGGGGACAAGAGTGCACAATCAATGGCTTCACACACATGACATCCGTTACCTCCTTTGCTCTTCACACTGGCCCTAGGAGATGAATGGCGAGGCTCACAGAGAAAGTGACTCTGCCAAGACACATAGCTTAGAAACCGTGGAACCAGCCTCAGGCAGCTCTCTTCTGCCTCAGTTTTCACCCTGTGTCCCCACAGCGCCTGCACCGAGGGGAAGGAAATCTGCGTGGAGGTGGTAGGGCAGAGGTTCAGAGAGGCTTGAGAAATCCTCATCCCATCTATTTCCTTTCCAGTCATCCATCCGTGCAAGTCAAGGGACCATTGGCGGCTATTTCCTGGCTGGGAGGTCCATGAGCTGGTGGCCAGTGAGTTGACCCTTCTCAACCACCCCTAGTGCAGAGGCTCCCAACTCTCTTCCCCCCCCCACTATCCAAGCCCTTGTCCCATCTTCTCACACCTGGACCAAGGCAAAGACCTCCTCATTGTGTTTCCTGACTCTGGGCCCCTTCTCTCCCGCCCAAACCCACCCTGCAACCTGAGTGGCCTTGCTAGCACACACCTTGGATAAACATCCCCTGGCCCCTCCTAGGTGTGGCCCTACATCTGGCACTTGACTTGCAATGATGAATCTAGAATGTCCCTGTCCTAGAGAAGCTCAGAGCTGAGTGGGGCAGATAGATTCATAAACATCATATGCACTGCTGAGCCAGAGGGAAGCAGGGGGCACTCACCAGAGCTTGGAAGCCCCTGACCACCCGACAGTGGAGTCAGCTAGGGTTAGGAAAGATTTTGGGGGGAAGGTGACACATAAGCTTAATATTGAAGAGCAGTTAAGTTAGGGGAATCACAGAGGTAAAATCCCCAGCAATCTCAGGGAATCTATCCCCAAACCTTTGTGAGCCACAGTTTCTCCCATCAAGCCACCCCACATTTCTAAGTTGGGGGAATCACAGAGGTAAAATCCCCGACAACCTCAGGGAATCGATCCCCAAACCTTTGTGAGCTACAATTTCTCCCATCAAGCCACCCCACATTTCTATTGGTCCTCAAAATTAACTTCCTCCTCCTAGAATGGGATGGAGGGAGGAAAGCCCTGCCTCAAAAATTACCAGTAGAGTCATCAGCCCCAGTGGTAGCTGAAGCAGTATACACACCCAGGCATGCAAAACTCACACACGGCATGTGTGCATGCCCACTCCCACATGCACACTCTCACACACCCACACGCAACACTCTCACACTCACATGCAAAGGCACCCACACACGTTTATACATGCCCACACTCATACATACTTGCAAACTCATGCACACAATCACACTCCTCACACTCACACCTTCCCTCATGCACTCTCATACACTGTCACAGTCACACTCACATGCACTCACACTCATTTACACACTTACACGTGCACACTCACACCACCAGCCATCTCCACGCCTCTCCCCACCCTTCTCGTTCTCACCACCTTCCCCACTCTCTAGTGGTCACAGACTTGTTAAAGAGTAGCAGAAACACAGGAGGCCTCCAGGGCTCTCTGGAAGGTTTAGGTATCTGGGACAGGAAGAAGTAGGGGCAGCGAGCTCTTGTCCGTCCAGCATGACAGAATCCCCAGGGATGGCGGGGAGCTGGGCCTGGCAGCGCAGGAGCAGTGGCGGGGTCCCTGGTGCTACCAGCCACCTTCTCATCAGGAAGAAGGAAAAACCCTTCAAAATGGTTCTTTTCAGCTAGTGCCCCCCAAATCACAGCCTGGAAATGAAGGAAAGGAGGAGAAAGAAGCAGGACAGAGCAGGTTCCTCTGACCACTTCGGGAGAAGCCCAGGGGCCCTGCTGATTGTCTGGTCAACCCGCAGAGAGCCGAGCTCTGGCCCAACGATTAGTGTGAGGAACCCGAGGCCTCCGAACAAGAGGGAGTCCTTGGCACGCACTCCCAGGTTCCCACTGCGCCCCAAACACACAGCAGGCACCCAGTGGGAAAGAGAGGATGTCCTCCCCATCCTCTGGTGAGCCAGGCTGTGAGCTGTGCCTCCTGCACCTGAGACCTGGGTCCTGCCTGAGGCCGGAGTGAGAACCAGCTCTGGGTAGGGAAAGCTCAGTCCCACCAGCACTGCTGGAGTGTTTGTCTGGGCGTCTGCCCTGCCCTGAGTCTGTGCCCCATGAACAGTGTGTGGCTTGGGAGGCTGAGATCAGAAGGTGAAGTCGCCCATCCTGTTTCAGAGGTCTGCATGGTCCTCCTCCCCATATGGGCCTCCCCTGCTGATCTTGTTGATGTCTCCTGGGTTAGGAGCAGAAGTGAGGTTAGAAACCCTGGGCTGGGTGGCGGTGGAGGTGCCTCACTGCTCCAAGAACTGCCTGGGGGAGGCTTCTTCCCCTGAAGTAGGAGGCCTTGGTGTTCTCTGCTCTAACTGGGTGGTCCAGCCCAGCCCTACAAGCACCCTGGGACCGCCTGAGAAAGGAAGAGTGTGTGTGTGAGTGCCTGTGTGAATTTGTTTCCATGTGTGAGTGTGTATGCATGTGTGAATGTGGGTACTGTGTGTGCATGAGTGTGCTTTGTGAATGTGCACGTGCGTGCATACTTGTGCATGTGAGGGCATATGTATGAGGACATGTGCATGTGTGTGTGTATGTGTGCGACTGTGCAAGTGCATGAGTGCACGTGTGTGTCAGTGTGCATGTGTGTACTGTGCCTGTGTGCATGAGTGCATATGTGCCAGTGTGTGTGCATGTGTGTGTACTGTGCCTGTGTGAGTGCATGTGTCTGTGTGTGCGTGTGTGTACTGTGCCTGTGTGTGAGTGCATCTGCGTGTCAGTGTGTATGTGTGTGTGTGTACTGTGCCTGTGTGTGAGTGCATCTGCGTGTCAGTGTGTATGTGAGTGTGTGTACTGTGCCTGTGTGTGAGTGCATGTGTGTCAGTGTGTGTATGAGTGTGTACTGTGCCTGTGAGTGCCTGTGCGTGTCAGTGTGCGTATGTGTGAGTGTATGTGTACTGTGCCTGTGTGTGTGTGAGTGCACATGTGAGTGTGCATGTGCACGTGTCAGAGGCGCTGGCACCAGGGCCTCAGCAATGTCAGGCCTGTTGCTCATTCTGTGCCTTTACACTGGTTACTGGCTTTGTCTGAATTTCTCAATGCTTTTCCTTTCCTCTCACTTTCTCTCTCACAGCACCTCCGGAAGAACAGGAAGTTGGGCGGAAGTGAGTCCCACATTGTATAGGTGAAGAAGCTGAGGCGTTGATAGAGGAAGTGATTTTATTGTGGTGACATAGGATACAAAAAGGAACACGGCTCTGCCCCCGGCCGTCTCCCCGAGGTCTCCTCAGGCCTCCTCCCAGGCTCCAGAGCCCCTTCCTCTCCCCTTTCTCCCCTCCCTGTCACAGATCCCATCTAATAATAAGAGATAATATTGACCAAGTGCTCATTAAGTGGCAAGCACCATTTGTGTAGTGTTACTGGAGCCAGACAGCCAGGGATTGAATCCTCATTTGGTCACTTACTAGTTGAGACTTGGGCAAGTTACCTATCTGTGCCTCAGTTCACTCATGGGTAAGATGGGGATAAAAGTAGCACTGAGGGTTGTGTCGAGGATTAAATGAGTCCCCATACTCAGAAGGCCAGCTGGTTCCTGGAGATGCTGCACAGGCGCTGACTGCCCTGATCGTGCTGACCATCATCACTGCTCTCTACTGCCTCCAAGTGCTTGGCTGCCCCCCGCCCCCCCGAGAACTAACTCAGCTCAGAGGTCGACCTGGCCTGTGCTCAGTTCCTCGGCTCCTCCCTCTGCCTGGCTCGCCCTGGGGTGGTGGGAGGGCCTTTCCTTCCCTCCTGTAGGGCTTCCCTATCCCCTTCAGCTTCCTTCCTTTGGAGGCCCTCAGACCCATGGCCTCAGGGTGGAGGTCCACACTCCCCACTTTCCAGGCTTCCTTCCCACTTTCCCTTTTTTCCCCACTTCACCATTTACTCACTGGGTGACCTGGAGCCAGCAAATTCATCTTTCCTCACATTAGTTCCTTCCTCTGTAACCTGGGATGACTAATACCCCTCCCTGCGGATATCTGTGGAATTAAATGTATTTATGAATGCAGTGCCTGGCATACAGTGGGTACCCAATAAATATCAGCTCCATGCCTCCTCACTACTCATGGTCCTCACTCCAGATTCATTCAGATCACTCCTGACTCCTGACCCTTGACCCAACTGTGCCTTGCAGATTGGAGCATCTCTGATGTCCAGCAATGTGGGCAGTGGCTTGTTCATCGGCCTGGCTGGGACAGGGGCTGCCGGAGGCCTTGCCGTGGGTGGCTTCGAGTGGAACGTAAGGAAGCTGGCTTGGTTGCTCCAGAATAATGAGGGTCTAACCCACCTCCGTCTCTGGCATTAGTGCTGGGAGGGTCCTTAGAGATGCCTGGGAGGCTACATGGTGAATCGAGAATCCATTTCACAGATGAGGAAATCGAGGTCTGGAGGAGACAGAGGGATCCATCCAAGGTCACACGGGAGGACTGGGGTCAGGTCCCAGGTCCCTTATTTCTCTGTTCGAGGGCCTCCCACAGCACAGCGCTGCCCCTGGGTGGGAAGCCGCCCCTCTGTCTACAACCAGGAACTGGATACCTTCTTCTTCTCCCCACTCTTCCAGGCAACCTGGCTGCTCCTGGCCCTTGGCTGGGTCTTCGTCCCTGTGTACATCGCAGCGGGTGTGGTCACAATGCCACAGTATCTGAAGAAGCGATTTGGGGGCCAGAGGATCCAGGTGTACATGTCTGTCCTGTCTCTCATCCTCTACATCTTCACCAAGATCTCGGTAGGTATCACTGCCATGTGGTCATTGTGTCTGGAAATGCTAATTAGGGAACTGCTGAGTGTATCACCCTGTGCGTGTTGCTGAGGGAAAGCTGACAATCACAGCTGGAAAAAAGGAAGGCGGGACCTATAAACCTTTAACGCATGTTCTGCCTCAGCACTGGGGTACTCAGAGATGAATGATAAATGGTTTTGGAGTGAATGACAGCACCTACACTCAAATAAATCACAATCCAGAGTTCATTCATTTATTTTTTCATGAATGGATTCTTCGTTCAACTGTGCATCAGTTGCCTAGTTTTTGGAGTTAGAAAGGTCTTTAATCTTCCTCTACTGATCTAAAATCAGGAAACAAACCTAGACAGGTCAAATGACCTGCCCAAGCCCACACAGAGGGCTAGCTCTAGAACTGAAGCTGAAGTATGGGTTCCATGACCCAGTCCAGGCTCCTTCCACTCTGTTATGTTTTAGACCCCGTAACAGGTTCACAAAACAATCATGGAATGGTATCTACAAGCATACACTAAAGGGAAATGAATCACTCCATTGCCAGGTCTAGGGCTGAAAAACACTTTAAGTCCCTTGTTCCACCAATGCTTGAGAATCACCCTAAGTCAGCTTAGGCTCAGGCTATAAGCCCATGTCTGCTAATAAACCCAAGTATGTAGATGACCCAGACCCATGCCTATCTGCACCAGGGCTCCTGCCGCATTGGGTCAGCCATGGGCCACCTGGCAGCCAAGCAGGCTTTGCTCTGCCAGGGAGCAGCCAGCAACTCTGATTCTTCCTCTCTTCTCCTAAATGAGCTCTTCTTCTCCAGCCCAGCGCCTTCCTTCACTTCCTCAGCCTTCCACTTCATTCCCCATCACTCTCTTCATGTCTAGCAGACCAACTATGCAATTAAATTTATCTCAGTTTGGAGGCTTTATACAGTACTTCTCTGCTTTAAAGTCTCCATGGCACCTCAGTGTCTGCAAGATAAAACCCACACTCCTTAGCATAGCACTTAAGCTCATTTTCATCATGTGATGAGGGCTGAAGGTGCCCACCTGTTGCTGGGCAGGCAGGTGATGTGTCCATACAACCCTACTGAGGGCCTCGGGTGGCCCGGCCTCTTGGGTCCTGGCTCTCTGCAGACTGACATCTTCTCTGGAGCCCTCTTCATCCAGATGGCATTGGGCTGGAACCTGTACCTCTCCACAGGGATCCTGCTGGTGGTGACTGCCGTCTACACCATTGCAGGTAGGCAGAGAGAAGAGGGCAAGAGGGAAGCTTCTGACTGGCAGAGACCCAGAGAGAAAGACTGAAGGAGAGACAACCAGAGAGAGAGACAGAGTGACAGAAAGCTGATGCTGACGGAGAGAAGGAGAAACAGGAGAGGCAGAGACAAAGAGAGCCCGAGACAGAGACGCAGAAGAGAAGAACACAGGGGCACAGAATAAGAGACACAGGGACAGAGACCAGGGGGATAAAATGGGCAGAAATGGGAGGAGGAACAGGTCAAGCAGAGACAGGGAAGGAGAGACAGTAAGAAATACCGCAAAAGACGAACTGCCCAGGGAGCAGGTTGGAGAGGGGACTATGACCAAAGCCAGAGTCACCGCAGGCTGCCCCAGGCAGAGACCACAACCCACCTCCTCCAAATCTCCTTGCACAGGGCTGGGCACCCTGAGAGGCCAGCACAGGACAGCCTTACTGATGGTTAAGTTGGGGTCCAGAGACGGGGGGCATTTAGATGGGCATTGGGAGGAGAAAGCAGGGAGTACTCCTGGCAGAACTACAAGACAAGGAATGGACTTGGGATATTAAACAATAACACAAAGCTGTGGTGCGATGGCCACAGTCAGCTGTTGTCAAGACAGAAAGAAGGGACCCTGGCACCTTTGACTGTGACCAGCTGGCATCCTGCGGGGGAGGGAGAGGGGAGCACTAGGTGTGGAGAAAGGCAGGTGGCCAGAGTTCCCCTGCTAAGAGGGCTCTGCGTCTTCTCTGGTCTTCCCAGTGTGGCCACGCACAGGGCAGGCAGCCAGAGAGGTCCCCAAACTGGTGCTGACTGATGAGCCCTCTCCTTGGGTCCCCAGGGGGCCTCACGGCCGTGATCTACACAGACGCTCTGCAGACGGTGATCATGGTAGGGGGAGCCCTGGTCCTCATGTTTCTGGGTAAGGAAGAGACCTAAATATACCCCACCCTCATTCTTAAATTCCTCTCTGTCCTGTCTCTGTCACCTCCACAGTTCGACTGAAACCTTCCAGTGCATAGAGCCATGTGAGCCATGTCCCCTCTCCAGGCTGGGGCTCCCAAAGAATGGGGTTCTTGCTACTTCAAACCAAGGGTCTTGAGCCCAAGCCCCATCTTCCTCCTTCATCCCCAATCCCCATGCCAGTTCCAACCTGAGGGCCTACATGAGGCTGGGGCTGGGCTTGCTGAGTGACAGGCTCAGTGGGGTCTCAGGGCTGCTTCACTCACTGTCTCCTCACAGGCTTTCAGGACGTGGGTTGGTACCCAGGCCTGGAGCAGCGGTACAGGCAGGCCATCCCTAATGTCACAGTCCCCAACACCACCTGTCACCTGCCACGGCCCGATGCCTTCCACATGCTTCGGGACCCTGTGAGCGGGGACATCCCTTGGCCAGGTCTCATTTTCGGGCTCACAGTGCTGGCCACCTGGTGTTGGTGCACAGACCAGGTAATCCCCCAGCCAGGCTTAGCCTAGCCTGTCAGGAAGTGGGGTGGCTTCCTGCAGAAAAACCCAGTGTCTGGATGCATAGAGGGTTGGACCTCATTCTGGGACTGTGACTGGACTGGAGAAGGGGCACGGTCATGCCCAGTGTCAGGGCTCACCTGTGGCTTAGGGAGCCTCTCCTCTACCTGCACTGCACTCCTCATTTGCTGCCCTTTCAGGTCATTGTGCAGCGGTCTCTCTCGGCCAAGAGTCTGTCTCATGCCAAGGGAGGCTCCGTGCTGGGGGGCTACCTGAAGATCCTCCCCATGTTCTTCATCGTCATGCCTGGCATGATCAGCCGGGCCCTGTTCCCAGGTAAGAGTGAGCCTTGCTCTCTGGGTATTGGGATCTGGGGGCTTTCAAGGAGTGTCTGGAGAATGGGAATGTGGCCCTGGGCAATGTTAGACCAGAGCAGGGGTTGGCAAGGTTTGTCTTTTAAGAATACATAGCCGGGCATGGTGGCGTGCACACATAGACCCAGCTACTTGGAAGGCTGAGGATCCTGAGTCCAGGAGGCTGAGGCTGCAGTGAGCTGTGATTGCCCCACTGCATTCCAGTTTGGGAGACAGAGCAAGAGAAACCCTGTTGAAAAGAAAGAAAAGTAAAGAAAAGAAAAGAGAAAAGAGGGAGGGAGGGAGAAAGGAAGGAAGGGAAAAGAAAGAAAAGAAGGAAAGAAGAAAAAAAGAAAAGGAAGGAAGGAAAGAGAAGGAAAGAGAAGAAGAAAGGAAGAAAGAAAAGGAGGAGGAGGAGGAAGGAAGGAAGGGAGGGAGGGAAAGGAAAGAAAAGAAAAGAAAAGAAGTCCGGGCACGGTGGCTCACTCCTGTAATCCCAGAACTTTGGGAGGCTGAGATGGGTGAATCATGAGGTCAGGAGTTCGAGACCAGCCTAACCAACATGGTAAAACCCCGTCTCTACTAAAAATACAAAAATTAGCCGAGCGTGGTGGCACATGCCTGTAATCCCAGCTATTCAGGAGGCTGAGGCAGGAGAATCACTTGAACCTGGGAGGTGGAGGTTGTAGTGAGCCAAGATTGCTCCATTGCACTCCAGCCTGAGCGACAGAGTGAGACTCCATCTCAAAAAAAAAAAAAAAAAAAAAGATAGAAAAAAAAAGAACACATAGTAAGCAGTTTAGGCTTTGTGGGCCAAACATATAATAAGTATTTCAGTAGAAAAAATGTGAATCAGAGCCGGGCGCGGTGGCTCACGCTTGTAATCCCAGCACTTTGGGAGGCCGAGGCGGGCGGATCACGAGGTCAGGAGATCGAGACCACGATGAAACCCCGTCTCTACTAAAAATACAAAAAAAAACATTAGCCGGGTGTGGTGGCGGGCGCCTGTAGTCCCAGCTACTCGGAGAGGCTGAGGCAGGAGAATGGCGTGAACCCGGGAGGCGGAGCTTGCAGTGAGCCGAGATCGTGCCACTGCACTCCAGCCTGGGTGACAGAGCGAGACTCTGTCTCAAAAAAAAAAAAAAAAAAAAAAGAAAGAAAAAAAAATGTGAATCAGGTAGTAAGTATATGGACAAGAAATTTACCAAAGACCCAGACACCATTTGCCCTTCAACCTTGTAGACATGGGTCCCTGTCAGAGTCTCCAGTGAACATTATCCTGTAGTTTTGGAAAGCAAATACTAGGCCAACTGAGAAGGCACGAGATCATGGACTCTAACTGCCATCACTTCTTCCACAGACGACGTGGGCTGCGTGGACCCTGATGTCTGCCAAAGAATCTGTGGGGCCCGAGTGGGATGTTCCAACATTGCCTACCCCAAGCTGGTCATGGCTCTCATGCCTGTTGGTGAGTCTCTTCTCCCCACACCCCACTGCACTCTCACCTCCAGCCTCCTCCAATCTCCACTGCCCAGGAGGGAAGGCACTAACATGGATGGGAAGAGGGAAGAAAACTATACACTTCTGCACCCCCATCCTAACACACATACACACTTTTTACAAGCATTTGTACATAAGACACCAGCTTTGTGGGCAGGTTCTGGAGATGCAGAGATAAAAGGCAGGCCCCTGCTCAGGCATCATGCGGTCTCCAGGGTGCCTGGACTTGTCAGAGGCACAATCCAGTGGGACCAGTGTGGTGACCCAGTATGGGCTAAGGGATCCCTAAGAAGGCACCTGACCCAGCTGGAGGATGTTGGGAAGGTCTCCCAGAGGGAAGGAAATGGAGCTGCATCCCAAGTTAAATCTTAGGCAGACACAGCTGCGGGGGCATAGGAAATGTCATTCTAGGGATGAGAAGCTGTGCGTGCAAAGGCCCAGGGTGAAGAGAGGGCATGAAGTCTGAACTGAAAGCATTCCAGTGTGGATTCAAGAGCCAGGAGGAATGAAGACAACCTTCCTGGTGGGGATGTCACAGCCAAGCCTTGTTCTAGAGCAGAGCGCTGGGACACTGCGGGGTTTTGGTCAGAGAGAGCATGACTGGGTTTGTGTTTTAGCAAGACCAGTCTGCGTGGACGACTCTGTATGAGGCAGGCTTGGGGGTAGGCAGGGAGATGGTCCATGGGGCGTTTGCAGCGGTCCAGGTAGGTGGACCAAGTCAGTAGCATCAGAGATGGAGAGAAGGGATTTAAAGATGTTTGTGAGGTTAAATTGACAGGACTTGATTTGAGGGATAATACAGACAGAGAAATCCAAGAAGGCTCCCAGATCTTGGCCTTTAGATGGTGGGTTTATAATGATATTGAGATTAAGGACATACGAAGAGAGGTGGGATTATGGAGGGCAGCAGAGAGTAGAGTTATTCCCTCCCTGTGGTAGAAGGAGGAGTGAATCCGGGCAGTAGTGGCCATGGAGGGAGGCCCAGCTAGGACAGAGCTGCCCTGAGGGGCAGGTTGGAGGTAAACAGGGAGGGGAGCAGAGCAAGGGTCTCAGGTAGCCCTAAGCTCTGTTCTGGGGCTAGAAAGACAATAACTAAAGAGGGGAACAGAAGGCCCCAGAGGGAGATGGGCACCTGAGTTTGGAGCACTTGAGTCTGAGGCACCTGTGACGCTTCAAGGGAGAGAGGGGGACATCAGAAGGTGGTTAAATATATGGATTTGGAACGAAAGAGGACTGAGGTGGCACCAGGGCTGGGATCATCTCCCCAGGGGTGAGCAGCCATATCTCTAGAAGCTTGATCACTGTCAGAGAAACTTCAGATACCAGTGGGTCCCATCCTCCCTTGTTCAAGTGGAAAAATAGGCCCAGAAATGGCAAGGAGCTAGTCCAAGGATCATACATACAGCTGGTTACTTGCAGAGCCAGGAAACAAGCCCAAAGCTGCTACCTCCCAGGCCAGGGCTTTAGCCCAACACCACCATGTCAATGAAGAAGGTATAGAAACACTAAACAGATCCACCTAATTATTAACAATCACCTTTCTCCTCTCCCCAGCAGCAACCCACTAACCAAGTGTCTACAAGCTGTGAAACCTAGACTGAGATGTCAAAGCTTCAGAGAATCTTAGAGATTGCCTAGTCATACACAACTTAATAGGACAGATGAGGAAACTGAGGCTCAGGGTGGGGGGTGGAGGGGCAAGAGTCACCCAAGGCCACATAGCAAGGCAGGGACAGAGCCTGGGCAGAACCCAGCCTCTAGTTCTATGGTCTAGGATTTCTTATCTGTGCTGGATGGGAGCCTCATCCAACCCCTTCCCTCTCTCATCCCCACCCCCAGCTCCTGACTCTACAGAATGCTCCAGCAGCCTCTGTGGTCCTGGCAGAGCCAGCCTTAACAGGCCAGCCGTTCACATGAGCCTTGTCTCTCCCCAGGTCTGCGGGGCCTGATGATTGCTGTGATCATGGCCGCCCTCATGAGCTCACTCACCTCCATCTTCAACAGCAGCAGCACCCTGTTCACCATTGACGTGTGGCAACGCTTCCGCAGGAAGGCAACAGAGCAGGAGCTGATGGTGGTGGGCAGGTGCGCTGGCCCCTCCTTCCCTCCTTCTGAAGTGCCGTCTCCCCTCTCCCCTGCCCTGGGTTACCCTGAACAGATGTGGCTGGGTTGGACGCTGGACTGGCAGCCAGAGCACTGGGTTCAAGCTCCAGCTCTCCACATGATTTCAAGTAAGTCCTTCCCCAACCCTGGACCACTCCTCCTAAAAAACACCTCTTCCCTGGTAACTTTATCTTGGAATTGATCAACAGGGTTATTGAGAGATGAAAAAGTACTCAAGAAATGAAAGGTAAACTGTCTAAGTGCAAGCAAAGTTAGCAAGCAGCTCACCCAAGGTATTCCCAACCAACTCTGGATGTTACACCCGGTTAAAAAAAAATGCTATTAATTTAATCCATCAGATTCACTCTGAACATCTCCTATGCATCACATCCCACATGCAGGGGACCCATGGATGGGTCATATGGCCCTGCCCTCAGGGTGCTCACAGTTTATTAAGAAAGGTAGAAACACAGGTAACACAGCAAGGTATTTGCGTCAGTGGAGATTTTCATAGGAGGGCTGTCTCCAAATGATGCAGAGCCTTGGACACCAAGCTAAGGAATTTGAACTTTATCTTGTGGGTAACAGTTTTATGCTTTTAAAAGCATAACTTGGTGGCTAAAATTTTTGGTTTTCCATAGGCTGGAGATTTGTAGTTTACATAAGGTTAAGGGGCCCTTTTTTAGATCTTTGCTTCATAATCAAAGGTTCCCTAACTTGGATTTCTGGACTAAAGTTCTCACACTTTGTGGATAGGTACTTGAATTTAGGAATCTTGCTCTTTCACATCTCCCTGCATTTGCACTCACTGTTCTTTCCACTAGATGCCTTCTGCCCAGGGCTGCCTAATGGATTCCTACTGCCTGCTCATCTGTGCACCCCCAGCCCTAGGCAAGGTGACTGGCCATTGCAGGATCTGAGTGCAGGACAGATTGTGCAAAGAGGAGGGGGACGAGCGGCAGGGAAGCTACTTGGGTAGCTGATGCTCTAGTGGAGTCTGAGAGAGGCAAAATGGGAGGAAAAGGAGAGGAGAAGACAGGTATGCAGTGACATGTCAAAAGAAGCATTCCTTATCTGTGCACATGAACTGGTTTTGCTACCATTTCCTCAATCAGTGAGGTTCGGGCTCTATCTACTGGTCATATGTGTTATTGCACCCAACACATCCAAGAAAAGTTTTTCATCAACTTCACACAACTGCAAAATCATACATGCAGAATGCTTTGGGGACTTAGGTCTGAGCCACAGTTTGTTGAGAGGGAGTCAGGTGAATAAGTGGGATTCTTTCCCAAGATCAATGATGCCACAGTAAGGGAGAGAGGATCAGTGCCTGGAGGAGGGAGCAGTCCCTGGAAGCTGCAGTCACCTGGGAAAGAGCTGCCCTACACAGGGCTGGGATGGAAAAGAGGAGAAGACATTCTAAGCAGAGACCAGAGGCCTTTGACTGGGGTGGGGGGTGGGGTGGAATGTATGAATTCCTCTTTGAATAGCAACAGGTGGGTGACATGACCTTGAAGGCTTCTAATATATAAGTGCCACGGAGGCATTAGAATTATAAGTTTCTTCAGTTCCAAAATTCCAATATTCTGGGATTTTAAGACTCAGTTTCTGAATCTTAGTATTTGAGATTCCAGCTGCCAACCTTCTCTGATCTAGTGATTGTGCATTCCCCTCCCTTCTCCCTTCCTGGTTCCTGTGCATCACCTTCACCCCACACCACACCATGCCCACCCGAGAGTGTGCCTCAGTGCCCTGTGCTCTCTCTGGCAGAGTGTTTGTGGTGTTCCTGGTTGTCATCAGCATCCTCTGGATCCCCATCATCCAAAGCTCCAACAGTGGGCAGCTCTTCGACTACATCCAGGCTGTCACCAGTTACCTGGCCCCACCCATCACCGCTCTCTTCCTGCTGGCCATTTTCTGCAAGAGGGTCACAGAGCCCGTGAGTGCAGTGTACCTGTCTCTCACATACAGCAGAGGGGCTGGAGACCTGGTCTCTCAATCACCTGGTCTCTGTGACCTTGGGAAAATCCACTTCCCCTCTAGGCTTCCATTTTCCTGACCACAGCATCCAGCCTAGATTCATTCATTCACTCAACAAACATTTATCAGTCTTATAATGGCAGCTCCAGGGATGCAGTGGTTTACGAGATTCACATAGATGTGCCATCACTTGGCCGGCAGAGAGATCATTGAATAAACAATAGTAATAAAGTATGCTGGCTGGTGGGAGAGTAAAGAGCACAAGCACCTAACCTATGGGGCTCCTGGGAGGAGTCAGGGAAGACTTCCTAGATGAAGTGACATCTGAGCTAAGGCCTGAGGGATTAATGAGAGGGGGAAGAATGTTCCAGACACAAGGAACAGTGTGTGTGAACGTGCAAGAAAGACTGTAATAACTCTAGGGTCTGTTCCATGTCTAACACTATACGGTTCTATGTGTAAGCAAAATAACAGCAATGACAATGATGATGACAAAATGTGACCTTACAAGGGTTCCTGCACATGCATCATTCATACAATGCCACTGACACCTGACAGAATCTGGGAGGAAGCTAGGGGTACCCCAGGGCTGGAGCCTTGATTACTCCCCAGGATAGCCTAGAAGAGACAGGCTGGCTGTACCATGAGAAGCTGAGGGATATCATGGACACCAGTCCACAAAAACAATGTGAGAGCTCAAGGTCATTGAAAATGAGGTCATAGAACTCCCTCCCTTGATGGTGCACCTAAGCAAGTGTCTACCGTCTGCACAGGTCTCATCTCACTGACAACCATGCCGCACAGCAGGACCTGGTTGAACTCTGGGTGTTTCTGCTCATTCCAAAGTTTTTGAAATCAGGATCAGTATCTCCCATACTATTACATGCTGGGAACAGGTACAGGTTAGGGCCAAATGGAGCTATAAAGAAGAAAGACATGAGAGGTATCAGAGCTTTTCTTAAAAACAATATCAATGAAAGGAAAGTCTCTATTCTGATTTCTGATTTATCATAACAGAAGGTTGGGAAGGAGATCCTGTTATTCCCTGATTATTACAAAAGCTTATTCCATTATAGTTGAATATTAACCATCTGTTAATTAACTTAGTACTGATTTAAGTTTATGAATTTTTAAATTACTGCCCCCAATGAGAAAATTCTGAGTCAGCAAAGCCGAGTCATTCGTTCAGTCAGTTCACAATGGAGCCAGGATTCAAATCTTAGTCTATCTGACTCTAGAGCCCCTATTCCTCTGTGCCTTTAGGTCAAGACAAGTCTCAGCATTAATGGGGAACTCATTTTCCCATTAGTAGATGGATTTGCCCAACATAGTAATGAACCAGTGGGAGAGAGATTTGGGGACAAAGTAGTTTTACCTTCCTAGGGTCTCCCACCTGGATCTCACTTCAGCTCGTGTCTGCCCTCTCTCACAGGGAGCTTTCTGGGGCCTCATGTTTGGCCTGGGAGTGGGGCTTCTGCGCATGATCCTGGAGTTCTCATACCCAGCGCCAGCCTGTGGGGACGTGGACCGGAGGCCAGCAGTGCTGAAGGACTTCCACTACCTGTACTTTGCACTCCTCCTCTGCGGGCTCACTGCCATTGTCATCATCATCCTCAGCCTCTGTACGACTCCCATCCCTGAGGAACAGGCAAGTGTTGTGCTCATACTGAGGCCCTCCAGAAATGCTCTCCCTTCCCCCATAGCCTAGAATTCCACTGCTGACTTTTACTCTGTTGGGTTATGGTCTCCCCTGTGGCCACACAGATGTCCTTGGGAGGGAAAGTGCCTTGGGCTACGAATTCCCCAATGAAAAGTAATTCATTCAACTCAAAAATTACTCAGTGAGTACTTACTATATGCTAGGCACTGTGCTAGGCTTACAAAGATGAATGGTCCCTGCCAGAGACTATCCTCAGGGGGAAACAGATGCTGACACAAGCTGTCATTATACAAAGAGAAAGTGCAGAAGGACCAAGCTCGACCAGAGGGGCCAAGCACAGAGGGAGAGGCAGTCATCTCCTGGGGGCCCAGGGAGGGCACACTGACGAGGACACTTTGAATTAGACCCTGAAGAATGAATAGAGGATTTTTGAGTGGCCAAGAAACAAATACAAGAGAAAAGAAACAGAGAGCTTACTAGGCAAAGAACTCAAATAGAAATCCTCCCCTGTCACAAGCAACGGCCCTTGAACACTTACAGCCTACAGCTAGGGCTGCTGAAATAAAAGACCACCGATTGGGTGACTTAAGCATCAGAAATGTATGGTTTCACAGTTCCAGAAGCGATAAGCCTGAGATCAAGTGTCTGCAGCGTTGGTTTCTTCCAAGGTTTTTCCTCTGTGGCTTGTATAAGACTGTCTTCCCCTATGCCTGCCTGTGACTGAATCTCCTCTTCTTTTAAGTCATAATGGATTATGGCCCATTCTGGTGACCTCATTTAACCTTAATTTTCTGTAAAGACCCCATCTCCAAATATAGTCACATACTGAGGTACTGGTGGTTAGGACTTCGACACAGAAATTTTGGGAGGACACAATTCAGCCCATAACAGAGCCCATGCTGGAAGACAGTCCCTGAAACACTGAGTGGATATCACGGATAATCTTTTGATGGATGGTGCTTTAGAGTTTGCAAGACGACTTTATACCCTTGGTTTCACTGATTCCTACAAAAAAGCAGGGCCTTCCCAGGATGACTTCTCCAGTGGCTCACACCAGAAATGAGCCCCTCCTCCTGCTGAATCCTCAACCTCTTCTCCATTGCCTGTTTCCTCACTCTTCTTCCCGAAGTCTTCCCCAATTGAAAATTCTTCCCTGAATCCTGTTACCCTCTAGTTCCTGCTGCCTCCCTCTCCTCCCTTCAATAGCAGACTTTTGCAAAGAATGGTTTCCTTTCCCAGCTTCCACTTCCCACCTCTTGCCTGCTTCTCAACCCGCTGCTGTCTGGCTGTTGTCCCCAACTTTCTGCTGAAATTGCTCTCACTGAAGTCACTGATAACATCTTATTGCTAAAATCAAAGGTCATGTTCCTGTCTTTATCTTAAGTGAATTCCCAAGAGAACTGGACACTACTGACCACCTTCCTGCACCCCGAAGACCTCTCTTCTGTTCACTTCCATGAAATATTTCTTCCCTAGGTTTTGCTTTTTTGTTGTTTGCTTTGCCTACCCTTCCAATCACTCTTTTGACTTCTTCACAGGCTTCTCTGTCTGCTCCTGAAATATCAGTGTTCCTTAGGAACCCATCTATGGCCTATAACCTGTCTCACCCTACAACACCCGTGGGCTATAAATTCAACAACTTTCTATATAAAGTTGACCCTCAATTCTCTATCTACAGCCAAAACCCCTCTCCCAAGATTCAAACCCCAAAATCCAACTGTCCCCTGGTGACATAAAGAGACACAGTCCATATGCTACTGGTGACACCCATTAGAAGTATTAGGTAAGGTTTATTGAGAGATATTTACAAGCAAGGAAGCTTCCCAGGCTCTCCTGATCCCAGAGAGATGCATGCTTGGGCCCAGCACAGTGGCAAGTAAGAAGTTGGGAGCAGGATAAGGGATACCCAGCTCAACATGCACCAGAAAGCTGCCTTAGAGCTCAGGCAGCGGTGAGTCCAGCACCACTGATATGAGGCAGAGAACTGCTGTGTTTTAGTTTACTGAGCCACCAAAAAGGAGAAGAGAGAAAGCCACCAGGGCCATCCAAGGAAGTAAGTTTTATTTCTCCTCGCCTGAACATCTCCACTTGGCGGACCCGCAGACTCCTGAAGCACATCATCATATTTGTGTGTGTACATGTTCTCTCTCTCTATCTCTATCTCTCTTCCTTCTTTCACCAGCACTAATACCCACTCCTTGTCCTGTGTTCTCTATTCCTGGGAAAGGCACCACTACATGTCTGGTCACCCAAGGCAGGAACCCTGGAGCCATATTAGCCTCTCGAGTGTCCCTCACCTGGCTCTTTCAGTCAGTCACGGTGTCCTGATTTCACCTCCTTTACCCATTTCCTCAGGTGCCCATTATTTTTGGCTCCACTTTTACAACATCCTCCAGGCTGGACCCATTTCAATTCACTCCAAGAGACCTTGGAAGATCCCGGCACTTACAGTCTCTATCTTCTGCTTAAAGTCTGCAGTGACTCTCCATTGCCTATAGGGTTTTTGTTCTTTAAGCTACAACTCCTCAGCCTGACCTTTGAAGACTTGTTCTCAAGTGCCTGCCTCCCTGTCCAGCCTCGTTTGCCTCAGTCTGTAAAATCCATGAGGACAGGGCCCAGGTGTGTTTCAGGTCTGTATTCCAGCACCTGGCGCAAGCCTGGGGTAGAGCACCTGGTGTAGAGCAGGAAGTGCTCATATTTGAAGAAAGAGGAAGTCAGGGCTAAGATCCAAGCCTCCTGACTCCCAGCCCTGGCCTTGTTCTTTGGACTCTTTGCTTTTGCTCAGATGGCCTTCCATAAATGGGCCTCTGTTTTTCTACAGCATGACTTCTCTCCAAGGCAACTGACTCCAGTGTCTTCTTTCCCTCCAGCTCACACGCCTGACATGGTGGACTCGGAACTGCCCCCTCTCTGAGCTGGAGAAGGAGGCCCACGAGAGCACACCGGAGATATCCGAGAGGCCAGCCGGGGAGTGCCCTGTAGGAGGTGGAGCAGCGGAGAGCTCGAGCCTGGGCCAGGAGCAGCCTGAAGGTAGGCTGCGGCGGGCCGGGGGATACTCATCACAGAGGAACAGGGGAGACAGACCTATGTCATGGGCAGCCTTTGGGATGGGGCCTCTGAGAGAGCCCAATAAATATCACCCTAACTCCTTTCCCACGGGGCTAATGAGTCAGGCAGATCGGAGCCAAAATAGTGCCCTCATTGCTGATCAAGTGTAAGTAAGTGGGAAGAGTTGGTTTATATCTATAGGCAGATGCACTTCCTAATACTGAACCCCCGTATTCCACAGAGGTACCCATCCAGTCACCAGCAGATCTGATCAGGGCACAGAATAAAGAGGGCATGCTTGGCTCAGCCCTGTCCTCCCTGTAAAGAAGGACAGGGCTGAGCCAAGCACGTCCTCTTTATCCTTCCCAAATTTACCAACACGGAAGTCCCTTCACCTCCCCTAGGTTGAATGAGTACAAGGGCAGAAAATCAAAGAATGTTACACCCACGATGTTCCCTCCACATGGAAGGAAACATGAGGCATGACAAAGAAACCCCTCACCCGTGTCGCCACCACCACTTTTCCTTATTACGTATTTATCTCCCCCTGGGCTCAACGAGTCTGCCTGTAGTGATACAGAAGCGTGGTTGTCCCTCGTGGGATGAGAGCAGCCATGCCTCCATACACTTATGTTTTCATGAGGTTCCTCCAAAACACCTCCCACACCTCTGGGTGTCTCCTCGAGCTGCTGATGGGCCATATAACATATGAAGTGCACCCCTGGAGGTTTCTACA